>NC_056729.1:1801410655-1801763596 GCF_019279795.1 Protopterus annectens | reverse complement strand
TAGCTTGACAGACAAAACAAATAAATAAAAAATACGTGTTACAAGGCAATTTAGCATACAGGAATATAGAGGAACATATAGAACAAACATGAGTTGAGATAACCCTTTTTGATTCCCAGCTTAAGGTTAAGAGAAAGTAACATGAGAACAGACTAGTTAAAAATAGGATTGGAGAGTTAGTAGGGTGGGGGGTGGAAAGTCATAAAAGAGACAGAGAGATGTCAATTCTGGCTTTCCTGGGTACAATAAGTACAACTAGAAGGCTGAGGGCTTAAAGTGGCAATAAAGTGAGTAATTGCATAGGAAAAACTGATAAAGATGACTGCCTGTACCAGGAGATCAATAGCCTAGTATCATCCTCTGAACCTATGAATCAATAACACTACTACCACCTGAATATCCTTTTTTAATACCATAAACCAGCATTGGAATGAAAATAAACTTGTATACTCCATATTCTTAGACCTTTCAAAAGCATTGACACTGTAACTCATCAAAAATGTCTCCAAACCCTAACATCATTAGGGTTCTCACAATCATAGGTTCATAGATTTATACTAGGCTAATGGCCACCATGGTCTTTACAAGCCTAGTCATACAAACCAACTCAGTTTTGTCCCAGAGCTCCTTGGACATCTACATTATGTGGTAGGTAAGTAAAGAGTTAGCTAGTTGGGGATTAATTTACTTCTCAGCCTCTGTCCACTTGGGTGCGAGACGGGGGGAGGGGTGATTTCTGATTTCCTATCCAGTGATCAAGGTTTCTTTTAAATAGAATCAGGGATGAACTCTTCTCCATGTAGATGGGGAGCTTATTCCATAGCACAGGGAACCTTTGAGATACATATTAGTCTCTCCAGAATGTTCTATTTATGTCACAGACAAAGATCAGGTCCTTGTATCTATTGTTTCTGGTGCTATCTTTTTTTTTGTTGCAGATGTGTAAGAGATCCATCAGAGCTGGATCTATGGATGCCTGGGTACAGAGATGAGGCCTTTAAGCTATCTGTGTAGGACAGGGTATTAAAACCTTGGATTCTTCTGGTGAGAAATTTTTGAGGGCGATCCAACTGTTGCAAGTGCCTAGTTAGGTACATGCCAAAGAGGGCATTGTACTCAATGATAGGTCTAACAAGGGCTGAGTAGAGTGGTACTACAACTTCCTTGGACATGGATACCATACCTTGCTTATGAGTTGGGCAACACAGAATGATTTTCTTATTATCTTGGGTATGTGTTAGTCGATGACCAAATTACTTTCTACATACGCTCCCAGATCCCTTACTATCGAGTCAACACCTAGTGGTGTTTTATCGATGGAGTTATGGACTTGGATGAACAATTTCACAAAGGGCAATATAATGCATTTCTTCATGTTAAGTTTTAATCTGTGGCTTTGGCACCAGTTATTTGTTTGTGTTAGACTATCTTATAAAATGTTGGTGATGTGGGGGGAATTTATGATAGCTGTCAATTTACAATCAGCTGGGAACCAGGTGAGCCAGAGGCCTTTAACATTAAGCTTTACTTCCAAGAAGTAGATGCTAAACAGGAGTGGCCCCAGCATGAAGCAGTGGGGTAATCTGCTGTTGACTGGTCTCCTGGTAGAGGCAGTCTCACCAATAATGGCTTGCTGGGTGCTATGTGTGAGCCAGCCAGCAATCAACAATCTCTGGGTTTGACAGCTATCTCAACAATGGAACCCAAAATATTAAATAGCAATCTGCTCTCTCTCTTCCTTCCAACCAATTAGAAATGGGAGTCCCCCAACATTCTATCATTGGTCCATTACTCTTTAACATATTCATCAATAACATGATTTCAGTATTCCACCCCTCTAATTTCATTCAATATGTAGATGACGCCACACTCATTTGCTCAACACCAGCTTAAAAAGAACGTCAAGTCCACACTCAAAAATCCTTCACAAACATAGAAAACTGTCTCAATAAATCTAAACTATTTTTAAACAAATAAAAAATATGCTATTTCTACCAAAAGCTTTAGCCAAATTAAATCCACCTATCTCAAATTTCACACTCCAAAACTCCCCCATTTAGATCATCTCCACTACAAAACTACTTGGTATCACAATAGATGCCAAACCAACATTTGATTCTCACATTAAAAACCCCACCAAAAACTCAGTACTCGATACAAAGCCTGCCCCTACCTCTTAGAACAAGTGCGCAGAACAACAGCCACTGCTTATCTCCTGCTCAGCCTTCTGTATGTGTCACCTGTATTCACACACCTTCAATTTGCACAACTATCCAAACTACAGCAATGCTATAACAAAATAGCCAGGTTTGCAGCACATCTCCACAATCAAATGTACCACTGCATCACCCTCCAAAAGTTATAATGGCTCGACCTTCTTAGCCAACTCAGATTTGTCCAGCTCAAAAGATCCTCTACCAGCACCTAAATTGCTCAGCAAACCAAAAACTACTAGTATGATAGATACCACCATGACCCTATAGTCAGTGATCTCTGGCCTTGTCGCAGTAACTAGACCTCTCAACTCCCAAGGCAGTACACTCTACTCTCGTGATGTAATAAAAGTTTAGAACTCTTTGCCCAATGATATTTTGCCAATGAAACTTCAGCCTGAAAGCAAAAAACTCTTTCTTGGCACACCTCACGCAACTGTAACCTCAGCCAAAGTTCTCCCAACATGACCCCCCACACACACAAAAAGGACAAGTTTTATTTCTCAAGTTTAAACTATGCAACATTACAACTGTTTTCACTTCTGTATGTATATAGTCTTCTGATTGTAGACAGACTTGCTAAGGAAACAGTTCTACTAGAATACAATAATTCCAGCTATTCCTAAGCACAAGTTTTGTCATTTTACAATTTTTTTTTTCTTTCATACTACTTACTGCATATTATATTCCTTTTCTATGTCACTGGCAAAACTGGTTCATGTATCCATTTTATTGTAACTTAGAGGTTTTCTCCTCAGGCCTCCACTGAAAAAGGGTTTTCACAACCCAGTCAGACATTCTAGGAAAACAAAAATGAAATATATATATATATATATATATATATATATATATATATATATATATATATATATATATACTAGAAGTTCTGCTGTTTACTCCCTCTGTTGTCTACATTTGTTGTCATGTGTATCTGATATAGGTTGTCTTTTCTTTGATTAATGCTCATATGGGCCTGGTTGTGGCTGAAAAAGGTCTTTAGTATAGTCTACTAAACCATTAACAAACAGAAAATAAATAAAATAATGTCCACAGGCAACTCAGTACTATATTGACAAAACAAACTTTTTCAGAACTTCCAATCAGTTGTTTATTTCTTCTGAAGGCAAGGCAAATAGCAGACTATTTCCATATAGTTGTCTCATGCTGTTACGTTTGGTTATACTCAAACAGCTTTGAGTGGGCATTGCTGTGAAAAGAAAAAAATGTATGCCCACATCCTGAAATAAAAAAACACGTAAAAACAAAAGGGATGGAGGGAGGGAACAGCTACTTCAGCAGTGATCATTCAAACATGTACTGTTATGGTAAGTGCGCTTGTACAACTGTTCTATGTTCATTATTGATCACTGCTGCAGTAGCCTAAGCTATATGGATATATTACCATAACTTAAAATAACTGGGAGGTGAAAAGAGAAGGGTCCAGGAACTCCTGGAAAATAGTTCTAGACCTGGAAAATGAATCTATTTTATAGTGCTTTTTAAAGTATGCACAGAGGAGCAAGTTGCTGCTTCTAGAATACTTCTTAGCATCCAGCCTTTTCCCAAAAAGCCATAGATGAGGAAAAGGCCCTAGTCAGCCAGGTTAGCTGGTTCAGATGGAGCAAGTGTGAGCTTCTCTAACACAAAATTAAGATCTGCTTGAGGATCCACTGGTTTTCTTGGAGGCTTCCTATGCAGAACTCCCTTTCAAAAACATTTTAACATGACACTGCTCTGAAAGGGAGGGATCCATGGGCAGACATGCTGAAATGGCCAACAAATGAACCTCGGCAGAGGAGTAGGACAGGTCAGCTTATACAAATACTGTAAAAACAGAGAAACACTAGCATTGAATGGGTGTTTCTTCTTTTCTGGCACCAACTAGAAAACCTTTTACATTTGCTAAAACATGATGTTTAAAAGCATGTTTTCCTTTCTCCATTAGTGCCTGCTTCATGTCTTCAGAAACAGGTGCCTAAAAGGTATTAAGACCCTATCATCCAGACAGTGAATTCCAGTTGTTTGATGTCAAGATGTATCAAAAATCCATGATTTTGTGTGAGTAAATGCAGTCACTGAGGAAGCTTGTCTTAACTGCCCCGGCCAGTTCTAAAAGAAGGGGAAAAACACTGTTACCGGGAAAAGAAGGGAATCACCACATTGATCTTTGTGGAGTCCTTCTGTATCTTCAGTAGTTCCCTGGATAGCAACGAAAACGCATAAAGGAACATTAATGTCCAAGGAAAAGAAGATATTTTTTCCTGTGGAAAAAGTTGAGGTGTCCAGCAGGCACCCTAGAAACACAGTCCTGTAGGATGGAGTCAGAAAAGACTTTTGGATGTTCTTTTGGAATCCCAGCCTGTGTAGGAGATCTCTGACCTGAGAGACAGAGAGAGATTCCTAATATTTTGAAAAAGTCTCTGGAAAGATGTGAAAGTCACCTAAATATGGAAAAATGTGATACCCTGCACCCTACAGTGAGATACTGCAGGAGCTAGAGACTTTGTGAACACTCTTGGAGTAATGGATAGCTGAAAGGATAAGGCAGAGAACTGATAATGTGATCCAGAGACACAAAACTTTAAGAAACACCTACAATCTGGACAATCAGGAGTGTGATGATATGTATATTTTTAAATCTAATGTTACTAGAAAAGTTACCCACTTCCAGCTGAGGCAAATTACCAGCCCGCTGTGGTGGAAAATGCTGCTTAACAATGTTATTTCTTTTTGTACAGAAGAAAGTCTGTTGTTCCATGACCTAAAAAAAAAAAAATGTTTTTTTTTTCCTGGGGAAACTTAGCAGCAGAAATAACAACCTCTGACTTCAAGCACAATAAACTATAAATAGAGGGACTTACTACTCTCTCTTTTCAAGGAGGCCCTTTCTTACCCGTGGAGGTTTCAACCCTTCCTATGAAAGTTAAGAAAAGGCCCCATTCAGTTCCTTCTTCACCTTTGGGTGACCAAAGTAAGTCTGTGAAACCAAAAATTCAGAAGGTATCCTTGGAGCATAAGCCTGCCTCCTCAGCACTGTCCTCGTCTGCTCCGAGCAATCTTCTACTATTGCTACATCAGTCCCGTCTTCATCACCTGCTCTGATACTTCCTCCAGCACCAACTATAGACCTCTCCACGCCTGCCATGACTTTGGCACCTGTGGCCATTTTGGTACAGTGCACGTCAGTGATGATTGAACCTCCCATTTCTGCTCTGAGTGTCCCTTCAGCACTGAGCTGTAATACAGCAACTCTGCATTTGACCCCACTACATCCTGTCTCTAAACTCGAGACATCGGTGCCAGCAGATCATGCACCACAGACCCGATACTCTCTGTCCCTAGACCAGTTCTTAGGCTAAGTGTATAGCCCGTTCTTAGATCAACCTGACTCGCCATCTGAAGTATCCACTAGATCCACCAGGAGCCTTTCATAACTTGATGTGGTGTGTCTTGTGGATCAGCTGTTGGCAGCCAGGGGGATACCCATGCCTTCCAAGACCCATCCTCTGGCAGGACTTGGGTTGACCTCTCCATGGACTCCATCCTATTCTCCTCCTTCGGCCATCCCAGTTCTGAAGCCTTCTGCTCCAACATCCTTCTTGGAACTCCCCATCTCAGTGCCTGTAATGGACCTCACTGAGGCTCCAGGTCTGTCCCTTTGGTCCTCGGTTCCTGCTGAACTGGTCCTTCCTCACTCTTGTGATTGGGCGGTGGGCTTCTTGATTCATAGCATGGTTCTGTGTAGTCCTTCAGTTCCACCCTCAGTGCCAGTAGCCTCGTCTGCACCAATCCGGCTTGAGGATCCATCCTTGAGAGCTGGTTTGACGGAGTAGGGTGTGACCCTAGTTCCAAGGTTGTCCTTCTCGGTTTCGGGCTCCCATCCCTCTTCAGGCAGGCCTGCTTTCCATGTGATGGAGAGGGCTCTCACTTCCGGAAGCATTCTGCCAATGTCGGAACCCCAGTTTTCTCCCCCTGAGCTACAGTTGCCACAGATCACCTCCCCAGGACACCAGGCAGGGAAGCTGCAGGAAACTCCAGTTCAGGGTACCCACTCTTCCGAGTCCTGCTCAGATGCCCCCAACTGAGGAGCCCCCATGGAAGAGATCATGCAAGAGGAAGCATGTTGACTCACCTGAGGAGTCTCTGACAGAAGACATGGATTACGATGATGGTGAAGGGTCCCCACGGTCACCCCATGATGATGCCTCCTTCAGAGACATCCTTGAAATGTTAAAGCAAAGGGGTGACTGGAAGCCTTCCAAACCTTCCTCTGAGGAGTCCATGTTCCTGGAGGCTTTCCTTGCCTGGCCATCTACCTAGTGGGTGACCCCGCCTGCCGATGAGCTAGTCCAGCTCGTAGTGCAATGCGGTTGGAAGAATCCTGACTCTATTGAGGTGATCACTCGGAGACCTGACAAAATTCTTTCCCCTCCCGAGGAGAACCCACACCAGTCCAGAAGGTTACCAGTTGACGCTATGGTGGTGGAGGCAGCCACAAAAAAAAAATCTAGCTGAAGAGAGTCCTGCTGTCCATCCACGCAACAGGGAGTCCCGGGCCATGAACAGATTGAGGAAGCAAGTATTTGCATCAGTGACCTTTGCCATTCAGTTCCTGAACTATTTGTCACAGTTTAAGAGGCTCCACAGAGACCTGATAGGTGTCTGATGAGGTACAGGACAAAGTTGCCTCGCAGCTTGCTACCCTGGAATCAATCTCCAACTCATTCATGAGGTTGCTTTCACATGCAACCAAAGAGGCGACTAGATCTGCGGGTTCAGGCATTATTATGAGGCGTTATGCCTGGTTGCACATTTGTGACCTCTCGGATCCCTTAAAGTCTTCCTTTCTGAATGCTCCCATTGAAGCATGTTCCCTTTTTGGTTCCAAAGTGAAGGATATGCTAGCCAGGTGCAAGCAGGATGGTAAGACCCTTTCTGCTGTAGGCCTTAATTTTTCCAATCCTCAATGCTCCTTTTCCAGGAACCAGAGGAGTGGGAAGATGTGGTACAAAAAAATCTCAGGGTCCTTTCTGTGCTGCACGTGGTGGTGATGATACCCCGAGAGGCAGAGGGGATAACAACTTTGGAAGACACCCCTATAGAGGCAGAGGGGGTCCATGTAACCAAGGCTCCAGAGACTCTTTCTCTGGACAGTCTTACCAGTGCTCCTGAAGAGCTGCCTGATTGCTTGCCTCTGGAAGCAGTTGGGGGTCGTTTCTCTCTGCACCACGCTGCCTGACATTTTATTACCACCAATCGTTTGGTGCAGAGTATAATTACTAGAGGTTATACCATTCCCCTTATTTCTTAACCAAAACTTCCAACAAAGCTTCTCGATGTTCCACCCAGTGAGAGGGAAGAGGCAACTTCAGAAATAGAAAAGTTATGCCAAAAACGAGTCATCCAACCAGTCCCACCAGACCAATGTGGATCTGGTTTTTACTCAAGATTTTTTTTGGTGCCAAAAAAGACAGGGGACTGGAGACCCATTCTGTATCTCAGCAGCTTGAACAAGTCTGTCACCCAAACCAAATTCCGGATGGTCATGGTTCAATCCATCCTCCATTTCCTGAAGGAGGGCAACTGGATGTGCTCGATAGATCTCCAGGATGCGTATTACCATATAAAAATGGCCAAGTGCACCAGGAGTCTGTTTCACTTCCAGCTAGGAGCCAATCATTACCAGTTTCTTGCCCTGCTGTTCGGTCTCTCTACAGCCCCCGGACTGCTCACAAAGTGCATGGCATTGGTCACAGCTCACTTGAGACTGCAAGGATTCTGGATGTTTCCATATTTGGATGATTGCCTCCCCCCACCAAGCCTCTTCTGGTAACAGCCCAACAATGTACACTTTCTCTGGGAATAACTGTGGACTGGGAGAAGTCAAACCTGGTCCCTACCCAGCAGATAGAATTTATCGAAGCAGTCTTCAACACTGATCCTGTCTGGTGTCGCTCCCAGCTCACAGACTCCAGAGACTGAGGCTTCAACTCCAAGTGATACTCTGTCAAAACAAAGTCTCAGAGAGAGAAGTTCTTCAGGCCCTAGGATCCATGGCAGCTTCAATCCCGATAGTGCCTGTTGCCAAGCTGCACATGCGAATTCTCCAATGGCTTCTTCTTTCTCAGTGGTTCCCGAATCACCACCCTCTACATTTCCTGATCGAGATAACCAGCTCCTGCAAACAGGACCTTCTTTGGTGGATGAGGCCAGACACAGAACTTTGGAGCTGCCCATTTCAGTCCCCTTAGCCCAAGGCCATTGTGACCATGGATGCTCCCCTAATCAGGTGGGGGTGCCATTTCCAGGGAAAGATGGTCCAAGGCACATGGTTCACTTTGGAGGAAAACCTGCATATCAACATTCTGGAACTGAGAGCAGTGCTGTTAGCGTTGCAGGCATTTCATCTGGTTCTTCCTTTTGGGACAATTACAATTCAGTCAGACAACATGTCAGTAGTCTGGTATATCAACAAGCAAGGAGGAACCAAGTCCTACCTCTTGTATCGAGAGGCCATGAGGATTTGGCAGTGGGTGATAGTTTCCAACCGCTTTCTGATACTAATGCATATCCCAGGGAGTTTCAATGTGATTGCGGACAAATTGAGCAGATCTATTCTCCTGCCCCATGAGTGGTCCCTCAATCCTGATGTGTCTGCAGAAATTTTTAGCCACTGGTGCCAGCCATGCTGTGACCTTTTTGCCTCTCTATCGAACAACAAGTGCAGCAGCTATTTTGCCCTGTTCCCCCCCAAAGGGGGAGTCCCCAAGGGATGCTCTGATTTATGATTGGCCCACGGGACTTCTTTATACTTATCCCCCCATTCCTCTGATTCCACAGTTCCTAAAGAAAGCTACTCGGTTGACATGCAAAGTGATCCTCATAGCCTCTTTTTGGCCTCAACAAGTTTGGTTTCCCTTCCTTTGGCCTCATCTGGTATGCCCGCCGTGGATTCTGGACCCTCTTCCAGACCTGATTGCTCACCCCCAAGGGTTGAGCCACCCAAATCTGTCCAGTCTCAAGCTGACAGCTTGGTTTCTCCACTTCTGTTAATTGCCAGGCAGGCTGATCTCACCTCTCCTGTTCAGCATATTATCCTGGCCTCTCATAAATCATCCACCAGGAGACTGTATCAAGACAAATGAAAAAGGTTCTCTCTCTGGTCAAATGATAACATGCTAGAACCATATTCGGCTCTGGTCACAGCGGTTTTGCAATACTTGTCTAAGTTTTTTGAGGAGGGTGCTGCAGCCTCTACCATACGAGTACATCTGGCTGCAATTTCGAATTACCATAATGGGCTGGACAGTACACCTCTCATCTCACTATGTTTATGTAAAACCTTTCTCAAAGGAGTTTCACACATCAGGCCCCCAGTCAGACAGCCTATAGAGCCATGGAACCTCACGTTAGTATTACAGTCTTTGACTGAACCCCCTTTTGAACCTGCAGCGAAGTGTGACCTGAAATTCTTGTCTTTCAAATGCTTGTTTTTGGTAGCCATTACATCAGCCAGGTGGGTTTTGGAGGTACAGGCACTGTACATCAAAAGACCCTATTTGGTCTTTCACAAGGACAGAGTATCACTTTGGACAAATCCAGCTTTCCTCCCCAAGGTTGTTTCTGACTTCTCCATTAATCAGTCCATTGACCTACCAGTGTTCTTTCCGAATGTTTCTAATAAAGGAGAGCACTGCCTGCATTCATTGGATGTGCACAGACAACTGAGATTTTATTTAGGCAGAACCAAAATTATTTGTAAGTCTAACCAACTTTTCATTTCTTTTTCTGGACCTAGAATGGGAAATTCTGTATCCAAGGTTACTTAATTGAAATGGCTAAGGGACTGCATATGCTTCTTTTACTCTTCCACTAAAGACCCTGTGCCACTGGTTAAAGCCCATTCCACTAGATCTATGGCAACATCTGTAACTTTCCACTCCAGGGCTTCTATGGATGACATTTGTGCAGCAGCCACTTGGGCTAAAACCCCACACTTTCATCAATAATTACAAATTGTATGTGGTCTACAGAGGGAGAGCTGCCTTCGGCTCAATGGTAATCAGGAACATTCTTCCAGAGGGGCCACCCATGTGTCTCAAGGTAGCTTGGGATTCTGTCCCATCAGTGATGAATGGAAAGAAGATTAACAACATCAGATAAAGACATTATGTTTTACCATAACGTTCCATCTGTGTTGTTCATCTTCTTTTATTCATCACTTCCCGGGCTCCTTCCCCTCCAAAGCCTCTTGGGGGATATTTTGGGTCCAAGTGGTGTCTTAGGGCATTTGTGCAGAAGGGGACTCTGCTTTTCTGGTCTATCATGGGTAAACTTGATCTGAGGTAACAGGGAGAAGGGCATTGTGGTTAGAAGCTTAGCTCTAGAGTTTTCGACTGGTGCAACCTTGGTAATAGGCTGACTCGGAACCAAACCCATCAGTGATGAATGAAAGAAGATGAACAACACAGATGGAATGTTATGGTAAGCCATAACTTCTTTTCTTCTGAAGTAAAATAGTAATGTAGAAGGTTTTTCCCCCAAAGGGAACTTATCTGCCCAGCAATGGCCCAGCATAAGCTGACCATTGATCCTTGAAAGACCACAGAGGAACACTTTTGATGTCAACAGGAGAGTCCTGGATTGATTGGCACCCAAACCAGACTTTTTAGACAACTCAGCTCATCGAAGGTGTCCTGAAGCTTTGGAAGTAAAGGTTCATAGGTGTATGCTAGGCTAATGACTGCTATGGCCTTTATAAGCTTAGCCATACAACCCCAATGTATCCCACAAGTTATTGTACCTTAGTGGTTATTTTAAGAGGGTGTTTGTTAGTCAGGGCATGATTTCATGGCTGCCTCTGCCTGATTCTTCAGAGTAAAGCAAATGCTGAAGTAATAACTGTGTTCAAATGCGTGTACTAGGCTAAGACCACAGGTTCACAGATGAATAATAGGCTAACTATCCTGAAGGAAAATTTTAAGCCTAGTGAATAACCCGAGGTCAGAATCAAACACTATATCTTGTGTTTATGAAGTGAAGTCTTTAACCATTATGCCAAATCCACCCCTTTTCATGCCAAACCTACTCCCTAAAAAAGGACAAGTGGGGGCCTTGATGTGACAGGCGATTTTATACACCTAGCCATGCATCCCAAATATATCCTGCAAGTTTTGTGTTGTGTCTTAGGGGTTATTTTAAGGGGTATACTTAGGCTAAATGTCAAATAGGGAATGATTTATAGGCTGCTTCTATCCATTACAGACATAGGTGATAGACTTGCATTGAGGTCACTACTTGTACTTACATAATTTAATCTTATACATGTTTATAGCACTGTTTGCTTGTTGTTGCCATTTGCCCCACGTCATGACTGAAAACAGTCCAGTGTAAAGGACAAGTTCATTTACCAGGTTAATAAAGAAAATAAATAAATAAATGATGAACACAATCAGCTGCATGGTACAGAGAAAGAGAGAGAGAAACTTAATTGTGACCAAGATGACCTAGTACTGACTAATGACCCAGATGCTAGAGGAGCAGGTGACAAACGGTGGGTATGATTAGCCAAGACTGGCTTAAGGCAATCTGGCATACTGCAGTGTTGGTACATACTACAGAGTGAGGTACAGGGCATACAGTGCGTGATGCAGGGACATGTACTTGTCTCTTCTAAGCGACTTCTACATGCCAACATTCATGAAGCACACAAGGGAATGAGCATACTCACAAGGGACGGCGTAGCAGACTCCTGGATCTGTGATTCTGCCTGTCAGCTGCCTTATCAGGAGACAGGACTAGGAAATGGGAAAATACCCACATTGTTGCATGGATGAGAAACCACACCAAGACCAGCTTTTGTGCTAATGATGGCAAACAAAAGGGCATGGCCTCAGTAGGGCTAGATGGTTAACAGGATTGAAAAAAATGACAAGCGAATATAGTAATCACTTTGCAGGCTCAGTGTTAAAAATGTTCATACTTTAGCTCCAACTATTAAACTCTAAATTATTATTTTTTATCTCAAATATGTATTAAAATAGCAAGATTCATTACAATCTCTCTCTCTCTCTCTCTCTGTATATACATATATATATGGGTCTACTGCTTTAGACCGAAAAAACACTAATTCGAGAATGGATTTGTGAGGTACACTTCTACGAAGCTGCATCTATGTGAAAATACACTACAACGAAAACACTGTTATCCGACAAGAGAACTGTGAGGTTCACATAAGCGAAATCGCACTTATGCGCACAGACATCTGTTAGAATAACATTTTGTCAAAAACACCAACCCGTAGTGCCTTAAATTTAATGGTGCTAAATTAAATGTAGCAACTATATTTGCTAACTGTGACATCTTGCCACTGTTGCATAGACAATGTGAAACGTGCTGTACAATATTTACAAGTGGAAACCATACGTGCTAATCTACATGTGTAGTAAATGGGATATGGCTGACACAAATTCTAATGGTGAATAATCCATCCTGTGATCAAGGATAGTTTGAAATTGCGATTGACTTTTCTGCAAAGCTCGTTTCTTTGGTGAAGGAGGACAAGCTGCAGCCATACGTACTCGGAGTTCATCCACCCTATTTTGCTCCCTGGCAATTGTTGACAGGACAATATCTATATTCGACATGTGCTTACCAATTAAACACTTGAAACGCCGATGCCAAGCCTTAACACTATTTTGAGTTCTTGGCAGGCACAGTTCATTCAAAATAGAGATGTTCCAAAATGGAACTGGGAAAAGTGGAGGAAACCTAAACTGAGCTCCGTGTTGAGTAGTAAATTTCCGTGGCTTACCCAAAATGTACCACTCCATAAAATAATGCAAAAGCTGTTCACCTTCAGATGGAAAGTGTGTTTTAACCTTTTTGAATGTTGGAATAACGTCATCTTCACAGAGAAATGCTAAGGCAGCCAATCGTTTCACAGCGAGCTGAAACCCAATGTTTGAATTGTACAATGAACCCAATCCTAGACTCTGGACTTTCCTCCACAAATTGCGTCCAAAGTGAAAGAAAAATCCCTTGCATGTAACATTTTGGAAGTTGGCTTTGATACTCTTGAGCACGGCAATTTCAAAATCACACAGTATGAATTTAACCTCATATGTAAGCTGTTCCATAGATATTAGATTATGCAGACCACTCCACAGGAAATTATATGACTGCAGTGATTTTTTGCCATCATACAATACACCAGTGGTACACTCTTACTGCATGCTCCGCATTTAACGAAAGCATGAATTGTGTACAATTGTCTGACAGCACTATTTTTAACAAAGTATGTCCCGTCCATGAGCCATATAGTTGCAGAGCATAGATCTATTAAATTTTGCTTGGTAGTTAGTAGCACTACGATATTGTCTGTTGTTGAGTCGCTTAATGTTTTCTCCATGAAAACTCCACCTTTTAACAGGAAGTTACTTACATTAACATCTAATAAAGTAGTAGTCCTAACTGATTTTGTGCCCTTACATTTCAAGCGTACTCGTCTGACCTGAGCCAACATTGCTTTTCTGCTTGGCATAGCTGCAGCAAAATCTAGTGAAGTAGATGCTAATGCATCATCTACAATTATGCATGCAGAATCCCTAGACAAACTGGCACATTGTTTTAACTTACCGCAGACAGTATGGGTCCCCTGAATGATTGTGCTGAACGGTCTTCACCAATTCTTCCCCTGTTGTTACGGTACATGTGATTGCTCTACCCCTGCAGTGACCAGTAATTTTCCTGTTACAGCACCAGTATCTACGTGTTTTGCTACTTTTTTCCAAAAAGTAGATATATCCTTCAATAGTGAACAGCTCTTTATTCCTGTTGGATGGCACAGTGTAGTATACTTTTCCAATTGATCCTGGTTGTTAATGTTCCATATCCGCCATAATGTTGTTGTAGTACTATGTATAAAGTAGTTACGGCAGCTCTGACACTTAAGCTGCGATAATTATTTACTCGTAATATCGAACAGCTGTGTTTCAGGCTAATGTGTTTTCACATGGGTGTGGCTTCATAGCAGTGTGCCTCACAAATCCATTTTCGAATTAGTGTTTTTTTTCATATGGCCGAGACCATTTAAAACTTCGAACATTCGGAACAGACATCTCCATACAGCGTGGAATGGGAAATTTTCTCTTTTCCTCACTGTAGTGCGATCTCGGAGTTGGTATATTTAAATAGCAGGGAGTGGGGGGTGCAGGGTGCCTTGCCCACATGCAAAAACATCCAGGAAATTTTTTTTGTTTTGTGTTTCTTTTTCTTTCAGGTGTTCGAAGTTTTGAAACTTCTATCATATGGTCTCGGCCATATGAAATTCAAAGTTTTAAAACTTCAATCATCTGAAGAAGAAATATATATATATATATATATATATATATATATATATATATACATACATAATTTCTACTTATTTATGTTATTTATATTTCGATGATATCTGACTGAGTGAAGCACATTTTCAGCACAGACATAGGAATTAGACTTAGAATTTTCCAAAGGAACAGACATTATATGTCATTAAGTCATTGTATACACAGACAACAGTACAGGAGCAGTGACTAAAATAAATTCAGTATCAGCAAACAGTCTAAACGATGAAGCAAGTTAATTAGGTAAAGTTACAAACCTTAAGTATCCCTAACAGAAATAAGAACACTGTACTGAAAGCACACACATAAAGCAGAGGACATATATTATAAAAACTGGTACATGAAAATAAGCAGTAACTATACTACATGCTAGCCACATGTTATAAACACAGGTACATCAACAATAGAGAAGTGTAGTACCACATGATGAGATGGCTTATTGGCACAGGGTGTCCACCTGCAAAACTGGTGATAAGTAATCAACTAGCAACCTGTGCAGCTTGAAAGCAAAGCTATGGAGATGTGGTTAAATAAGCAATGGCCATCTCACTTAAATCAGGCAGGGTTGTTGGGGGTTTTCACTTAAGTACTACTCCCTAAGGGAAGGCAGAGAATGGTAGCATGTCACGCTTACTCATGTATGCAGAATGAGTGAGGCAGATGTATCAGGACGTCACGTAGGGGAATATGGATGTTTGTTCATTATGTCACTGCACATGCCATTCCTCAGCAATAAAACAGTATGGCACACAAAATCCCTGCTGTACATATGGATAGTGCTGCAGCTAGACTCCTTGATCACCCCTTTGTCTCCCTGACCATGGTACAGTTTCTCTCCACCAGCTGTACTAGGACTGGCAGCCATGCTCGAGGGATCGATAAGATAATTAATGTAAATTGGAGATCAGGAGTTTGAAGGAGAAGCACCAGTAAAAGCACATGGCCAATCCTGCAGCAGGGGCAACAGTCTGACAATTTTTATTTTATTTTAACATTTATTTACTGGGAAAGTCCAACTTGGAACAAAGCCAATTTTCAGTGGAGGCCCTGGGGAGAAATGCTCCAGATATATGTCTTTATAACGTGGGAGGAAACTAGAGTACCCAGAGAAAACCCACACGAATGCAGGGAAGACATGCAGACTCTGCATAGAAGACACACCATCCGAGAATTGAACCGAAGAACCTCTTGCTGTGAGGCAACAATGCTACCACTGCACCACTGTGCCATCCAATAACAAGATGGATGGCTGGAAAAATAAATAAAATAACTACTGCACATGGTCACATGTGACATGCGTATTAGCCTATACAACACTGTATATTTATTTCTGGCAAATTAAGAAGCAGGATAATGTATAATAAGAAAGAAAAAAAGAAAAAGGGATTAAGAGAAGAGAGGCAGACAAGTGAGGTAAAAGGGCTATTAGTAAAAGCAGTCATTGATTATTAAAAAATGAAAACTACTATATAATAAAATAACACAGATTTAATATGACGTAAGTATAAGCTATTTAGAGATCCTGATATTTTCAGTCTTATTTTCATACATTAGAATAATGGCACGTGCTTCAAGAAAGATGTAAAGGGAAACAAAAAATCTTGTTAACTACCTAATTATACAGTTGCTAATAAAAAAGATAGGCTGCTAGACATAATATAGTGTAACTAAAATATTGTATTTGATGGGGTTTTAGCTAGTTTCAGGGCACAAGACATTTTTTTCCAGAGCCTCCAGATAAAGCAAAGTACTTCTCTTAGTCTATTCAAACGTAATTTGGATGAATGGAAGGGAAACAAAAAAATTCACCCTCAGTTTAATACCCATGAGCCTCATGGATTGGGGCAACAAATACACAACCCAATATATCTTTGTTCTGCCCCTCCTATACACACACACACACACACACACACACACACACACACACACACACACACACACACACACACACACACACACACACACACACACCTTTGGGTTATTCATGCGAAAAATATAAGGGATAAAAGCTACCATGGGAATGTAAGGCAAGGCTTCCTAAGATCCTCACAGATCAATCAATACCTTAGTAAGTACCTATGAAGTCACATTTTGATAACCCTTTGAAATGATTGATTTCTGCTCCAAGTTAGTTTTGAAGGTCAATGCAGGAAGTTCAAAGTGTTGTTACTGGGTTGCTTGCATTCGTTTGAATTTTTGGTTATATCAAAGCAGGAACTGTCTGTTTCATTGATTCCTCCTTTGTCTAAAACAATCCATGTGTATTATGGCAACATCAACAAACAGTGTAATCTTGGAATCAGTATACAGATAATTATGGGGGGGGGGGTGCAAAATTACTCATCCTCCTCTATTGTTGGATCACGTGGTTAACTATTTTTTATTATAGTTTTGACAAAGGTTTTTCATGGAACTGCTATAAACTCTAGCAGCATTGGACAGGATATCTCCAAACATTTGTTATTGCAAAATGGTGGTATCAATTAATATGGAGATGTAAGATTACAACACTCTGCTAGGAGCATACAGTGCTGAGTGTTAGGCAGTAATAGGTATGCAGTATTTTTAAAGTCAGCTTCAAGTGGATGAAACTAAGTTTGTTTATTATAAGTAAACTTGAAAATCTACCCATGACAGTATCAGGTCATGCCATTGGTACATTGTTTATAACGTACAAATGCATTGTTTAATTAATGTATGATTTGTTAACCGGGCTAACCATGCTGGGCAAAGTCTGTTTTCAAAGGGGACCACAAAGACAAAAGCCAACACTACAGCCTAAGAAACTATATACAAACTAATATACATATGGAAAGCTGCAATCAGTATGGGAAGACCAAAGATATTGGAAACTATATACAAAGTAACAAAGTAAAATGGAACCAAGACAGAATATCAACACAGAGTAAACATGAACATTAACATGCCATTTGTTTTCAGTATTAGTACAGCAGGAAAATGTCAAGCATGCAGGATGTGAAACTCTCCTGCTGAAAGCACTTTAGTCATTTAATAGTAACATTTCATTTTCACTGATTTCAAGTAAGTTAAACATAAGTTTCATTATGTCTGAGAATACTTGTACACCGCTGCTTCATTGTACATGAAAGTAAAACTGCAGATAGTATGGTAAGAATAAAAATATTGGTATGGATAGATAACACAACACAAAACAGAACCTTGAGTAATCAAGTTTTTATACAGACGGAAGTATCACATGACATATGATCAACTAATATTATGACATTTCACAGTAAACGATATACAGGGTAACTGAAGTGGTATGTGAGAGAAATTATTTATATGAACTCAAGGCATTATAATCAGATCGATCAGGAGAAGCACAGCACTGCTAGAAGGATTACGCAGAGGATGGCAATTAGCTTAGGACTACAAGGTAAATCTGAGGTACACCTAAAGTATTAATATGGCTGAACAATATGAAGTAAGGTTTGAAACGGAAGTGGGGTGACAGAAAAAGGACAGTAATGCAGACTGGGATTGGAATGCAAATTGTACATAGCTAGGTAATAGCCTCTTAATATGGTCAGCAGACCATCGTGTGACTTACGTTTAGGTAATACCACGGATGTTACAAAGGGTAAATTATGCATGGTGGGTTTTGTAGAATGCTTTAAATGCTGACATGGGGCTAACACCCTTATAGAAACAGAAAGGAACTTCCATGTTGAAGGTGGGGGGGGGGGGGGGTTCTTCATCATCTACTTTAGGATGCATTTTGTTTTGGTCATTATGCATTGATCTGTATATCTAAGTTCTCCAAGTTAACATGTTAGATAAGTCTAGACAGGGATTTGTATACATTTGCTTATTTATGAAGATAAATTCAGTCTATTGAACTGCAGCCTGTAAAGTTATCCAGTTTAAGCTCTTTAACACTTTACAGCTGGGTCTGGAAAATTAGCTATTCTGTTCTAGGTGTTTTGGATACTTCTGAATAACTGGGAGTCTATCTGTAGATGAAGAGCCATGGCCTTTTATTTTTGATAGCATTTTTTTTCACTAGTGAGATTGTTGTCAAAAAGGTAAAACTGAGTGAAATCAATGTTTATAGCATCTTGTGTAAGAATTTGACTCTGGTACTAAAAATATTGTTGAGCAACAGACAAGAAATAATCAGCAAATGTATTTGCTCTGGCTTTTGGAGAATTGGGTCCTTCATGACACTTGTTTTGTAAAGAAGTTTATTTGTGAAACATCAGAATCCTGCAGGGGTCATGGGGTGTTTTGTTTATTAAAATGCATGAGTAAACCGCAGAAAATACATAATTATGATGAAAAGAAATTGTAATTTTTATCTACATAATTCCAACTATGAGGCAAACCATGTAATATGTTTGTTCATGTACTCTTTCTTCATTGTTAAGTAACTGTCCTACTTCAGGCAACATGTTTATGTGACTATTTGATCTATCTCTTAATACTTTGTGTTTATACCTGAAGCTGTATGATTTTCACTTTTCACCACATGACACTGTAGTTTGATCTCTTATTTACTTCTTTCTGTATTATAATTCTTTCCAAAGCTAACCTGAGGCTTGTTACTTGATGTGCTCATATTTACTTGAGAACCACTGTGGGTATTTGAAACTTCCTGATAAATTTATCTTATCAAACAGTTTAATTTACAACTATTCATCTTTGCTTCTGGCAACGTATCGTTGTTTTCTGTTTTGTAGTTCCTAAATCTCTGAGTAAAATATTCTTTCAGTAAGAAAAAAAAAATGCTCATTAAAAATGTGTAAAACAAAAACTGTAAAATGTTTTTCCTTCCCCCATGTGTTATTCACTTATAGCTTTTGTTACTTTCAATTGCACTTTGTCCCAAGTGTTCAAAGAATTACACTAAAATGGAAATAGGAAGTGAGGTGAAACAAAATCGGACAACTTGTGTGCAAATGCTAGAACTATAGGAAATACGATTCCAGACCTAAGGGGACAGCGTTGCACAAATAGTTTCATTTGATATATGTGAAAGAAAAAAAGAAAGCAAGAACAATAACACGAATGGCAAAGAAAATACTGTAGCTCAGGGACGAAAAGGAAGAGGAAAAAAATTGTTGGCTGCGGTAACACTTACTGTTTATGTGCTAAATGTGAATACCTCCAAGCAACACATTTTAGAAGGAAAACATGGTAATCAGAGCTCCGCCAACCCTAATCACTTTCTCAGTGGATTTGCTTCAGATTTTCTATCACTCTCCTCTCCCATACATCGTCTACACAAGATGCCATCCTAAATCAGCAGAGAACCAACAGTTGTTATTATGTCAATGTACAATAAAAACTGCACCTGTGATAAGGTTTATGAAGATTTGCTGCCCTCATAAGTTGCAAAACAGGAAGTAAAACATTGCAGCATGTTAAATAACACAGGCAAAAACATTATCAGGAGCTGCATTTCGAACTTTTGGGGTTGTTTTGCAAACCATGTTTTACTATAACCTCTAGAATAAGGGTCTTCTTTCATTAATTTGATATCCTAAATTAATGGATTAGACTACCTTTATGATCCCTGTTTATATTCCAGCAATACACAAGCCTTCAAATGAAACAAAGAATTGCATATCAGAAATATGAAAAACATAAAAGGAATTCCTAAAGACATTACGTACCAGACAGACAGTACAGTGCTGAAGGTTAAGGCTTGCATTTTGTTAACAAAGAGTAACCTGTAACTCCTGTAGTTCCATGATGGTATACTGTGTGACCCATCATAAATTCCCAAACCCCTTCACAAGCAGCATTTTTGTCTACTGAGCTGCCACTGAGTCTTACTAAAAAAAATAGAATAACATTTTTAATGACATGGCAGAAAGAGGTCCTGCTGATGAAAAATGTCACCATTTCGTATGAAGAATAAACCCTTCACATGAAATGGGCATCATGAGGGCTGCAGGAGATAGTCCGAAGGCAACAAGTCCATGAGAATCATAATGAAGCTTTACTGGATATGAAATTTACCAAAATGGGTACTGTTTTAGATGTGAAAGGGATATAATGCCAATAGGACAAATAATCAGCATGCATGTGGTTGGATTCAAGGGTCAACTGCGGAATTATGCAACACATATATAAACATACATACTCATACACAGACACACACACACACACACACACACACACACACACACACACACGCACACACGCACACACACACACACACACACACACACACACACACACACACACACACACACACACACTCACAGAAGTGGTTTAGGATTTAAGGAGGGATGACTTTCTTTTCGTAGACATTGCCATGTATGGAGGAGTTTATATACCACTGTAGGAATTAGAGCAGTGCTGTCAGGTCTTCAGTGCTCCTTGTAATGTCACCCTGGATAATTTGGTTTAAGAAAAGAAGCCACATGGTGATCCAAAATGTGAACCCCATGATGGTTGAGTTAAAAGCTCAGACAGGCTTGCCAGGAAGACAGATAGTAGAACCCACCTCTGGAGGCAGACCATGGGTGTTGTTTCCCAGCAGGTGTCTGGTGGCCAAGTAATTCACATAGCCCAACTGGGTTCAAAATTAAAAAAAAGCTGTATGGAGCTGTGTGGGCTCAATACCTACAAAAAAGGGTGGAGGTCATGTGCAATATTAAGTAAGCTGCAGACATGAGTAGGATGGCTTAAGGAAGGCCAGGCCTTGACAAGGGAAACTGGATCGTAGGATATAAAATAATACCCCAATGCTAGGGAAGGAGATAATTCTCATGAGGGAGGCTGAAACGTGCAAGCTAAATTTAGTTGGTCTTACCCTTACATGTAAGATGCATTCTAGGATCAGATTTCTCAACTGGGGAGTATTTCTCTCCTGTTCTGGAGGAGGCCCCTGAAAGAGGCTTCAGGCAGGTGTGAGGATACACACAAGCCCTCAAGCTCAATGCCATGAAGTTGAAGTTTTTGAAGTATATGACAGGGTCATTTCACCATCTCTGTCAGTTGCACCAATGAAAACAGTCTCTCCTGTTTTGGCATATGCTCCTAAAACCTGTTCAGAGCATTTGGACTTCTTGGAAATCATGGATGCAGGGTATAAGATAAAGATACACTTCATGTAAGAAAAGGGCTTCATGAAGGGTGTTCCTTTTGTCTTTCCTTCTGTCTGTGATTCTTCTCTTGGACAGAATATCCAGACAAAATCTGAAGTCTGCAGAGTATCTAGTTTGGAAAAGAGAGGATTGTTGTTTTTAGTTGATGTGTTCTTAGCCTCAGGTAACAGTGAACTATAGTATTCAGTGAAGTGATGAACTTCTGAATGTGAATTGTTTGGGATTAAAATCAGTTTCTCCAAATGAGATGTAGTAGTTATTTCTGAGAGAAAGATGAATTTTTCTCTCTGGGTTAGATGGAAGAGCAACTACATCAAGTGGAAGAGTTTAAGTATATTGGAATCTTGCTAACAAGTGAAGTTATGAGGGATCAGGAGACTGACCAGCAGATGTGTAGATCAGCAGCAGTACTGCGGCCAATGTACAGAGCTGAGTCTTAGGATGCACCTCTCAATATAAAGGTCAGCCTGTAATCATGAGACATGGGTAGAGATGAAAAGGATAAGACTGCAGACATGAGTAGTAAAAATGGGTTCTCATGTGCATCACTGGTCAACCAATTTTGGAAATGGCTTTTATCACTTGTAGGATCAGCTTGGAGGGATAGGGTAAAGACGACAACAGATGATGGCAACTTTCCTATCCTGGTGTGAGGGTTCAGGGGAAGTTTCTCCCTATGGCATCTCTGGTGGAGACCAGAAGTCTTAAAGGCAGCCTACTTAACAAGGTAAGTTCCAAAAAATTTTAATGGCTTAGGGATTCTGACCAGCTCTACACATATTAAATTCTACGTTTTGCATCTCCATATAGGATCCCTCATTCCATGGGCAATACTAAAGGGTGTCACAAGGTTGACTTCTCAAATAGTCAGGCAGCTGATAGGCTTAAATCAGGGGTAGCCTGAAAAGGAGCAACTGGGGATGCAGGGCGTGCAGGTGCAGTAACAAGGGGAAGAGCTGGTGGACTAAGTGGGCCAGGTAGGGGAAAATCATAAAAAAAAAAGAAATGGGCTTCCTTTGTAGGGTGTCCAGGCTCACTCTGTATGACAGACAGGCTGAGAAACGTTAAACTGAGGAAGGATCTTAGAAGAACCACTGCTTCTCTTGGTTGACAGGAGTCAGTTAAGGTGGTTTGGACACTTAGTATATTCCATTGGTCATTTCTTTGAGAAATTCTACATTCACTACATTCTAAAGACATGAGTTTCTCCCTGGGCTTCCACTGAAAATGCATTCTGCTCTAGCTGGACTTTCCTGGTAAACAGATGTTAAATAAATAAAACATAAATAAATGTACCATGCTTGACCCACTTAGATGAGGATGGGAGCACAGACCAGGAAAATATTTTTCTGATCACTAAAAAAAAAAAACCTGGAATCCTGCAGGATGATCTGCTGATAGGGAAACCAACTCTGTCTCTCTGACCACACTAACATCCCTGACCCTCACCAGGATGAACAGTTTAGAAAACTGATCAATAGATGATTTCACAGAGATGAGTAAATGCCAACTTTGTTAGAAAGCAGTGCAGAAGCTCAAGGAGTAGTGAGTGAAGCTTAAAAGAGAAAGAGAGAAAACAGCAAGGCAATGCCACTTATTTGATTTAATTGTAAAATAAGATCAAATATTTGATTTAATTTTCTGACTAGTCTTTCAGCTACTGTACATAGCTCCTGAATGCTCTTGACTTTCCACTAGTACTTTTGAAGTCTTTACAGGTGCATTCAAGCCAATAAAGCCAAGACCCACCAGGTTTAGATATGCCATGTTTCGCCCATTCATCAGCACAGCATAAGTGGGAAGCACAGGTATATCCTTAAAGAGTCATTTGCATATATCCCATGGGCCTTCACTGCACAAGGTTGAAGGTATTAAACAATGAGGAATTGGATCTTTTTTGGATTTTTTTTAATTAATTCTTTGCTTTACATATCTGATTATTGATTATTGTATCAGTGCTTAGTCAATAAGCACTTTAATAAACTTGACTCTAACTTGAAAAAAAAGGGAAGTTGATAACAGAAAAAAAACATTGCAATCTCGATCTGATATGTGCAGAGTTGCACAGCACAAATTAAGAAAACACACAGGATCATAGGAGATTACTAAACTAATGGCCCATAGGCCCTTACAAGCCTAGCGAAGAGTTTATCCCCAAAAAAGAAACCTCAGTCAGCACCTGTCACCCCTGTCAGTAAGGGACACAGGTGGAACCCCTGGGGCAGATTTGTGGTTTCCCATCCACTCATCAAGGTTGCGCTTGAAGGGGATCAGCAAGGTACTCTGTTTGACGTGTATGGGAATTCTATTCCAGAGACGAGGCAGCCTCTGGGAGACAAACCTGTCTCGCCAGCAGGTTTTGTTGATGTTGCATATTAGATTCAGGCCTTTCAAGCGGGTAATGCGCGAGGAGTTAGACTTACAGACATGGAGCATCTTTAGTAGGGCAGGGTCCAAGGTTGCCTTGTAGGCGAGACACAGATCAGCTCTGAGTAATCTGTACGATACTGAGTAGACAAAGTGATTTGAGCCTGTCCACATAGGACAGGTGTTGAAGGCCATGGATTCTGTTTACGAGGTATTTCTGTGACCTTTTCGGTTGGTGCAGATGTTTGGAGAGGTACATACCAAACGGGGCATTATACTCAATTATTGGTCTAATGAGGGAGGAGTATAAAGAGGTAATAACCTCCTTTTTTCTGGATGCAGTCCTTTTACTTATGAGATTTACAAGAATTATTTACATCCCTCCATCTATAACAAGAATAGCCATACAAATGGCATTGATTACAGCAGCTACTTTATCTATGATATACATAAAAAACATGAGACATTCATTCCATGTATGACATTAGAAAAATAAAAGTTAAACGAAAGACTTGCAGGTGAGAAGTTGTTTCAGCTGAGCACAATAAATAACTGTACATGTGACATGCAAAGATAATGCAGAAAAGTTACTTTTATACATGCACCACAAAAGAAAATGTATTATGTCACAGAGAATAGATGAAAGAACTTAACTTAGACTGTTTTTTTATTAAACTAATAATGAAAGCTAAATACAGTATTCCACCTGCCACAGCTGAATAACTGGTATTATTATCGACAAAGGTTTTAGTAAAGACATGGAGAAAAGACATGGAGAAACTAAATCAAGGTAAGAAATGAACTAAAAAATTGAAGGTGATCCCAAAACTTCATGAATACAGAACTTTGCCAAATGCTCTAGTACTTAAGACAGAAACCAAAATGTAAAGGCAACCAGACCAGTAAATGGGTCACACCCATAGTACAATTACTCAAGGAAAGTAAATCAGGTGACGGTCTTACTTTTTCACATTCATGGTTAATCAAGTACTAATAACTGTGAATTATCCATTGGCAAGCATAGCAGGCCTTAGGCATAGGCCAGCTATGGTGCTTTTTTGGTATTTTTATGTATTTGTAGTAAAGAAATTGCTTCTTTACCACAGAAAAAAAAAATAACAGAAAAGTGCCCCTGCTAGAGCAGTAAGACAGGCACCCTAGGGAGGAAGTCCTGTAGGTTTTGCCTTTGTATTTGTTGGTCATGGGTAGGTCATAGATGAGGGGAAAACATTAAAAAATTCAAAAGTGATAGTATGGCATAAAGAGAAGATTAGAAGGGACAAACCAAAAAACCACGCAAGGTAGACAGAGTGCACGGATTGTACCAATATAATCAGTCCCATGAACAAGTAATCCAGCACAAAGAGAAGGTAAAAATAAATAAAGGCTTTATTGTGGCAACTCTATGTAGAATAACAAGCAAACTGGTTTTGGCTGAAGATTCAAGCCTTCCTCAGTGCAACAAAATATTCCATTAGAGCACATCCTAGTGTCTGCTTTTATATCATTGTATTTAAAGAGATACACCTGAAATAAATAGATAGTTTTTAGACAGAACAACCAAGTCAAGATCTAACTTAATTCATTAAGGCCAGGTCTAAATAAAGCCCCTAGCCTAATAATCCAAGAGGATTCCTTCTTATTTAATATATCATGCCAACCTGCTTTGGAAGTTCTGTGCATTTGAATTTTATCTATTATGGTGAAATTAAATTTATCAGTTGTGTGCATGGTGGTATATTTATAAAGGGCATTGGAGATTATTTTATTTCTTATCTCACTTAATGTTCGCTTATGCAATGTCTGAAAGGTCTTGAAGTCTGTCCAACATAAAAAGATGAACAAGTGCAGGTGGCTAGATAAATTATCCAGTCACTACTGCAATTACCAAAAACTCTAATCTGATACACTTTAGCTGGTAAATTCTTTGGTTTTGAAGATGTGTGTACATGCGCTACAGTGAATATAAGGGACACAACCAACTAGTGTGTCACCAAATAATGTTTTTTGCATAGGTACAGGTGGATTATAACATTTGTAATGAGTGAAATACGAGTTAATGGTTCTGCCTCTACGGTAAGAAAATAAACATCTGATTTGAAGTACCCCATTTAGGTGTTCATGTGCAAGTAGAATATCCCAATGATTGTTAATAATATCTCTAAATCTTGGAGTGTTACTACCAAATGTTGTCACTAGTCTAACTGGTTGTGAATCTTGTGTCTTGTGTTGACTAGTTCTGTTTTGGTATTCCAAAAGTTGGGATCTCTCAGTTTGGTTTACCTGGGTTACAGCTTGGGAAATGTCATTTTTGCTATAGCCTCTAGTTATCAGCCTATTTGTTAGATCCTGTTGACACTCATGGTGAATTGGTTCAGAAGAGCATATGCGTTTTATACGTAAATATTCGGACTTAGGAATGTTCCTGATAATCTGGTGGGTATGATCACTGGAAGCATGAAGTAAAGTGTTGTATTTTGGAAATTTTCTATGTACCCAAGTTTCTAACGTATGATCTTCTTGTCGAGTAACAACTACATCCAAAAAGATGATTTGATGATATTCAATGCTGAGTGTAAATTTAATATCCCATCTGTTATCATTGAGATATCTCACTAATTCATGTACATATGTTACATCACCCTGCCACACCATCCAACAATCATCTAGATAACGTCTCCAGATGTCTAACTCATCTAAAAAAGAATTATTATTGGTGTTATAAATTAACTGCTCTTCCAAAAACCCCATAAATAGGTCAGCATAAATGGGAGCAAAAGATGCTCCCATAGCTGTACCTCTGACCTGCCAGAAGGCCTTACCATGAAAATAGAAAATATTCTTTGTTAATACATGTTCTGTTATGATAAGTAAAAAATTGTTGAAACCAGGAGTGTATAGTTTAGATTTCTCTAGCCAATATTTTATTGCCTGTAGACCAGCCCCATGCAGTATGTTTGTATAGAGGGAGGTGACATCCAGTGTGCAAAGATACCAGTTAGATTCCAATTGTGTATCCTGAATGATATTCAGAAATTCGGTGGTAACTTTGAGTCTGGACCTAACCATTGACAGTAACGGTTGTGAGTATTGAGTCAGGAAGGCAGACAAAGGTTCAGTTAAGGAACCCTTGCCAGATACAATTGGTCTACCTGGTGGACATGTAGGATTTTTATGTATCTTCGGAAGTAAATAAAGGTACTGGGGGATCGGGTCTGAAACCTTAAGTTGTTTACAAGTTTGTTGATTGATGATGCCTTCCTCCATGGCTAAATCTAAGAAGGAATCAATATGTTTTTTTAAAATTTGGCATAGGATCAACAATCATGTGTATGTAACACCGGGCATCGGATAGTTGTTTGTCTGCCTCAGCCTGATACATCTCCCAGTCCATAACTACAATGCCACCTCCCTTGTCAGCTGGTAAAATGACTATATTATGATTAGAACTGAGTTTGTTTAATGCTTGGTGTTCTTGCTTTGTCAGATTGTGTTTGATTAGTTGATAGCCTTGAGAGAAGTGCAAATCCTTAAGAACACATTCTTTAAATATAGCCACATGTTTATCCATGGGGGGTTGGAAATCAGATCTTCCAAACCGAAACCCAGTAGATCTTTGAGTGTTTTCAGTATCTGAAAAAAAATATTTTGAGATTAAGTAATCTAGAAAAATTATTCAGTTCATTGACTAAAACATGTTCAGGTACAACAGAAGAAGGAACAGAATTGAGACCCTTATTCAGTACTTTATTGTGTATATCTGACAATACGTATGAGGAGATATTGTGTACATTATCTATTGAGTTACAATTTTCTGTAGCAATTGTTGTATGTTTTGTGTGTTTCTTTCTATGATTTCTGCCCCCTCTACGTTTTTTGTGTCTAAAGGGTCTAAAGGTTGTTTACGTTTGGCAGCTGGAGAATCTCGGTTAGGAGGGCAATCAAAATCAGTGGCAGAGGAGGATTCATCCTTTGAAGTACCACTTGGTGATTGCGCTGTTTTTCTAAGTATATATCTTGGTCTCTTCCTTCTACTAGTAGGTTTGTAACCAGGATCAGAAAACAGACACTTTTTTGGATAACAAAAGGTTTCCCTTTTTCATAATCAGCAATGTCTCTTTGGAATTTCTGAGTTTTCTTTTTAATGAGTTGTTCTTCTAATGTAGCGAGATCCTTAGCCAAATTGGTCAAATGGCCATTGAAAAAGCTTTCAGACTCATAAGTCTTTGCTTCTAGACAATTGGCATTAATTTCTCTTGTCTGTGTTTCTATAATCCTTTCATAATATGCAATTAGTGTATCTACAAACAGCATAGATGCTTGGTGTTGTGTTTGAGCCCAGTCTGTTGAGAGCTGGTCATCAATTAAACCAACCAGTGGTTGTATTCTAATTCTTAAACCTTGTGGTGTTATGTTTTTAAGTTTATATGCTTTAAACAATTTAAGGTGCCAAATATTAGCCCTTTGTGTTCTCATATTCTTGGTCAGTTTTTGAAATAGCACACCACAAAGATGTTTGGCATCCACCATGTAAGTAGTAAGACCGCTAGAATTGGGTGACTGTAAGCCAAAAACACCCAAATTGTCTTTGTCAGCAGAGAGGCCCTGCAAAATCTCGGTGAGATCCATGATAACAAGTAATGCAACACAATATTATTCTTATGCCAATATATGTTTATAAATACACATATATATATAAAAAGGAAAAAGGAAAATTATTTTTATTATATGTGTAATATATTGGCTTAATACAAAATATTTTAATTGGGTCCCAAAACTAGAGCTCGTCAATCTAATATAAATGTATACAGAATAATATAAATACCTGTTGAGATTACCAAATGCTGCTCATAACAACCCTACAAAAAGAGGAAACATTACCTATAAACAAAAGTTGAAACCTTAAAAAAGGGACTAAGAGTAATCAATTTAGTGGCCGACCTTCGTCTCAACCACTAGTCATAGATATATATATATATATATATATATATATATATATATATATATATAAAGAGAATCTTTATCTGGCCAATTGCTAATCATATGTATCTTGGAAAGAAGATAAGGCCTTGCTGACCAAATATGAATTCCAAAATGGTGAGATTAAATCACTCAATATTATTATAAAAAGATCAAAATTGTGGCCGACCTTCGGTTGCCATTTATCAGAAACATCTGAAATGCATACAACAGTAATAGTATAACTGCTGAGTGGGGTTTAGAGCTGCCTGTTGAAAGAAACTGATCTTTTGTTCTTATTCTTCAGTTTAAACAGTCAATATCTAGCTTTCAGGACTAGTGTGTGTATTTGTGTGAACTAAGATGACCTGCTGAACTGGACGTGTGACATATACACAGACAAAGTAGCTATAATTGCTACGGCTGTCTGTAAAGGAAATGACTAAGTTGCCTGCTATTGCTTGTTTATTTTGGCTGTGCAGGACTAATGTGAAACATGTAAAGCAACTTGGAATAATTTTAATGTATGACAACTGTTTGTATGCACTACATTACATGGCCATCCTCTTCTATCACAATCAGATGTCTGAAATGTACACAGAAGTGGTGATAGCTGCCTGCTGGGGGTGCGTGCTTTATGGCTGAAACTAAATGACTCCTTTGTGATTTGTTCAGTTTAAGTTCTCTGTTAAAACAATAAGGCATAAAATGCATTGCAGAACAGCCAGACCCTCACAGCTTTTGGGGCTTGTGGTTGCCACCCACCAAGGTTGTATAAGTTGATTTTGTCACAGGCTTAGTAGAGACATCTGCCCTGAACCTCTCCTAATCTAAAACCAGACCTGCTCAGAGAGGTGAACAAAGAAGGTAGCTTGTGTGGGGAGCTGGGGATGATGTCATTATTTCTTCAACTTTATCTAAGTGAATGTGTTTATTAATTTATATAATTTCCCATTAAATTTTGCCTCTGTGTTTCCTGGCTAATAATTTTATTTTTTGTTTGATATTTTCTTTGCAGGGGTTAATGTGAGATTCCTTTACCACTTTATTTCTTTAACTTTCCTCCAAAACTTCAGAGGTCACTATTCTTGTGTTGGGCTGGGGAACAGTGTGGTATTTTTTTCTTTAACTTTTCTCACAAACTACACTGAGATAGTAAATTTTCTGTATTTTTTGTTTTAATTTTTCCTCACAGTCAAATGCCTTTTTTGTTTTCATTTTTCCTCACAATCAAACAGTCAGATGCATATACAGGTGACTCGCTTTTGTTGGAGTGTAAATGAGCATTTCATTTAAGTATTGCTGACACCAATTATGTTTTATTTGTTTTTCAGTTTTGTACATGTCTGACATTAGAGAAATACACAGACAGTGGTTGTCTTCTGCGGGAAGGGTTGAGGAGGCATGCTTTGTATCGATATATGTGTGTGTGTGTGTGTGTGTGTGTGTGTGTGTGTGTGTGTGTGTGTGTGTGTGTGTGTGTGTATGTGTCTGTGTATATATGTGCATGGTTGAGTACATATATATATATATATATATATATATATATATATATATATATATATATATATATATATATGGGTCTACTTTACATCAACGAAATGCCACTTACCCAAAACCAATTTCACCGAGACCAAAAGACCAATAGCAATAAAACAATGATGCCCTGGAACACTGTCTGTTCACTACAGGTAAGGAACCGCTTGGTCATCCTGTTGAACTTTGACCCTTACCCCCATGGCAGTGTGATGTTGGAGTTGGTATATTCAGTTGGGGAGGGCAAAGTCCCCCATCATGGGTGGGTTTGGTTTTCTGTCATTTCCATGTTTGTTTCATATAGCCAAGCGGTTACTTACCTGGAGTGAAGAGTCAGTGTTCCGAGACATTGGTGTTTTGCTGCTGTCGGTCATTTCCTCTTGGTGAAACAGGTTTTAGGTAAGCGGCATTTCGTTGATGTAAAGTAGACCCATATATATATATATATATATATATATATATATATATATATATATATATATATATATATATATATATATATATATATATATATCCCTTATTTTGTTTAACTTTGAGCATTAAATTACAATTGAATTTCTTTCCTTATGGAAGATTTTTGTTTACATTATCACTGAATCAAAAGGTTGGAAAAAAATGCTCTGAGGTGCATGGCTTCTGGGTGTGTAGAGGCTGTGACACCCGTGCACTGACCCAGTAATCAAGGAGCTTCAATTCTCACCACTAACACCAGTGAGGGGCATCCACATTGGGAGAATAACAAGTACACACACAGTAAAGTACAATTTCCCTTAAGAGCACACAGAAATCACAGTCAGTCTGGGGCTGGTTTCTCCCCTTCTCTCCAGATCCCCAATAAGACTCCCCACTGGCACAGCTATAGGGTTCAGATCTCAGCCGAATGGTCAAGCCAAAACCTCCAGCACTCTCTCTGTCCAGCCAGTGCTTCATGTCCCTACCCAAGTAGCTGACACACACACACACACACACACACACACACACACACACACACACACACACACACTTTGAGATTTGAATTATATACAAACACACAGCCGCTCCTGGGGAAGGCTGGAACAGGTTCTCCAGCTATGTCCCCTTCTGTCCAGACTATACGGTAGTACCGACTGCCACCAACCACTACTATCAGCTACTCTAAAGGCCCTTACCAAAGGGTATCCAATTCTACTGTGCAATGTTATTATTATCCAATTGGTAAGTGTGACTGAGACTTGAAGGCTATTTAGGAGTGGCTTATATAGTATCACCAAATACATGCAAGTACTCTGAGAGCTTAAATTATCTTTACACAAAACAGCCACAGTTAAAAGGTTTAAATATAATTAATAATAAATAATAAAAACACAAGGCAATACTCATTAATTCAACACAATGACATTACAGAGTTAATAAATAACAGGAAATAATTTAAAACAACATTGTAGGACAGTCTGACATAAATATAGAAAACAGCTAGACTAATCTGACTATATTCCTATCTATCTCTAAGAGAAATACTAAGATCTAAGATCCTACTTACAGAGCAAAGCAAGTGCTGGTGACCTGATGTGTTCAGGTTCAGACTAAAATACAAAATTCCATTCTTACTTTCTGAGATAGACCTTAAATTGATAATACACATTACTGCCGAGTCATTTCAGATTATATCATTCTTGACACTTCTGCTCAAGTTTCCTAGGCTCACAAAACTTAAAATTTAACATTTCTTTCTAATCTGCACCTGCCAGAAAGCCACAGCAATAAAAGACACTTTATATGTGAAACCTATTAATTATCTCTGTCTTAAGATAATAGAAAGAATGTCCTAGCCCAGACATCCTGTCTCCTTGCTTGAGATCATACACAGTCATAAAGTCCTTTATCATCTTTCTTCCAGCAGGGTGCACTGTGGTTACATTTTTGAAGCTCAGAACATAACACAGTGTTCTTACATTTGTTACACAAGCCTGTGGATCATATTAATATTTACAATGACAAAATTATTTACAAAATTCCATCTTGCTTTACAGAGGCCACTAGACATACAGCTTAATTTAGTTACTAAAGTGTAGTTTTGATCTGTTAAGGTGTGTTAACCAGGACCCTACACGACAAGGGCAGTACATGTTAACAGTAATCCATCTGATGGATGAGGGAGAGAAGCAAATGTTCATGAAACAGATGTGTAGACAAATCAAAATAGAATATTCTTTTCATACACAATGGTTGGTTCCATTATAACAGACTGATTTTCTAAGTGGTATATTTGCCTGCTATTTGCAACAGATAATGGATTAAGTACTTCAAGGAATTCCCAGCATTCATTATTACCAGCATGTCAAATGATGATGTGGGTGAGTAACAAAAAACATACAGATAATTTACAAAGAGCAAAAGTTAGACAAGCAGAATATGGCTCAAAGCAATTACTGGTAAGAGAAAATTTTTCAAAAACAAAATATCAAGCTATGAGTTTGCTATCAAAAAGAAGGGACTTTAGAGACAGGGGTATGTTATTAGAAAGAAATGACCTTACAAATCACAAGAGAATGTACAAGCTCAGACACCCGTGAGTCAAAAGGTGTTACAAATGAGGTCATTATTAAGAACTGGTGAATTGTCAGCCTTAATTTCTATGGAACCTCTCAATGATACTACAATCCTTATATGTACTGCTACAATAAATATGAGTCTGAATAGAAGTAGATGAAAGACTATAAATATGGTAACCATTTGAAATGTTGGGACCCGCTAGAGTGAGTCCCAAAATGCAGACACTGAATGGTCAAAAACTCGCACTTGTATATACAGTCCTTTGTTTTTTTTTAACTTTTTGGCACTCTGCATTTCAAGTTTCAAGTGCCGACATTTCAATAGGGAGCCCTGTAAACATACATTGTAGAAGTCAAATAAAATGACTGAAAAAGAAAAAAATAATAATCCACTGTGCTCCATCATTGTCTGTTAGGTTGACATATGATGTTTCATAGTATGGAACTGGCCATTTCTTCTTGCACAAACATCAAGATTATTTATAGGCCCAGTGCATTTGTGTCAAGTTTATTGACTAAAGTTGAATGCAACTGTGCCCATGCAGAAAGCCTTAGACTGGTTTGTGGATGAGGACATTTAAGAAATATTTACATGGAAGGAAAACTGTGTATAATGAGACTGCCAGCCACTGGCAGACATTTTTAATAATCAACAACAGGCGGGCATTATGACTATATGTCACTCACACTGGTTACCCAGGTAACAACAACAGCAATTATATGGTATTGGGTATAAAGAAACAAGGTTCGAGAGCAATGCTAAATAATTGTTATGTTTACTGTTTGAAAGCATTAAAAACTGATAGGCTGATGCAGTTGATATATTCTGTACATCAGTCACTGCCTATTTACCCTTGATGACAGGAAGGCATGCAAAGAGAAACCAGAAATGAGATAGTACTAGCTTACTTGCATGATCTGGCTCTGAAAGAATGTGCTAAAGATAATGACATGCTATACACTGAGATTCTACAAAGGAAAAACATATGCCAGTGATTCTTACTATGTGACACAGACTTGTTATTCTTGAAAAAATATATGCTATTGCATTGGATGCAAAACATTCAAGGCAAGTGGGGATGGCTAAAATTAAGTCTTTTTTACTACAGTTTCATGTGATGGTTACCATCACTTCTGCAATATTAGAAATAGGTCTGCACAATGGCATCATAGTCATATTGATCTTACAGGTCTCATAGTATGCATAATGTTTCTGTTGATAGTGGATTTACACTCGGAGGGACCACAGATTATGTGTATTGAGTCAGCAATGGTTAAATATACAGTATCAGTCCAAAGAACAGTATTTGCAAGAAAAGGGTTACCAGAGCAAACCGTCAGCAAAAGCTGTTCATAATTCAGATCAAGATGATGCAATAATGGACTTCCAAGATGGTTGCACACTAAATTAACAGGTTAATTTCATATCATACCTTAATCTTCTATGAAAGCTGGCAACAACTCTTTTCTATACTCTTATCAATGTGTGTTTACTGTACTAGCCAATGATGAATGCAACCAAATGACTGAACAAAATGGCGTTTCATTTCAACTGTACTGTTTATTGTAACACACTGTGCTCCTTATAGTATATTTACTTTTTGTTCCTTTCTTGGCCTTGAAAATGTACTTTATTAACTTTTGACGCTGTACTGTACTTTATTAACATGTGTATTGTATTTACTGTACTAATGTTTGTGGAGCTTTTCTCCCCAGGCCTCTGCTGACTTTCCCAGTAAACAAATGTAAAGTAAATAAATAAATAAATGCATTTCAGCTCTTCCAGTGTGAAAACAGAAATTCAGAAAAGAGAGTCAGTGAATTTGTCTTTTAGGTAAATTTCAGTTACTGGCTTGTAAGTGTACTGCCTGGATGCCAACAAAGAAGAATTTTACAGACCCTGAAAGAAAATCAGCTACAAAAAGGTGAGAGCAAAACATTGGCTGGGAAGAATCTTGCAGCTGTTCAGCAAAAAGCAGTTCAAGTTCCAGTTTTGGTACAAGACATGACTTCCAGCAATCTAGAAGAAAAAATAAGTCAAATGTGCTCAGAGTTGATTAAAATAAATGAAACACTGAATGGGTATATGATCTCAAATAACAAAAGGCTGGAAAAATGAAAGAAGCTTTAAACAAGTACTCAGATGAGCTGATAAAACTACAAAAATCAGAGGTTGAAATGAAGAGTAGGCTGGCTAAGTATGAGACTGCTCAAGAAGAGATGTTTCAAAAATGACAGAATTTGAGTACAGAGCACATAGGCAAAACCTGAGATTTTCTGCTGTAGCAGAGAAGCAGGAAGGAACTGTCTGCAATAATTTTATGAAAGCAAAAATGAGCAACTGGACTGGTATTCCACGGCAGGAGTTGTTAAATGAAAGGGTGCATTGTGTGTATACTTCAAACCTTTCCATAAGAAAGCAGCCAAGACCTCTAATAGTAAAGATGCAATCCTACCAGCAGAAAATGTTGATTCTGACAAACCTGTGGCACAAAGACAAAGTACTAAAAGTTGGAGACAGTAGAGTGTGGAAAATGATTACTCACTGTATACCAGGCAGAAGAGGAGTTCATTTATTCCAGCAATCAGTGTCAAAAGGCAGGTGTGAGATTCAAGCTGCTGTATCCAGCTATCTTCAGAATACTTTTTCTTGGAGAGTCAAAGTAATTTTTTGATGCAGAACATGCTAGGAATAAATACAAATGTTTGTCCAACAAAAAGTGAGCTATCAAACAGAAGAGGACTCTGCTTCTTATTCTTTTGATATTAAAGCCCATAGAGAGACTATGCCAGTTCCAAAGGGAAATGGATGAGAGACACAGAAAACCACATGAGTTGACAGCTAGAACCAGGAATACATTGGAAATGAACCAGAGACTGGAGTTGGAAGACAGTGATCAACAGGAAGAAAACCAGCAACTTGGAAATTGATGAATAATTGTGGGATTACAAAGCATCAATCATATTTGTAAGATATAACAAAATAAGAAAACCTGGAAATATCAGATTTTTTTTACCTTGTTCAGCTTGTATAGGACTCCAAAGTCTATGCCTTACTTCATACCATTAGTGTTTGAAAGATCATTAAGAAGAAGGAAAGAGGTAACTAAGTAAAACAATTTTTGTTCTTAACAATATTTTTATAAATCATGACATATACTGCATCCTATATAGTAAATCATGTTCAGTTGTCTTTGTGCGTTATAGGGATACTAAACAGGTACCCTTTTCTCTTTCTTATGTTTTAGTTTTAAGAAATGTAGGCACTGTAATGTAAAAAGAGAGAAAAAAGCCTGGAAAAAGCATGATTAATACAACAGACTGTAATCTTAGGTTGCTGATGTGAGAGATGGGTTGTAAAAGTATGCAGAGTATGATATAAGTAAAACTGATATGATTTTTTATTTTACATTTGCATAGAGGAATGACAGGATTAAGGCCCTTGGTTTGATCTAACAAGTTTTAAGTGGAAGCAAGTAAATAAAAGAACATTGAATATAATGAAAAGTTTTCCTTTAGCAAATAAATGTTTACAGTTCAACATGAGAAACTTGTACCTGAAGGCAACTGAGTATCTTATCATGTTCCATTGAGACAGTCTGATAAGAGGACAACAAAACAGAATACTTTGGTCTTTCAATGGCTAAAGGACAATGATTTCTGAAAGCACTGAAGTTGTTCTCTATATCTGTAAGAGGAATAAAAGTAAGACAAAAATGGACAACATTTAGTTTAAGTAGAAGCACAGGCTGTACCATGCATCTCAGCAAGAATAACTTCCAATATAGGTCAATTAAAGCCTGTGAGTGCAGCTGTCAGTTTGTACAGTTGTTCCTATTAGGAGGAATAAAGTTCACTATTTGAAGATGCACAACGTTTTGTGTATTTGTTCATAGGTTCATAGGTAGGTACTAGGCTATTGTCCCTAGGGCCTATATAAGCCTAGCCAAAAAGGTACCCTGGCTTTCGCCACCCAAGAAAATTATTTTCCTGTGCCCCTGTCGAGCAGAGCCACAGAAGTGATGATCCCCGGGGTGAATTTCCTATCTCCCATCCAATCATCAAGATTTTTCTTGAAGAGTGCTAATGAGGAGCACTGTTTGATATAGACAAGTAGTTTGTTCCAGAGTATAAGAAGTCTCTGGTACAGTACTCTATCCCTCCAGCATGTTCTGTTTATTGTGGTGACATGGTATAGGTCCCTAGAGCATGTAGCTCAGAGAGATTTTAAGTGGAGCATGTCCAACTGCTCTGGGTTTGACATAGCTTTGTATGTTAGGCAATGATCACCTCTGAGTAGGCAATATGCGACGGAGTAAAGCTGGAGTTTTTTGAGACGGTCTGCACAGGGCATCTGTTTGAGGCTGGTAATCCTCTTTGTGAGGTATTTCTGAGGCCTTTCCAGTTGTTGTAGATGTCTTGTGAGGTACATACCAAAAGGGACGCTGTACTCTATAATGGGTCTAATGAGTTACGTGTAGAGGGGAACAATGACCTCTTTTTTCCTGGATGAGAAACCTTTTGTGGTGAGATGTGCCATGTAGAAGGATTTCCTGACTACTGTGGCGATGTGATTATCAAAGGAGAGACTACTGTCCACCTGTTTCCCAAGGTCTCTTATCACACTTTTGGTATTAAGTAGACTACCGCCTATGTGGTAGTTCCTGGGTACAGAGTTTTTACATAAAGGGATGACAATGCACGTTTTGGCATTGAGCTTGAGGCCATGACTTTGACACTAGGCATCTGTCTCGGTGAGGCCCTTTTGTAGGATGTCCACATCATTTGGAGTTTAGATTATGGGTCCTAGCTTGCAGTCATCTGCAAACTTCATTAGCCAAAGACCTTCTGTGTTAGCCTGTACTTCAGAAAAGTAGATACCAAACAGGAGAGGACCCAGGACTGAACCCTGTGGTACTCCACTTGTCACCGGTCTGAAGTCACATTTGGAGTCTGCTACTTTCACAATGTGGGTTCTGTCAGTGAGCCAGTTGGCAACCCATCTTGTGACATAGGGATTTATACCTAGTTTAGTGAGTTTATCTATACTTCCAGAGTGGGCGAGGGTGTCGAAAGCTTTGGCAGGATCTAGATAGGCTGTGTGAACCACCATACCCTCATCTACGGCTTTGGTGACCACTTCAAAGAAGTCTATCAGGTTTAGGAGACATTATCTTCCTTTTATAAACCCAAACTGGGTGGGGTCCAGAGTTCGGAGATTACCACTGTCATTGTTTATAAGTTCCATGATGATACATTCCATAGCCTTGCAGACCAGGCTCGTCAGGCTAATGGGGCAGTAGTTCCTGGGGCCCGTGGTGACTCTCCCTTTGTGGAGTGGGATAACCATCGCTGTGTGCCATTCAGTGGGCACAAAGCCTGAGGTGAAGCTATGATTGTACATGGTACTTAGGTGGGGTGCCAGTTCGTTCTGTAGTTCATGCAGAACTCAGCCTGGGATGTTGTCAGGTCCCATGTATGCTGTGTTCATGGCTTTGGAGAATGTGGTTTTTAACCTGTGCAGCCGTGATTACAGGCACTTTGCATTCTTCCAGTATAGAGATGGGCCCTTTAGGGGGTGAGAGGGGGGTGAAGTTAGCACTGAACCTATCTGCCAGAATGTTGGCAATATCAGTTGGTTCTGTATATTTAGTGCCATTGTGCTGTAACTCAGAGCAGATCTGAGTGTTGCTATTAAGATTCTTGACATAGCTATAGAATGCTTTGTGGTTGTCTTTAGAATCAGTGGCAATTTTGTTTTCGTAACTAGTTTTGGAGGATTTTATGAGGGATCTCAGCTTCTTACTGAGGCTGATCAGGGAGTTCCTCCAATCATGGGATTTTACTCTTTTTTTTTAACAGTTTCTGTCTTCTGTTGTAGAGTTTGTTTAAGGCAGGGGACCACCAGATTGGCTTTCTTTTTTTGGAGGATAGCATCTTGGTTCTGTTAGGGATTGCACGATCTATGCACTCGTGTAAGTGCTTATAAAGTGCATTTGTGTGGGATTCAGCAGTCGTACCGCTATTGTCCATCTGCATGGGTGTCGTGAAGTTTGCCACTTCTGTCTTAAGAAGCGTGAAGTTGGCTTTGCAGACATTTTTATGGTGATTTCCCTAATGGGGGATGGGAGTAGGGTGTGGATGTCTAGGGTGATTAGCCTGTGGTCGGATCTGACCAACAAGGAATTGACCTCTGGTGTGGAACACTAGTTGCCCATATTGGTAATGACCAGGTCTAGGATATTGCTGCCCCTGGTGGGGGTGTGGATAAGTTGATACAAGGCATTGGAATTTATGAATTCCAGAAAATGTTGAGCAAAAGAGTTGGTACATGAGTAGTTTTCCCAGTTAATGGTGGGGTAATTGAAATAATCCATTATTAGGGTGTTAGGTTGTACCCTAATATTTTCCAGTGTATCAAGAAATGAGGAGTGGGAATCCTGGGGCATGGTGGGGGATCTGTAGCAAGCTACAATTTGGATTGCGGTCTTGCCCAGAGTTAGTTGCACTTGGATAATCTCAGATAAATTATGGTGAGAAACTAGCCTGGATGTGTGGATATACTTAATGAATATGGAGACACCTCAGCGTTTAGTGTTTCGGTCCAGGTTAGGTGGCCAAAAGATGTGGCATAAATTATAGCCTGGTAATTCAGGGGAGCTCTCTGGAGCCTTGAACCAGGTCTCTGTCACTGCACAGATGTTGATGTTCTCCATTTTAAAGGGTACCTCGAGTTAGTGCATTTTGAGGTTTAAACTTCTAGCATTGAGTAGTATTACCCTCAGGTTTTGCTTGCTTGTACCTGTTACGGTGGTGAATTTGTCATTTGAACCTTGCCTAAAAAAGGCACTATAGGGGTGGCAAGAGCCGTAGCCAGTATCCGGAATCCCAAGGGCAATGGGTGCAGGCCATCTCTGGCAAAGAATCGTGGTCTGTCGATCATGTCATCCCAGGCAGACAGATAGTGGATCCCCTTAGAATGACACCAGAAGCTTAGTCAATTGTTGAAGTCAATCATTTTGTCCTTGTATTGTGGTATCATTCTGGGTGATGGCAGGATGCTACTCAGGGCTAGGGTCATACCTGCCTGGGCTACAAGATTGGACAGCTCCTCCATGTCTCTTTTCATGTAGTTCAGGGAGGTACATCTCAAGTCATTCACACCAACATGGACAATGACAGAGTCATATTTATACTTGTTGTAGAGTGACATGAGTGCATGCATTATGTGGCGGATTCTGGCATCTGACAAGCAGCTGACAGTAACTTTCTCCTTGTTTAGCCTGTGAGTGAAACATCAGTGTGCCTGACTATAGAGTCACCTATGACTAGAGTGTTGGGTACGTTGTTATGCCTTATGGGCTGTGGTTGAGTGGCACACCAAGTTTGTAGGCTATGTGTCATTTGGGTTGTGTTGGGGGGGTGGAGGTTGCTTGCTTTTCTGCTTTGGATGTCCCTGTTGCTTGGGCAGATTTTTATTGAGAGTCTCCGTGAATGTAGGTGTGTGTTTTGTGTTTCTATGTGTGTGTTTTGGTGGTGTATGTTTTGAGGGACTATGTGATGAATGTGGTGTGGTGCACGTGTTTACCTTCTCCTCTTGACTGTCTAGTCCAGTCTTGGGTGAAGAGAGCTTTGCTTCCAGTTTGGCTATATAAGTGCATCTCTTACAGGTTGTAGTGTTGGGTGGTAGGAGGAGAGGGTTGTCTGTGTACATGTAGCATTTTCTGCATTACCCCAAGATGCGGAGATTTATCAGGTAGACAGGAGAAAACACCGGGAGCTGACCCTTATACATGCCTGGATAGGTGCTTATTTATTAAGTACTAAAAACTGTTTTCCTCTAGACAAGTGAGGAAAGTTGAGTGCTGTAGTAATTTGCAGCTTATTTAGTGCTTACAACAAGTTCTGAACAAGTGCTGAGCTCAAAGAAACAGATTTGAGTGCTAAAACTAAAAAAAAAATGGCTAGTTCTAAGGGAAACTTTGAAGAGCAGACTTTATGGTGCCAGGGAATAGTTTAACCCTAGGTAAGCGGCAATGCAAAAAGTGTTTTTTTTTTCAGATAAGCTACCTAGTGCTTACCATTCCCACTGATAATCTAGAAGGCTTCCCTCCAACACAGAAAGGCTTGTGGGCTCAGAAGCTTGTATTAAATTAACAGGTTCTGTGGTGTATTTTTTGAGGGTTTTCATTAAATTAAAAAGTCTTGAAAGGTGTAACATAGGTTCAAATGGATATGACAAGAAACAACTGTATAAAATATCAACCTGCCAAACATTACTGTAATGTACCACAAAAGCTAAAAGTAGACATTTAATAAAAAAGCTCTTATACATAACAGGTGGGAATAATAGTGTGTTATCATAATGACAACACTTTCCATATTATCTTTGAACATGAATGGTCTCACAGGTGTAAAAAAAGAAAGAGTAGTGAACTATACTAAGAAATGGAGAGTGCAAATAAGTATGCAACAGGAGACACATTTGGAAAGAAATGAACATGTGGACTTGAAAATGAAAGGATTTCAAAAGGGTTATTCAGCACAATATTTGGGACAAAGGAAGGGGGTGCTTACATTAATTGCTAGAGGAGCTACTATAGCGATAGAATAGGAAAAAAAGGTAGCAATGGAAGATTTTTAGTAGTAAGGGGCAACTGGCAAGGGAGGAAAATAAGGTGGGATATATTATATTCAACATAAAATTGCTACAATGCAGCTTAAGAAAATTCTGGGGAAAATAATCAGCTTTTAGCAGGGAATATTACTTATAGGTGGGGAATGGAATTTGATTTGCAATAGTAAGGATATACCTGAAGGGGGCTAAAAGGGAAATATAACAATATAGGGTATATTTTTGAAGAAATTTATGAAAACATTTGGTATGGAATATGTGAATTCAGAAGTAGGAGCTTGGAGAGAATGTATACATTATTCCCCAAGGTACAAAAAAACTAGGCTTGGCTAGACAGAAATTATATTTCACAGGTACATGTACAGTTAATTGAAAGCTTTGATAGGCATCCAATAACTATTTCAGATCATGTGCCAAAAATAACTAAAATAAAAATGCAGGGTAATGAAATAAAAAAGTGACACTGGTGCTTAACCACCTATCTGTTAAACAGAGAGAATTTAAGGAATGAGTAGTGGAAATTATTCAGGAGTTATTAGGGAAGAGAGAAATTTCTTCAGAAAATACAGCTAGTCAGTGGGATAAAATGAAACTGGAGTTCAAAAATAGGGTAGAAATAAAAGAAAAAGATATGGATAAGAAGTAACAGGAATTGTTTAAAGGGACTGAAAAAGGTTAAAGTATTTCAGAATAGGGGAATCTCACAGAACAAGAAGAGTCACAACTGCAGAGTGCAAAAGAGAAAATAAGGGACTACCTGGATAACATGCATGAGTTTAGAAAGATTGCTGTTAAGCAATTGTTTTTGATAATAGCTCCAGAGCACAAAAGCTTTTAGCACAATGGCTCAGGTAATATAAGGGGCTGTTGCCAACCTTAGGAAGCTATAACAAAGAAAATAACCAGATATTTTGCAGAGGTATTAGAAATATTTCAGACATTTTATGAAAATCTATATAAAGCAGAGAAATGTGGAAATCAAGAAAAATACAAATGAAAACGTTATGGAAGAATTAAATATGCCAAGGCTAATAGTAGATGAGGCTCAATTATTAACAGGACAGGAGGAAATGAGATAACAATGTTGATGTATAACCAATCTATGGGAACATCTCCAGGAATAGATGGTATCCCTGTGGATGTTTGGAAGCTAGGAGGGAAGAAAGTGATAAAGATCTGGAAGGTCTTGTTCAACAATACTTTAAAAGGAGGAGGGGCACCGGGGTCATGGAAGAAAGCTGTGGTGGTTGTAATACCTAAAGATGGAAAGATCCATCAGATCCAGCTTCATACAGGCCAATTTCAATTCTAAACCATGATTATAAAGTATTTCTGTCTACAATAGCTAAAGGAATGGCAAAGGTGATGCCAATATTGTTAGATATGGATCAAAGTGGTCTTGTGGAGGGCAGGCAAACATTTGACAACATTAATAGAACAATGATGATCCAGAGGAAAGCAAAATGTAAGAAAATACCACTGTTGTTAAGGGTCTTGATGCAGAGAAAGCATTCGACAGAGTAAGCTGGGTTTGAGTAGGATAATGGAAGCATTTGCATTCCCTGATACAATAATAAGGTTAATTAGGAGGATATGTGAGGGATCAGAGTTGAAAATTAAAGTGGGGGTTCCTCTCTGATAAGTTCTGTTTGAACAGAGGAACCAGGCAGGAGTGTCCTGTTCCCCTTTTTTTTTGTGTTATATTTAGGACCATTGGCAAAGAAAACAAGGGCCTCAGGAATTCAAAGATATAATTAGTATGGTAATAAAGAAAAGCTGGCTTTATTTGCAGATATTATTTTGCATCTGATAAAACCAGAAAAGGAAATTTCAGTGTTGTGGAACATTCTGAGTCAGTTTCAAGTCTTTTTGGGATACAAAATTAATGAAGATAAACCAAAGGCAATAGCTGTAAATGGTGTACTCGCACACAGAATGGTTCAGAAATACCCATATTATTGAGGACGTAATAAAATGAAGTACACAGGACCGTGGGTTAGAAAAGAGTCTGTTGTGGCAGCTAAGGATGTGTGGGAAGAGATTAAACAAAAGATAATACAAAAGCTGAGAAACTGGAAGCTCTATTTTATGGACATGGATAGCAAGATACAAGCAGTGAAAATGTTTCTAGTCTCTTTAATTTTATACACTGGTTAGGCATATTTTTATCAACCAGAGGAGAAGCTGTGGATATCAATTAATAAAGAATTGAAGTATTTTATCTGGGAGGGGAAGAGTCAAGTGGGATACGGTGATCCTTCCAATAGAACAAGGCAGTTTGTGATTACCTGATTTGAAGGGATATTTCAGAGCTACACAGTTAAGGCTCCTATACATAGCACAAGCAGAATGCTGTAATTTAAAGTAGAAAAAGATGATGATGAACAGGAGGGAAACTCAAGAAATAAGGGAAGACTGGGATTTTGGAAACAGATCTTAAAGCAGAATAACAATAACCATACAGAATATTATATTCATAAAGTCGCAGAAAGTATTCTAAGAACTAAGCCAACATGGGAATAGAGAAAGGAGATTCTGAGAGTAGGTTTGACTGCAATTAGGGGAACAGATAATGAGCAAGAGGGGGCTGGAAATTACTGGAGAAAACTGACATAGGAACCAAGGTAGTGGAAGCAAATAATTGCACAGGGAAATGTAGTAGAATGGGAGGAGGCCAAGAATACATTTGGACTGCAGGTTAGAGACTGCCTTCCCTATTAAGTATTGAAATCAGAGTTAAGCAAAGAAAAAGGAATAGGGAGATCCTAAGTGAAAAAAACATGCACTGATGGTGTTTTAGTAGAATCTAGAACATAAGCTGCTGTTAATGGGGGGTAATTAATAGTGTATATAAAATATTGAATAATAACTATAGGAATCAATCAGAAAATGTTAGAAAGAGAGATTAGGTAAACAACTGGCAAACAATGACAACACATATGTGTGGCTCCCAAATATGCAACAAAATCTAGAAGATTTAGAATTTCAGCTTGGAAGTATTTACATGGGTATTTTTATACCTCAAGCATACTCCAAAGAAAACATGAAACCATGGAGAGGCACTTTTCTGCTATATCTGCGGCCAGCAGGGTGGGCATGGGCATTCTGAGGCAATGTAGCAATTGTCTCATGTATACTGATAACCACTTAATCCTGAAACAAAGAGTATTTCAGAGATGCAGTTGCACTGTGAAAACTGAGACATAGCTTTAATATACTGGCAAATCAAATGACAAACAGATTGTCAGTACAAGCACTCGAGACATAAACCCACATACACAGAGGTACTCACAAGTAATTTACCAAAACCTCAGAGGCATCTTGTTTGCTGCTCTCAGAAACCACAAGCAAACAAAACTAAGTCAACACCAACCACTACACATAATAATGCACATCACAGTGTCTCCACAAGCAAAGCCCCTAATATGAAACACCACGCATTCAAGCATCTTGCTCATAGGAGACTCCATCATGAGACACAGACACTCCCATCACCAGGTTGGATAAAGAGAGGGCTACAGTCAGTCACCTGTCATGGGCCAGAATTTACCAAATCATGCAGGCACTCAGGTCACTCGACCACAAGTATCAGTATGACTCAGTCATAGTTCATGTGGGTGTGAATGACCTGAGATGTACCTCTCTGGACTGTATGAAGGGAGATATGATGGACCTCTCTGTGTCTCAGGCTGGTATGAGCCTTGCATTGAGCAGCATTTTACCCTCACACAAGAATGATGCCACAACACAAACAGAAAATGACTGACTTCAATAGTTGGCTTAGCTACTGGTGTCATTCCAAGGGGAACCAGTATTTGACAGGCTGGGACGACATGATCAACAGAGCACGGTGCCTTGCCAGAGATGGTCTGCACTTGCAGCTGCTAGAGTTTGAATACTGGTCAAGGCATTAGCCACCTCCATAGTGCCTTTTTTTGGTAGTGCCAAGCCAACAGACCTATAAATGTAACAAATTCTTCTCCCACCAAGCTGAAAGTACACTGCTCAATGCTAGGAGCCTTAACAAGAAACTGCACTCTATGGAAGCTCTCCTCACCCTGGAGAATTCTGACATTTCTGTAATTGCAAAGACATGGTTCAAAACTGCGGAAAGCACCCAAGCAGTGCAAGGCTACAACGTCTGTCACACATTCAGACCACCCTCTGAAAAGAAAAAAATGAAAGGAGAAGGCGTTTCCATTTATATAAAAAAAAAAACAATCACACCTCTAGATTGGTCAGCTAGGATAACTTGTTTGAGCTACTCCATGTCCAGCTGACCATATGCAAAATCCATCACCATATCATCACTAGCTACAGGTCCCCAAATATGAACCATGGAAACCACTCCACATACCTGAATCAATTACCATTAAGCCTAACATGCTACTCATGGACAATTTTGACTACCCCTCCATAAACTGGGATACATATACGACCATTAACATGCAGGTTCAGAGATTCTTGGACTTTGGTAGTGTAAATTCTCTGGAACAGCTGGCCTGTACATCCACTAGGGACTCAAATATCCTTGAAATAATACACACAAACATGGGGGAGCACTGTACTCTCCCAGCGTAATTAAGTGGAAGGGTGCACAGCAGAGAAAACAATCCCTGATTAGTCTCAACAGCCAAATCAGGGAACTAGTCAAGTCTTCAAAAGCTAAATAAGAGAATAAAATAGCCTCCCAAGCAAAGGATAACCACAAAACATTTTTTTATTTATGTCCAAAATCTTAAGGGAAACACTCAGCAATGTGTTGAGTTGGCTATAGATGGCACTACCTATACTCAGCCAGAAAAAATAACAAACCTGCTGGTCAATAAATTCAGCTCACATTTCACCTGCTCATCACCTCTGGTCACTCCCCATGAAATAATCCCTACCATTCCTTCGCTTGTTATCAGAAAAGAACAGGTTGTCATTGCAGTCTCTAAAGCTAGAAACAACACATCAATGGGCCCTGACAGAATCTCAGGGTGCCTATTAAATAGCTTGAAATATGACCTAGCAGACCCTCTTGGATCACTGTTTAACCAGAGTCTCCAGACAGGCTTTGTCCCAGTAGAGTGGAGGACAGCAACAGTTATCTCTATGCACAAGTGGGGACCATCAACTAACCCAGAAAACTACTGACCCATAAGTCTGACTAGCCTCATATGTAAGGCTATGGAAAGGATAATCGTGAACCTAATTAACAACAACATAGGAAATCTCCACACTCTATACCTAACCCAGTTTGGCTTCATTAAGGAAAGGTCCTGCCTGCTCAGTCTGATGGAGTTCTTGAGAAGGACAATAAGGCCGTGGATAAGGGTAAGACAGTACATTCCACCTACTTTGACCTGGCCAAGGCACTTGACACAATACCCTAATGAGGTATTATAGATAAACTCACAAAATTGGGCATAAACCTCTATGTCATCAGATGGATATACCTCAATCAGGTATTATAGATAAATTCACAAAATTGGGCATAAATCTCTACATCACCAGATGGATAGCCAAATGGCTCATGTTATTAGAGTGGGGGAATCCACATCCAGCAAGAAGGCAGTCACCACTGGAGTACCACAGGGTCCCCTCCGGTTTGAGATATACTTCTCAGATGTCAAGGCAAATGTAGATGGCCTTTGGCTGACAAAGTATGATGATGACTGCAAGTTGGGGGTAATCACTGATTCCCCAAATGATTTGATATCCTACAGAAAGGTCTGACATAGATTAACAATTGGTGTCTGAGCCATGGCCTCAAACTAATTGTGAAGAAGTGCATAATAATACCCTTTGAGAAATCAAATACCCCACATATAACACTTACAGCACCCACCCTAACAGTGGACACAGCAGTGAGAGACCTGGGTACTCAGATAGATAGTAATCTGAACATTGACCACCATGTGTCCATGGTGGTGAGGAAACCCTTCTATGTGGCTGAGCTTATAAGTAAGGGCATGGCATCCAGATCTAAGGATGTCATAGTACCACTGTACTCAGCCCTCATCAGACCAATAATAGAGTACATTGCACCCTTTGACATGTACCTCTTCAGGCACCTGCATCAGTTGGAGCTTCCTCAGAGATTTTTCACTAAGAAAATACAGGGTATAACCAACATGTCATATGCAGACCAGTTAAAAGCCTATTACTGCATTCGATTTCCTGCTGATTGCTGAGGGGTGATCTTTGCCTGACCTACAAGACAGTCTCTTGCAAAACTAACTGCACAAGTGTTACCCACTCCAAAGATCTAAACCTGATCTCTAATATGAATAGATCATGCTGGGGAGACAGATATGTGTCCCAGAGATTGACCATCCTCTGAAATAGGCTTCCTATTCACATGAAGCAGAGCTCTTCCATGACCATCTTCAAGCGCAATCTGGCCCAATGGATGGGGAATCACAAATTCACTCCTGGGGTGGTGCCCATGTACCTTATGGATAGAGGTAGTCTGTAAAATTTGTCAAAACCCCACTAGTTGACCCTTATTATCATTCCCTTAGGGATAGAAAATTGGGTAAAATCTGGGTAAAACTGGTTAGTCTTGTAAGGGCTCTTGAGCCATCAGCCTATTACTTTCTTATGAACCTATGGACCAAAGAGATTTTCCTGAGATAGATTGCAAATGTTGGAGGTGTGATGGGGAAAAAAAGATAATTCAGAACATATTTTTGGTAGTGTAATGAGTTGGCAGACTTTAAAATGTCCATGCAGACAACTCTATCAGAAGTACTTGGTGAACAAATTGGTAAAACTAAGGAAATTATTTTCTGAGCTGTGACACAAAATTGGAATTGCTCAGACATTGTAAAGGTTATTGAATTCAATTCTGGTGGCTGCCAAAATGCAATTACTAGAAAATGGAAATCACAGTCTAAAACATCCATACTAGAAGTAGTGAATATAGCTAACGGATATAAAAGAACTGGAAGGTGGATCTCTAGAAAAGGGTAGGAGCATATAATGTAGACAAAATGGAAATTGTCATAACAGTATATCCAGAATAATGCTTTGGAGGACGAATGAGTCTTACGGGAAGGCAGGAGTTGAATGAGCTATATAATGTTTGACTGAGAATAACTATAGATAAGATTATATGTGATGTATAATGTTTGCAACTGAAAATATGTCAATATGGTTTGCTTTCATTTACATAAATGTATGACTATGTCATAAGTGATAATTCAATAAAAATGTTCTTTTTATAGCTCATTAACATTTCAGTAGTGTGGGCATGGCTAAGGATGAGCCTTGAGTAGCAGCATTTTCTGTCAGCTCTGCCTTTTCATATATTTTATGATAGGAAAATTTGAGAATATCTATCTAATATGTTGTTTTTTTTTACACATTTGGTTTCTTCTTAAATTCTTTTTAGATAGTATCTCAGTTTCTGTCATCATTTAACAGTATGAGCTTCTCTAAATCTTCACACCAGGATATCTCTTTAAAAAAGGAACTACAAGCTTTACTTTCTACCATTCAAGATCTCTCTACAAATATTGACAAATTGAACTTGAACTTGAAAAACTTTAAGGAAAAACCTTCTCAACAAATAGAAACTATTCATCTAGACCTTACACAACAAAAAGAGCAAATCAGTGGAACAGAAACATCTTTAAATGACATGGACTCTAGAATTCAGGTAAATGAACACAATCTTGAAAGCCTTTTAAAGGAAAACTCTCTACTGTCAGCAAAAATAGATGATCTAGAGAACAGATCTCGAAGAAACAATATCAGAATATTCTGGTTGCCGGAAAATGTGGAAGATAATAATATGGAGAAATTTTTAACATCGTGGTTACCAGAGATCCTGCAGCTTCCAGAAGCCTTTTCAAATGGAATTGAATGGGCTCACAGATCCTTGTCTTCATCAAAAATAAATAAAGCTAACACCACAAGATCTGTCATAGTCAGATTTTTGTCCTCTTATGACAAAGAAATTGTCTTGAAAACAGCATGGTCCAAATCTTCCATCAAATTTAAAGATAATGTTATCCGGTTTGACAATGACTATTCTTATTCAGTAATAGCCAAAAGGAAATTATTCTTGCCATTACTCAAAGAACTTAAAAAACACAAATTAAACACATTTATTTTTTCCAGCAAGGCTAAAAATCTTTCTTCAAGACGGTCCCAAAATTTTTGATGAACGTGAACCAGCCATCGCATATATAAAATCAAATAAAATCCTGGATAAAATATATGATATGGACTGGGCTTCCACTAACTTCAAGAGATTAGCGGAAAATGGTTCCTGGAAATCTCTAGACCACAAAAATAAACTAAAAAAGAAATAAATGACTTGAGCTCTATTTTATTGTTTTTTTTTACATAACCCAGAAGTCTTGTGAAATGAAAATGGTTCAATAGGTGAGTGTTGTAATTGCATTTTTTCCTTTTTCACTGGTTTGTGTTATGAACTACTTAATTTTATGCTATTTGCTTCATATTCAATTGTTATTAATGTCAAGTTACATTATGATCTAATAATATTAGTATTTAGTTCATTAACTTGACATGTAATTTCCTTTACATGATATAATTCATTCACATATAAGATAGAAGGAATTTATGTTCTCCTGCTTTTGACAGTTCATATCTTGTCCTTTGCAACTAGTGGTTACTTGGTTAGTTACGCTGCTATTTTACAGTTACATTCGGACTGTAGGAGTGGGCTATATGCATTGTGGTGTACTGGTTCTTACTTTTTATTGTTTTTCTCAGTCTGAGTGATTCTTTCCTTTTTTAAAGTTTGTGGGTTTTGGATATTTTGTGACATATTGCTGACAGGTTTGCGTTGTTGGACAAGTTATTTGATTGGATTTTTGTGCGTATACACTGGGGTTTGTTAGATTTGTTTGATGGACGCTATCTTTTTAGTGTCCCATTGTTTTTGAGGAGATCTTGTGTTGGCCATGGACTTTCTTGTGGGATTCTTTGTGGGTTTATTTGTTTGTTGTTTTTTTTTTTTTGCTTCATTTTGCTATCTTGTGTATTAGTGTTTGGATTTGATTCATATGATGACAATTGCGTATTGCTCTTGGTGTATTCGTGATGTCTCAAGCACTTCCTGGAATTGTTGGATGTTGTTCTGCATGTCTCGCTCACATTTTTTCCTGCTGCAGCTTCCAGCTAGCTGTTCAAGTTTGTTGACTGAAGATCAGCTGTTAGTTGACTTTCCAACGCAGAATGATGTCATCAGCACTCCGACCTCTTTATCGAAGCACTCAGTGTATGATTTATCATTCATATAAATGGAAGATCAAAACAATACTTATTTACTGCCATCTGCAACTTTTGAATGTCATCTTGTTAGTATCAACCTATCGGTTACTCGTTCATCACATTATGATCATTTTGATCTAAATAGCGACACCATGCCATCACAGAACTGTTAGAGGAAGAGCAGGAAAAGGACAGTAGAATGTCATGAGGAACAGTGAAAGAAGGAAAATTAAATAAACTTGAGATCCATATAGCAAGGTACTATATTTAGTCCCACAAGTATTGATTATTCTTGTTTTTGATGATCTATATATACATATAAAATTGAACTGTTGCTTATTTTATTTTCACTATCAATTTTAATACTTTTTATAATCCATTCTTATTGTTTTGCTATGCATTTTGTTTTTTTGATTTAAAGGAAAAGGAAGGATGGGGAATGAGAGATAAAAAAAAGAAGATTTGAAAAGTAGAGTTAAAAAAAAGGACATACTAACTTGCTAACATACTGTCGCATCTCAACAATATAAGTTTTAATTACATGGCTTTTTGAAAGTGGAAGGGAGGGTGGAGGAAAGAAGGAAAAGAGAATAGAAACAAGCATTGGTTTGTTCTTTTTTATATTATAATAATTAATGTATCTGTCTTTTGTTGCATACTGCAATGTTGTTTAATACATAACAAATTATTCATTCTTTAGTAACAAAGCTATTTCATCTCTCTACTTATTCTGACATAATTGAGTATCTTATTGTTTATGGTATTATTTTTATTTTTGTTTCTAGAATGTAAGTGATACAACAGTTACATTTTATGGCACTGTCTTTTATACAGTTTATCTGAAATATATTTTTATTTTTTGTTTAGAATGATAATTTTAATGTTGTTTATCAATTACCACATTTTTTAACCTATTTTTCTTGACTCATTGCTTCATGACATCTTACAATTCATTTCAGAGAGTGGTCTTAGTGAAATGTGGTAACATGTTATAGGTAGCGGAAGAATAAGATAGAATATAATGAAGGTAGTTGACTAGTCTTTAGTGTCATATATTTTTTTATTATTCCCAGAAATATTCTATTTATATTACTCTTGTACTGTCTTTATATCTCGCTACGGACTATGCATTTACAAACATTGCAGTATCTATTAACAGACTGGTATTGGTATTCATTATCTATTTCTAGTATGTAGTACCGTAGTACTATATACCACTTATAAATGGTTTATTGGATGTTTGTTATGTCATACTGTATTAATACATCTAAGATCAGAACTAGGCAGTTCCTGACTGTAATTTGTTGCTAGTTTGAAAGACAATTTGAGTGACTGATGTCACTCAAATTAGGAGTTTTTAACTCCAGAAGGGTTTGGAGGTTTTTCCTTAATTAATAGTTTGTGTTATATATTTTTGAAAATATCTTTATTGATGTTCACTACAACTCACATAAATTACCACTATTTAAACTTATCTTTGGTTTTACTACCTTATTGTATGATTTATATAATTATTGTTGTGTTCCCTATATCAATCTCTTATATATTAGCAGTCAAACAACTAATAAGACTTAGACTTAGAATGTATTATTATGCAAACAATTTAAATAATGACTTCCTTACATTGCATTTCACTTAATGTGAATGGTTTAAACAATCCAAACAAGAGGAGATCTTTAATTAAATATCTTAAACTTCAAAATTCGCAACTGATATTCTTACAAAAACCCATTTGATATTGGATGACATCACCAAATTAGACTCTAAATCATTCTCTCAGTTAGTTCTGAACAAGTTCAAAAAAAAGAGGTATTGCAATATTATGGAATAACAGACTCCCTGTTCCTAGAATAATAGATACATACCAAGATAATAAAGGTATGGTAGCATCCGTCACAACAGAATTTAATAGTAAAATATTTACATTATTTAACATATATTGGATTCCTGGCTTTGGACTTAAAACAGCACAGCAACATATAGAACACGTTACTCAATTTTCAAAAGGCAACATGATTCTAGCTGGTGATTTCAATTGTATTTTTGATAGTAAAGACTCTACCTTCACTGGAAATAGGAGGATTTCATCCACTGCCAGGTTATTAAAAGAATTTACTGATTCCTTTTGTTTGAGAGATATAAATAACTAGGCAGATACTAAATCATTATTCTATACTTTTTTTTCTCACAGGCATAACTCATTTTCAAGGATAGACAGAGTTTTTATTTCTAATAATTTAGTTGATTCTTTATCCAATGTTAAGGTGATTGCATGTCCCCTCTCTGATCATAATTCTATAACCTTTGACTTATCTATTTGCTCATTATATAATGCTTAGATAAAGAGGATTCCAACCTATATCTCTAATTTTAATGATTTTAAATCATTCATATCTACAGAAGTTCAAAACTTTATTGAACTCAGTACCACTAAAGACACTTCCAAAATTTTCATATGGGACGCAATGAAAGCCTACTTATGTGGTAGGATAATTGATTGGTATAAAAAAAAGAATTACATGGGATAAAGAGTTAAAAGAGATTCAAACAAAACTTGATAATTTGAATCTACTCCTTTTAAAAAACAAGGTAGATAAAACTATTAAAAAAACATATAGAGTATTTAAATAAGAAGTATCTTGAGATTTTAGATCATAAGATAAAGATTAGTTTAGAGAAGTTTAAATTTATTACTTTTTCATCAAACCCTAGATCCATAAATATGCTTGCCAACAAAATTAAAAGAATGAATAAATGTAATCACATTAAGGAACTTTATTCACCTCAAAAAAAGAAAAAGGTTTCTGGTCTTCATAACATATTAAATGAATTTAGAGAATTTTTTTCTAAACTTAATCAGTCTACTGAGTTAATAAACCCCATAACTGATATAAAGTTGTTCATTAATAAAAACACAAAAAAAAGTTAACTGTTCAACAAGTTGAATCATTAGACAGACAAATAACCCTTAATGACATTCAAGTACAAATTAACAAATTAAAACAAAACAAAGCCCCGGGTAATGATGGTATCATCCCTGAAATTTATAAAATTTTACCTACAAAAGCTCTCTTGATTTTACACTCAGTTTTCAGTATAGCTCAAACTAAAAATTTAATTCCACCATTGTGAAAATATACCTTTATCACTCCTATTCTACAACAGGATAAAGATCCTACCAAATGTAATTCATACAGACCAATTTCTTTATTAAATACAGATTACAAAATGTTTATGTCTATTTATGCAAATAGACTCAAAAATTTCCTTTCTAGTTTGGTAGACTCTGATCAAACTGGCTTTATTATTAACAGAACCTCATATGACAACATTAAGAGAATATTAACCTTAATAGAATCAGTTAAGAACTTTAAAAATAACATAACTATAATTAGCTTAGACATAAATTGTGCTTTCAACACAATAAACTGGGACTATTTATTTATTCTACTGGTATGTAAGAGTGGTACAGGATATGTACGAGGGTAGTGTGACAGTGGTGAGGTCTGCGGTGGGAGTGATGGATGCGTTTAAGGTGGAGGTGGGATTACATCAAGGATCAGCTCTGAGCCCTTTCTTATTTGCAATGGTGATGGACAGGTTGACAGATGAGATCAGACAGGAGTCCCTGTGGACTATGATGTTTGCAGATGACATTGTAATCTGTAGTGAGAGTAGGGAACAGGTGGAGGAGACCCTGGGGAGGTGGAGATATGCTCTAGAGAGAAGAGGAATGAAGGTCAGCAGGACTAAGACAGAATATATGTGTGTGAATGAGAGGGAGGACAGAGGAATGGTGAGGATGCAGGGAGTAGAGGTGGCGAAGGAGAATGAGTTTAAGTACTTGGGATCAACAGTTCAGAGTAATGGTGAGTGTGGAAGAGAGGTGAAGAAGAGAGTACAGGAAGGATGGAGTGGGTGGAGAAGAGTGTCAGGAGTGATTTGTGACAGACGAGTACCAGTAAGAGTGAAAGGGAAGGTCTACAAGAGGGTAGTGAGACCAGCTATGTTATACAGGTTGTAGATAGTGGCATTGACAAAAAGGCAGGAGTCAGAGCTTGACGTGGCAAAGTTGAAGATGTTAAGATTTGCACTGGGTGTGACGAGGATGGACAGGATTAGGAATAAGTATATCAGAGGGTCAGCCCAGGTTGGCAGGTTTGGAGACAAAGCCAGAGAGGCAAGATTATGTTGGTTTGGACATGTGCTGAGGAGGGATGCAGAGTATATTGGGAAAAAGATGCTAAGGATGAAGCTGCCAGGTAACAGGAAAAGAGGAAGGCCTAAGATAAGGTTTATGGATGTGGTGAGAGAGGACATGCAGGCAGTTGGTGTGATAGAGCAAGATACAGAGGACAGGAAGAAATGGAAACAGTTGATCTGCTGTGGCGACCCCTAATGGGAGCAGCCGAAAGAAGAAGAAGAAGATTTATTTATTCTACGGGGAGAGCTTACCGTTTCCAAAAATTTTATAAATCTTATTTCCCAACTTTACACTGGTTGTCAAGCATATGCCATAATAGGTTCCTATATTTCACAATTTATACCTATTGAAAAAGGAACCAAACAAGGCTGTCCATTATCTCCCCTTTTATTCACCTTAATTATGGAACCATGGGCTAATCTGATCAGGGATAATACTAACATTAAAGGTTATGATTTGGGTTTTAATGAAACATGAAATATACAACTGTTTGCGGATGACATCTTGATTACTTTGGGGAGTAAAAATCCTACCTTGACAGAGTTATTTATTAATATAGACAAGTTTCAGAAAAACTCAGGTCTTAGATTTAATTATAATAAAACACAAATTCTCTTAGTTGGTCAAAAAAAATTCAACATTCAAGATAATTTTAAGAAATATGTATGTACCTCAAATTCAACAAATAACATATCTAGGTATAATTATTTCTAATAACTTAAAAGATACATTAAAAATAAATTTCAACAAAAGTATTCAAATAATAGAATCTCTAACAAGCTCATGGTTAAAAATAAGATTCTCAATGGAAGAAAAGTTGTCACTTATAAAGATGGTTTTACTTCCTAAAAATCTTGTATATAATACAGTCTATATCTATACCCCCTACCCATACAGTAATTAAAAAGTTTAATTCTCTCATTAATAAATTCCTCTGGCATCCAATTAAACCTGGAACTGCATTATCTATCTAAATGTTCAACTGGGATAATGGTGGTATTGCTTTGCCTAATCTAGAATTTTATGCTATTTCATCCGTAATTAAAACTATGACTCTTCTTATAGATAGTAATTATTCAGCTAAATGGAAATATTATATTCTTTGCTCATCTCAAAATCCTAATAATACTTTTGAAATTAATATGTTAAACTTAATAAATAATACTTTTATTGGAGATTGAAATAATTTTTTTCATATCATTACATTCATTTATATAGATCTAACTACATAATTTTAATTTTGAAATCTTTCAAAAACTTTGTTCTTAGACATAAATTATATGAATACTGGATATTTCTTATTTTCCCTATAGCCTATACTCATGACTTATAAGAAGCTAGGAAATATATCAAAGATAAGCTCGATCTTATTCCTTCTACAAGTAAAACAATACTCCCCAGGCTAATACAGTATTTAATGGTTCTCATTCAACAGAATGACTGTAATAAAATTAGTCTCTCTCACATATACAAATCAATAAAATCAGACTTAGATATTCATTCAGAAAATTATTGGAAATCTTTTATTACCATTAATAATTCTTATCCTTCAGATATTGATAAATTATGTATACTCCAATCAGCTCGTAAAACTACATCCTCACATAAATGAAGAATTTTTACTTGGAGATTTTTGAACAGATCATTTCTTACACCGTTTAAAGTCAACAAGATATCCAAAGAAAACGTTTTATGCTGTAGATGTAAGAAAGTTATTAATGCGGATTGGGCACACATATTTTATGATTATCTTTTAAAGAAATTTTGGGATGACATCAATAACTTCCTACAAGCTATCTTTACAGATAATTTTTCAATCAATAAATCACTTATTTTGTTTAACACTCCAGTCCTAAATTGTGTAAATTCAAAAAAATATTAAATTATGTGGTCTGTTCTATCCATTGCCAGGAAAAAAAAATCACTAAAAATCGGAAATCATCTCAAATCCCTTCTTTTCAAAACTTTAAAGATCTTCTCATGGAAATCTCTAAATTTAAAATGATGACAGTTAGAGCTAGATCATCAGGGAACACAACTTACAATTATTAGAAAAGTAGAAAAAGTATAAATGATCTACTGGTAAACCAGTAAAATGATTCTAGTTTCATTTTATTTTTTTTTTAATTTAAGCAGCAAACTTCATCCATAGGTAGTGAACACTTTTGTAAATAGTTATGTTTCTTCTTGTTTTTGTATCAATATTTTCTATTTTTATCTATTGTATCAAAAAATCTTATCAATTATTTTATAACAGTTGTATGTTTTAGTTTTGATCTTAATAAAAAAAAATGTATCTGAACATTTCAGTAGTGTGAAATGTCACACCTCTAGCAGCCTACACACACCTTGCACTCCACATTATTTTCTGAGCAATAGAGCTATTAAAACTGTCCAAATTGCAATGTTATCAGGAAGGACTATTATTTGCAGTGGTAACAGTCAGAGCATTCATAGTCTTTCTATAAATACTATAATATACTATAATGCACACAAACCCAAAATTAGATTTTTTGCTAAATTTTCTTAATCAATTTATATCTTAGAAACTGTATAACCTAGACATATTGTTACAACATTTTTGTTAACCAGATATAAGCTTCCACATGACAACAAGAAATTCCTCTATGAGTGCACGCTTATTGAGATATTTACAGAAATATGAAAACATATACTTAAATACATAATTAGCAGAATAAATAACACTGAATATTTCTCAAGATGTGCAACTTACAGTGCAAATTTGACAGTATTTTTCTATAGCATCTAAGGTTTCAGCTGATGTCATGCAAACAGTTTGTAAGTTACTTTTTTTTTTTTTTGAAGCATTAAGTACATTAAGTTACTAACAAACAACAAGCACTACATCAGATGGTACAGTGTAATAAAAAAAGGACATTGACAAAGATTTTCTCGCTATACCGCTATGGCATATCACACCATAGCCCTCAATAACATGAAGGGCTCTCAATTACAAAAATATGAACGCAAATATAAACATATGAATAATAATCGATGAACAGTGATTAATTTCTGTACTGCAATATATTCTAGATCAACAATTTTAGTGTCATTTTTTCATTACACTTTCTAATATTGCCTATTATTAGCTGGTAAGTCACTTAGTAAATGAAGCTAGACCCAAAATGTTTTGGACACCATAAGGAGCTATGGGTGTGAACAGGGAGTATACAAAAAGGTGCTATTGGCTTGAATTAGTTTTTTTTTTAAAGATGATACAATAAATACCTAAAACAAAATGGAAGCAAAGAAAACTGTTGTGGTTATAACCAAACGATTAGTTGATAAGGCAAGTCAAACTAAGATAATTTTTTTTTTGCCTAACAAAATGTAATTCACACAACCACCAGTACTAAACAGGAAATTATACTCTATAATGAGCTTAATTAGTAAAGGAAAGTATAGCAAAGTAGAAGCTGCACATGTTCAACACCAAGAAAGTAAAACATTTAAAATAATTTCTATAGACTAGGGTTATGATTAAAGGTAGTAAATGAGCACACCAGCAGAAGAAATCAGCCAGAGAATTAAACATTATTAATTAAACATGTCATCTGAAGATGACATGCAAACCCTGCCTCTCCAAGGTCTAGCGTTTTGCCTCATATTTTTGGTCTGCTCCATATAAATGGTGTGGCTTTCTGCCAAATCATTGATGACTGAAGGCCTAAACAATGAAAGATATATGAGTTTTAGACTTCATATATTTCAGAAAATGTATGCTAATGCAAAATCTGTTATTCTATAAACTTTCTAAGTGTAAAGACCAATATTTACACTCTGCCCCTGATCCTAAGTCTTTGTCTTTCCATTATTTTTTACTTTGTACAGAATTCTTGGGCAAAGAAGTTAAGAGGTATACTGCAAACCACTTCAAAATAGAGTACTCAAACCAGATTGCCCAGCGGTAGTAATCAAAAAGTTGGAATGTGTGTAATTACGTTGAGCATGATGACCACCCAGCCCTTGATCACAACATGCTTTGTCTTTACCCAGTGATTTATGACCAGCCCACTAACTAAGACATGAATGGCTAGTACCATACCAAACTTGAGATGATTAACTAAGCTGTCAAGTATAAGGCAGTCCAGATGAAGATGACCAATTATATTCCTAGTCAAAGAGGAATGCTATATGATAACAAGAAAAAGGACCATTTACAATAAAAGATGACCAATCATACTCACACCCAAGAGTGATGGTGAGACAGATTCATGGTCATAGAATTATGAATTATCAAGAATGTATGGAATGCTCTATCACTCCAAACCAAAGCTATGTGTAAAAAAATATGCCAACGTCACTGTTCCTAGCTCAGACACTACAGAAGAACATTATCCTAAGTGCTTTAAAGGGTCTGTTATGCAACTAAGGCTAAAAAAGAGGAAGAATATTTAGTTAATAGAAAGTGTATGCTTATAAGAACTACTAAACTGCTTATCTAAAAACTCAGTATAATTACCAAATACATAGTATATTTATTTTATTATTTATTTATTTACATCTGTATATGGCATACCTATATGCTAGACTAGAACACAAACAAATAATATGTAATTAGAAGCTGACAATGTTGAGGTTTAAAGGTACTTGCATAAAAGGCAGTTATGCCAGACCTAACCAGGTAATGCCTGCCCTTCAATAATGCTGAGATTCAGGAAAATTAGTACAAAAGACAATGATGCCAACCTGAGATAGCTAACCAATACCCTCTGAAAAATTAATATGAAATGCATGATTTAATAAACGGCTTGTTACTAAAGCTTACAGTGTTATCTTCCCTAGGTTGAAATGTAAAAGAAGAATAGTGATAGGCATATGCATTTCTGTAGGGACAGGACCAATAAGGGTACACATGTACTGGATGGACTTTCCATCATTATGTACAAGTATGTAGCAAGTGAAGAAGCACTCAAGTATAGCTCGAGACTCCATGTGTTTATTAAGGTATTGAAACTAGGAACACAACTTCCGCGGTGGTGCAGCAGTAGCGTTATTGCCTCACAGCAAGAGGTTCTCCCGTTCGATTATCGGCTTGGGTTGGGAGTGCCTTCTGTGTGGAGTCTACATGTCCTCCCCGCAGTCGAGTAGGCATTCGAAAGACATGCGTTGAATGGGCGTGCCTTCGTTGAAGCTTGGGTATCGGGCTGGCAGCTCAACATCATAAAAACCAACTGCCAATCATTAGCGGACCAGAGTTCTGCTGTGGCGACCCCTAACCAGGAAAAGCCGAAAGACAAGCAACAACAACATTGAAACTAGGAACCCAAACAAGATCAATACCAATAACAAGCCAAAGGAAAGAGGGACTCCAGCCAGGTAAAATGCATTTTAATCCATAAAAAATGTTAGCGCTTTTGTCCAACTACAATAGTTTGAACTTCTTCAGACAAATTAAAAAATCACATGACCAAATTTATACAAACAGTATAACAATTAACTAATAAAAGCTTAATTGTTTCAATGAGCAACTCGAAATTAAAGAAACACATCGAATACATAAAAGAACCTACAAGAAAGGTGTCAGGTAAAATGTATGCGTGTGTATGTATGTATATATATATATATATATATATATATATATATATATATATATATATATATATATATATATATATATAAAGGTAACCAACCAAAAAAACATATAAATCAGTGTCAAAAAAAGCCACTGAATATTTAAATCCATATTTCATCTTCCAAGAGATTTTAGTCTAAGAAGGCACCCAGTGAACAATTCTCATTCAATCCAGGAAAGGAAAAGGCATTTAGTTTAAGTTGCGGCAAAAGTTCTTTAAGTTCCAACTATAAGGACCAAGGCCCCCCTCTACTATTTTTCATCACTTGATCAATCACTATGCACTTAAAATTATGGTTAAGGTTTTTATAAATGTGTTTTGCTAAAGCATTATTCAAGTTATTTTTGCTAATTTTATACTGGTGCTCATAGACACATTGTTTAAAATGTCCCTCTGTTTTACCAAGGTAAAATGATTTACAGAGTTGACAGTGTGCTAAATAAATAGCACCAACTGTATTACAATTATAGTTCCCATTTATCTTATAATGTATACCCCGGACAATAATATAGTCACCAGTAATCGTATACTTACAGTAAGAGCAAAACCACATTTTTGCATCCCTACTCTACATGTGCAGGACGGTGGGGGGGGTGTTCAAGTAGATTTTTCAAGGTTCTACCTCTCCTAAAAATGGATCTAGGTTTTGGTTCTACCTTCTTTCTAATTAATGGCTCATTCAATAGGATACCCCAATTCTTATTCAATATATCCCTTATTTCATTAATGTCCATGGAGAAGGTAGTAATAAGACTGATAGAGAAGTCAGTTATATGACTTGAATCCATCCCAGAGTTGTAATCGCTTTTAACTAAACATGTAGAGATGGCATTGTTGTTTAAAATTGGAGCAAAATGGCCTATTACCCTCTTATTACTAACCTCCATAATAAGATTGTCGAATAGGTCAGACAGGTAACCCCTTCTCAAGAACATGGATTTTAAATGATTACATTCAGCCCAAAAGTCATTCTTCAGTGAAATCATATGTGCAGCTCTCAAAAGCTAGCCCTTAAACACCCCTCTTTTTTGATGGTAAGGGTGCCCACTCTCATAATCCAAAAACATATTAGAGTAGATAGCCTTTTATAAATCTTTGCTAGGTACCTATTATTAATGATGTCCTTTGCTAAAAGGACGTCAAGAAAGGAGATTGAATAATAATCAAAATGATAAGTGAAAGATAAAATTTCTGCGGTGCCATTAATATATTCAACAAATTTCTCAGCGCACCTACAATCTCCTTTAATTATTAAAAAGATATCATCAAGGTACCTGGTGTACCAATAAATATGGTTGGAAATAAGGGGGTTATCAAATATAAATTTGTTCTCCCAAGATGCCATGACAGTATTGGCAAAACTCCCCTCACTAGGCTTTACATCTGCACATGTCCTATAAAAATTCTAGATACCATATTAAAAATGTTCATTTTTATAAATGGTGCTAACAACAGAAAGCATCATTGCCTCTTTATTAAAAAAGCCACATAACTGCTCATCCTCAACCCAAACAAAACAAAACTCATGGTCTTCCCCAAAAATAGATCCACTAACAGTAACCTCCCACTCACCATCCATTCCTCTAACCAAACTGCAATCAAACCTGTAGAACAGACCAAACTCCTTGGCATCTTAATCGATAATAAACTTAAACTTGACAAAAACATAGCAACGATGATAAAAAAAAGTCCATATCAAATTAGGTCATCTCTACAGAGCTACACCCAATCTTACCAAAATCTTCAGACAAACCACTGCCAGGTCATTTCTGCTCTCCACCCTCCTCTACTCCTCACAAATCTTCACTCACTTATGCAAGACTGATCTAAATTTCCTTGAGTCTTGCTATAATAAAATTGCCAAATTTGCAGCAGACATTCCCTATAGAGACCATCACTGCCTAGCTCTACAAATACCCAGCTGGCTTCAGCTACCCAATCTTCTTCAATACAACCAACTCACCATCACCCATGCCGTACTAACCAAACCAGATACTTGTCCTAACCTAAAAGACCTGGTTCAAACTTACAATAACACCAGAGACGTTTGATCCTCTGACAAACTTCTGCTAAAAGTTACCAAATCCCTAAACAGTTTCAGAGACTCACTGTACTCCAACATAATATCCAAGTCCTGGAATCTATTACCTCAGCAGAGCCCCAATCAAGATGTAACCTACAAATTCAAATAAAGCCTCAGAGAACATCTGTCCAAACACTAGCTCTGTCCCTGCTCCAACCCCGACTAACCTCCTACTTAATTTCTGCATGCCTCAGAAACAAAGCCCACCACTAAAAATGTCTACTATTTCAATCCTTCAGACTTATGTTTACTCTAACTTAATTCTACTGTAAAGCAACTTGTGTATAACTCCATCCAACATGCACACAATTACAGAATTCTTGTAATACCAATTTACTACTAGTTGATTGTGTTACCACTGTCTAAATTTTGCTAATTGCTTTGAAGCTAGAGTTTGTTGTAATATTATTATATGTAACTGTAAACTGTATACTTCTTATATTGGAGGTTTTCTCCCTAGGTCTCTGCTGAAAATGGGCTACCAGCCCAGCCAGTCACTTACCCGATTATCAAATGTAAATAAATAAATAAACTGCCCACCACGTTTAAAGTCACCTTCCATATTTTCATCCTAATCTATACACTAAGCTGTCTTAATCACTGTATGTCTGCCCACTATCTGATCACCACCAGTCAATATACCACAACTCACAGATCATCAGAGCCATCAGCCATCTCTCTTGCTGTACAGCATTCTTCCTTATCTTAAGGCTTTCTCCATCACAGGACTCATACCATGGAATGCTTTCCAAAGCACCTTTAATAATTATTCACTCTGTCTCCATCCAGCTCTTAAGGCAGTCCTACAGCCAAGAGCTAAATGTAGCAGAACAGCTGTAGTACAGTCTTCTTTGCAATTATTTATCAAATTTAATGGGTTTAAGTGCAGTTGACATATGCTTTGGTGTATAATAGTTCATAGAATGAACAGTACTAGGTCCCTTTGTTTGTTCATCTATGCCAGTGCAATAATGTTTTGTGTTGGCGTGATTCTTTTTTCCTATAAGTTATTGTAACAAGGTGAGTGTCACGAAAGCAGATACTGCCGGCCCAGCTATCTGGAATTTTGTAAATAATTATATGTCATTTGTGAATATTAATATGATTTATATAGAAGTATAACAAAAGGAGATACTGCCAGCACAGCTGTCTGGTATTTTGCAAGTGGTTGTTTGTCATTTGTGAATGTCAACATGCTCATGTAAGATGCTTGTGTTACAGATGTATTAGAACTATATGTCATATTGTACAGACATGTGCTGAAGAGATATTTTGTAAAGTACTGAGCAAAATGTATATGCACTATTGCAGCTGTTTAAATGTATATATTTGAACAGATGAACTGGAACACATGAGATTATCTTGCAAAACTTCAGAAGAATAGTTGAAATTAAGTTACTTTATGGCTGGGCCATAAACAAAAGATGTTCTCCCTCAGTTTCAGTGCAGTAACAGACACAATGTCTAGAATTAGAAGTGTTTTGTATTGTCTTGGAAGTATTTATTGTTTCACGACTTCCAGGATCTGCCTTGGATCTAAGAGAAGTCATAGTTTACGTCTTTTCACAGGTAGATGCTAAATGCTACCAGCTGCATCAGTGGGGGTTGTTTTGAGCCTGGGAACTGAAGTCAGATGACAATAAATTATGTCATTCTGCAAGTATCCCAGCGGTAATATTTGGGATATTAATCTGAGAAGTCTCTGAGAGAGAGAGAGAGACAGCATTTTGTATTTTGTCTTTGACCTGACAAGAACATCCACTTACCACATCTGCCTGCTTGTTGCTTTGTAAGTAAGTTAACTAGGGTAGAGTAATTTATCTTAGATACATTCCGGAATATAGTGAAGTATGGTTTAGATGTTTTCTTATTTATTTGAGACTGTCCTGCAATGTTGTTTAAAATATTTCCTGTGATTCCGAACTCTGAAGCACCTGTGATTATTTACTGAGTACTTTCTTGTTGTTTTATTATTTATTAAATATATTTAAACCTTTCATTGTGGCTGATATTTGTGAAACATATTTAGGTTCTGAGAGTACTTGCATATTTATTTGGTGGTACTGTAGGCCACTCCTAATAGCCTTGTTCTTGGTCAAACTACCATTTGAATTAATAGTAACATTACACAGTAAGATTGGAACCCTTTGTTAAGGGCCTTAAAGCTGATAAGGATGTGGCTGGTGGCAGTGATAACTACCTTATAGTCTGAGCAAAAAGGGGCATAGCTAGTAAACCTGTGCCAGCCTTTCCCAGGTGTGTGTGTGTGTGTGTGTGTGTGTGTTTGTATATAAATCAGACCTCAAAGTGTCTGTGTGTGTGTGTGTGTGTGTGTGTGTGTGTGTGTGTGTGTGTGTGCGTGTGTGTGTGGGTGTCAGCTACTTGGGCAGGGACATGAAGCACTTGTTTGACAAAGAGGGTACTGGAGGTCTTGCCTTGGCCACTCAGCTGAGATCTCAACTCTATAGCTGTGCCAGTGGGGAGTCTTATTGGGGAGCTGCAGAAAGCAGCCTCAGACTGTGGTCTCTGCATACTCCTAAGTGAAATTGCACTTTACTGTGTTTACTTATCATCCTCCCAAAGTACATCCCCCCCACTGGTGCTAGTGGTGAGGATTGAGGCTCCTTGATTACTGGGCCAGTTGTGGGGCATCAAAGTGAGGATTGAAAAAATATATAAATGGATTAGCCCTGCCTGGAATGGTCAACTCTATAGCAGTTACAAGAAAATAATTTAATAAGTGCATCCATTCAACAAAAAGGTGATTGGACCCACCACTCACAAAGGATAGAACTAGATATTCTCTTAAACACTGGAGATAGATAAATAGATAGACAGAAAGATAGACAGACAGAAAGAGAGGGAATAATAGATGAAGGAATGAAGGGTTATCCAGTCTTATATTTACTATGGCCAGTTACAGAAAATACACAAACAAACACATTTTACCTTGGCTATATGTTTTAACTCCAAAACTATAATCTTTAATGTATGGGGAACAGCTGCATGTACAGCCGCAGGTCTACAATTTCCCTTTCTGTCACAAAACTGAACCCCCTAAAATACTATATTTATTAATTTATGAATTACATCTATGGAAGCTAGGCAGGCCAATAGAAAGTTACCAAATGGAAAAGCCTTACGTTTTAATGAGTTTCTTCCAATTGACTACCCCTTTACAAGTGCCAACACACCACTGTGACAGACGCCTGACTAAAGTGTTGCTGAAGATAAAATTGGTATGCATTTTATGTGCTGACTTCAGCTCCACTAGCCTCCTTTCAATGTACTTCACTATCCTAATCTTCATTCTTTTCTTCCAAAGCAGGCTGTGATAATATATGGCTTCTACTATACTCAACATGGTTTGCTAAAAATGTGATCAAGAAAACAGTGCCATGGCGTAGGATAAAGCCTTGACTTTAGCCCAGGCTTCCCGGGTTTGATTAGTGTCTCTGATGTCTGAGCATAAGAGAATGGGTGTGCTCATCCTAGAGGGGCAGAGGTCATATTGCTGTATTGGAATAATGGTTATTAAGTGTTTACCTCACAAGCAAAAGGTATAGGGTTTGATTCTCACCTTTGAATGTTAATTGGCTAGGATTAAAATGGCCTGCAAGGGTGGCTAGCCCAGGCTTGCTTATGAACCTATTAACATATGCATGCAGCACACATCATTGCTTGACTTCCCTATTGGAGACCAGGAAAACAAGCAGAAGTGCTATCTGAGGATGGCTGGTCCTTTGTAAAAATATGGGGTGCTCCAGTGCTGAGGCCTATTGCACATCTCTCTCCCTTAGGATGTTACTGTGCAGATGTAGGGGCAGGGGAAATAGGTTTAAAAAAAAACAAAAAAAAACACTCCCATGGCATCAGTGTGATACTGTCCCAGGATGCCACATCTCTTTGTTGGCCCCAGTTCTTATTTGCAGTAAGGCCAAAGAAGTCCCAAGGGAGAGGCAGACCTGGCAACTGAGCAGAGGCACTGGAGGGAGAGCCGAAGGTCAGCTGTGTGGAAGAAAAAATAGGTTTAACACAGATCACCACACAGCAGCAATAAGTTCAATGCCTCCATTGAATGATTACATCTTGAGGTTATAAAACCATATAGTTTAACACTATCCTCTGCTGCATGGATTAAAATCTGATATACAGTCTAGTAGTGAGCACTGTGATTATCCCACAACTTCAGGATCCATTGATCTAGGTAGAAAGCAAGACAAGACTTTGCCCTACCAAACATCTTACATATGTTACCTATTCACTCTTTAATTAGAACACTGGTGGAGTATGTAGAGAATGCAGTGTTGCAGAATGCAGAGGGAATGAAACATTAGGATTTACAGACAGCATGTTCCAAGCAGTCAAGGATCCATAAGTCCCAATCTCTAATGCTGTATAGTTAGCTGCTGAAAAATTTTGAAACAAAATTAGGGTGACAGGGAACCTGAAGACTATATGTATGCACAGTCTGTATGTATATATATATATATATATATATATATATATATATATATATATATATATATATATATATATATGTACAAGGCAAAATAATCAAGCCAGGAATGGTTTAACATGGGTCGAGGTAAGTGTTCAGTATTATTCCAAACTACAAACATGTCCCCTACCTCGACCCATGTTAAAAGCATTCCTAGCTTGATTATTTTGCCTTCGACATTACCGTTTACGACCTTCCATGTTCGAATATATGACAGTCGCAGGAGTGCCATTCGCACTTATGATGGTAAACCTATATATATATATATATATATATATATATATATATATATATATATATATATATATATATGGGTCCATGTCATATGATAGAAAGTTCAAAAGACTGAAAACCAAAATATCGAAAACTCACAATATTTAAAATGGGAATCTACCCTTTCTTCACTGTTGTGCAACCTTGGAGTTGGTATATATAATTAGGGGGTGGTGTGCTCCCCCAAATAGGGGGTGGACAGGGCTTGTTGCTCTATTAAAAATATTTTCAATATTTTGGTTTTCAGTATTTTGAACTTTTGATTTTATGATATGGGCACACACACATATGTATATGTGTATTGTATATATATATATATATATATATATATATATATATATATATATATATATATATATATATATATATATATATATTATATAGACACACACACATGCCCACACAAACATATTTAGGCTTCACTATTCCCATTCACTAGCAGATTAGTAGATCATAGTACCCTTGTACTATTCTGTTAAGACTAGAAATGGAATTAAATGAGTGATGATTATTCATTTTAATATTTCCATAAAATATAAACTCTTAGATTATTTAAGCTGATAAGACTTTTTTTCGTTTTAATAGCCCAACTATAGACAACCTAAGAAACATATTCCAGAAAGGAATCTCTAATTTTCAGATTCTGTAAGAACAAGTGAGGGTCACAAGATTATCAGTAAATGCCCGAAATGGCGACTTCCATAGCAGGACAAAGTGTTCTGCATCTCAGGTGGACCTTTACAGAATCAAGATGGATCAGCACAGCTGGATGGCTATAAAGAAAATGTGACTACAAATGAATGGATACTGAAAAATAAAAAATGAAATGCATCTAGTTACTGCAACTGTTACAGTAGCAAACTCTGTAGATAACTTCCTGCAATCACTACATGAGCTGAAATTTGGCATATTATGATGCAGACTGTCTACAAAGAATCCTGGGTTAGACAAACCACTTCCAACTGACTCCATAAGAAAACCCTCCATAATAGTTAGTAGTGCTATTATTAGCTGGAAGATAAGGAACTGCAAACAATGAAAGGTGCTTTGCTTGTGGCAGTGTGCTGTGATCTTAAGCTGCTTGCAGTATTTTATTTTATTTATTCTTAATTGATGAAATTAGTCTTACTAGGCCAGTGGCCTCTTTTCAGGAGAGATCTAAAGAGATAATTAGACTTCTAGAGTTAGAGGAAATTTGGCCACAGCATCGGGGAACTTCCCATACTCTTTTTGACAGGTACCGTTGTATCTTTTATATCCACCTGAGCTACCACCAACTAAAGCAGATGAGACCTTGGTTTAATGTCTAATGCACTGGATGATGCGCCGTTTTGATGCAACAGTACATCTGAAGCTATGAAAAACAAAAATAGTTTGGTTGGTAAAAGTACATTACTGGCAGGTCAGATCCTGTGGTTAGAAAATAAAATGATAATCATACAGTTCATCAAACACTAATAGAAGTCCATTAGTCTAGACTGAAAAAACAAACAAATAGTCAGTCCACCAAATGACCTATAAATTAAGGTTTACTAACCTCAAAGTTCCTCTTAAAGGGGATGTGAGTGAAGTACTTTGCCTCACACCTAAAAAACCCAGTCACTCTATTAACTGTTAATTTTCATTTTTTTACCAAAGGGACTTCAGGTAATTTGTCTTTGAAGTATGCTGAATCCAAATAAAATACACCCAAAGTGGTACTGATTGAAGAGTTGAACTGACCTCCTAAGTATAGGTGATACTAAAACAAGTATAAACAGCCATCAGGGCAGCATCTTCAGACCGTTTAGGTCTTCTTTCGGCTTTTCCTGGTTGGGGTCGTCACAGTGGAACTCCAGTCCGCTAATGATTGGCAGTGGATTTTTATGGTGCCGAGTTGCCTGCCCGATGCCCAAATTTCAAAGAAGGCACACCCATTCATACACGCACTTACCTGCATGTCTTTAAACTTCACTCGACCATGGGGAGGACATGCAGACTTCACACAGTAGGTGCTCCAGCTGAGAATCGAATGGGAGAACTTCTTGCTGTGAGTTGACAATGCTAACCGCTGAACTACCATGGCCTTCAGTCCCTTTAGGTGACATGTACAATTTGGAATAAAGAATGAAGCAGTGAGATACACAGTTTTATAGAAATGGAGCCATAGGGGTCTCATAAATGTTGTATGGGTGGTATTTACACACTACTTATGCAATGCACATAGGCAAAAAACAAGTTATGAACTGCTGATTATACAACATTTAGGGAAAATAAACTTTATTTAGGGAAAAACAGCTTCACAACAGATCGGATTTCTGGAGAATACCATAAACATACCTCTGAACTGTACAGATTTTTGTCTCATATTTTTGGTCTATTTTTTCATAAAATTGTGGTTTTCTGACAAATCATTGGCACATCATTAAAGATTAAAGTCAGAAAATAATGACAGACATTTGAATTTCAGACTTCATACTCTTCAGAAAATTCATGCTAACGCAAAACCTGTTATGCTACCAACTTTCTAAGTTTGTAAGTCCAATATTTAAAAATTGTCCCTATTTTTGGGCCTTTGCCCCCCCCCCCCATTCCATTATTTATGGCTTTATCCAGATTTTTTTTGCTGTAAGAGGTTGAGAGGTATGATCATAAACAACACAATTAGTAACATTTTATTAATTTTTATGGCTTCCCCTTCCTACTACATAATCATCTTCATACAAGGCAAGTACAGGAATCTTTAGAAAATAATGGCAACAACTCAAGCAAAACCCTCAATGCTACACCCAAAATTCCTAAAAATGTCCTCACAACACATAGGCGAAGACTGAATACTCACAATACATTTTTGGAAAATACCATCAACAAACCAGCTAACAGTTTTATGGCTATTCCTGTCCCTTGTACTTTAAGCATAATCATACAAGGCGAGTAAAGGAGTCCATAGAAAAACTGACATTCACAACTCACAACAACCCTCAGTGCTAAACCCTAAAAATCCTAAAAATGTACTCACAACATAGAAGCAAACCTTGGATCCACAACTATAATCCTACCTTCCCTTCAGGAGCAATAACATATAGTTGGAATCATGCATCTATTGTACCAAACCCCAAAACTAATAATCCCATGAATGCCTCATTCTCCTGGTAAACATTACCTTTAAATTACTCAATTATACTGCCCACTACTAGCAACTAAGTTTATGCAAATAGAAATTACTTACCCACTGAGGTCAAACTCAGGCAACACTGTCATTCCAGTAAACCCCTCCTTCAAGAAGGGAATAAGAAAAAGCCTTCTCTACATTAACTCAAGCAATGTGGAATTCAGTATCACAACACCTTAGAAAAATTAATACACTAAAAATTCAAATGATACAGCCCAACTGAACAACATGCCAGCAGCACATCAGCTTCTGCATTTTCCAAAGCAGGATACATGTGACCGGATTCTACAAGAGAATTCTGATGTAATTACACAGAATGTCAATGATTGCAACAAATATATGACAGCACTCCTGTTTGTGTAGCGGTTAGCATTGTCGCCTCACAGCAAGAGGTTCTCCCATTCGATTCTTGGCTGGAGCGCCTTCTATGTGGAGTCTGAATGTCCTTTCTGTGGTCAAATGATGTTTAAAGACATGCAGGTAGGTGCGTGAGTGAATGGGTGTGCCTACGTTGAAGGTTGGGTGTCGGGCTGGCAACTCGGCGGAACGGAGCTCTGCTGTGGCGACCCCCGACCGGGAAAAGCCGAAAGACAAACAATTCCTGGTTTCATGTATTTATGTACAAATGAAACTGTAGTATGGCATAGCCATGCACAAGTGAAACTCTAGTATAACCTAACCTTGATGTTATTCATGTAGCTATTCTGTTCTTGCTACTGCATATTCCTTTAATGCTGTATTCCTTTTAAATGGACTGTTTTATGCACTGTAGCTGCTTGACTGACTCAGGTCATGCCTGATAAAGGTATGCAAACCAGATGACTAACCTGGTTAACTAACTAAATACATTAATAAAAATATTTTTCTCTTTCATATACTCTGTGTCTATCCAGTAATGCAGTCCTTTAGGAGGTAGATGCTGGGGTTCTTTGCTAAGAAGCTGAAATGTTTTAAATTAGTCCAGTACAGTGTTGTCTAACATGTTTAATTGCTAACCTGAGAAGAATTTGAGTAAAATGGCATGGTTCACAAAGTCATGTTGGAAGACAGCCAGTACATGCTTATGACAATGGGATAACAAATAGACTATATTTTCAGACTGTAACTGAGAAGTGTATTGCAATTTGTTTCTTAATTTTCAGTCATGTACAATCAAAATTTATGGAAGGTTTTTGTCTCAAGAGGATCAGTTATTACTTCTGGATTCTTCAACTCTAGTATTTGCATCATCAGACAGCATATATCAGAATATTTACATTCTAATGTATTTAATTTTATTTATATTCTAACTGAAACTCCATCTCCCACCAACACTTTACTATAAAAATCTACAGGTTTAGTTGCTGCATTTATACACTCTGTTCTGTACATTTTGGCTTACAGTTGTCATATTTCCCACATAAGCCTCTTTTTAACTGTTACATAACCTTGTAACTGGTATGTATCCCCAAATCTGTCAGTGATGAATCTGCTACTGTGTTTGCTGACTCTGTAATAATAATGTATCACTTATGTTCTAGTATTGACTACTAATTAAGTTTTAGAATGACTTTCACATATATTACTATTTATGGCTGTAGAAAGTAGCAACATTCCTGCCTATCATTTAATAGACCTAAACACCAAAATATGGTTATCCCTTACTAAGATTTTCTCCTAAGCCTCCATTGAAAATAGGGTCTGCCCAGGTACATGTATGCAGTTAAAAGATTAAAATAAATAAGGAATGTTTATTTAAAATATGCTGATTTCATTAAAAAAGTATATCTAATGTAAAATGACTGATTAACATGATTTAGATATGCAGCCAGAATGATACACAATATGAAATAATACTCCTTAAGTGATATAATGTGAATAAACTTTACTGAAGTACAAAATAGAGACACTTTATTATTTTGCCCTCAGTTCCATTCATATCACAGCTCTAGCCGAGCTAGTCCCCTCTTCAACTTATGGATGGAAGGTAATATACTAGTCAGTATGGAAAGTCCCAGCGTTTATACCACTGATGACACACATCCTTTAACATTTCAGTCTTCTGGTAAACAAGTCCTAATATGAGGATAAGCACTCATGTTGCCTTGATATTCTAGGTGCAATCCTACCAGCATCATGTACAAGAAATGCCTCTACTCGCTAACAAATGAAAATTAAGCTTGTAGATAGAAACAAAATTTAACAGGTGTAGTGCAGTTTACAAGATGGAAGCTGTAATGATCACAAATGCTACTAGGGGAAGCATTTACTTTGCACAGTATCTTTCAATCCCCTCTCCTAACCTTAAACATGGTCAAAACATAGTTGAATCCATTGATCAAAAAAATTACATTTACGGCTTTGGCAATCAAGTCACTGACTTTGTTAATACACACCTTTAAACACATGAAAACACACAGCAAAGTAACAATATAACTATCATTGTAATTAAAAATTTATAATAGCCTCCTTTCCAGCCTGTGAAAAGGCTGGCATATCACTCCAGCCACTGCTCAATGTATTTGGCTTTGTGGCCTCGGATACCTGCAGGACTTTTTTCTAGGTGGTTCTGGATAGATTCTGACTTATCAGAAATATATGTACAGCATTTCTCTTCATTTAGAGTATAAGTACCTCCCTGAAATGCTGGAATGTAATCTAAATCCATTGTGTTTTTAAAACCATTGTTCTTATTGTGGTCATTTCTATGGTGATATCTTTTATGGCCCCAAAGGTGGCATTTGCTAGTCTTTCTAGACTTTCAGAGAATTTTCTGAATTTCCATATGGCTTTGGCTGCTGTGTAGCATGGAAAAATTCCTGTGCCCAATATAACATCATCCTCTAAATCCATATGCCATTACCCCTTTTCATTAGCATACTCGAGATTATGTTTATATATCTATGACATGTCTGCACTCACTACAAGATTACCTACAGCTCTTTTATTCTGCACAGTTCTAATGTGACCTTTTGGCAGGCCATTTACATGTCTTACAACAGGTATGATATAACTCAATTAACATATTCCATCCCAATCTATTGGCAACCATTTATCAATTCTGTTTCCACATATGAAGTAGAGACCATTACTCAGGGCTGTAGATGGTTAAGATTTATTTCTGTTTAGCATTGGTCCAAATAACCCATATTGAGGCTGGCACTAATGTTCTATCTAGTGTTTTCTCTCTCTCTCATACTTACTATATACCCATGTTAGCCTTCCTGAAAAGTTATACCAATTCTGGTCACTGTAATATTTTCCTGTCACTTTTCCTGAGTTTGCTGTTAACCCTACTAAATCGGTAGTCTCTGTCACCCTGCATACTTTCACCAGGGTGATGCTGCAAACACTTCCAACTCTTTTATTCCTATTCTGAGCAATACATCAATGTCACCTTATTGGCAATAGCCCACTAATGTTAGGGAAACCTTCTGTGTCAGACTGACTAAGGTAACATGGCAATGGAATCAAAGGTATTCCCGATGCAGCCATTCTTGGAAGAGCAGAACACAGCCAACATTTGTTTATATTGAACTGCTGTGCATATGTGAATTAGGTCATCCAAAATCTATTAAACTGTGGTACCCAACCTACCTCATCTACTAACCTTACACTAATAGTTCTCCTGGGCAATTGTATGTTCAAATATATGTCTGGGAATGAAATTCTGTCCATGACTAGGCTCATGGTTAAATCACTGATTATAACAATATGGAGTGAACTCCATTTGGATTTTTAATACAGTTTTCAGTTTCTTTTCTTTCAGATTTCAGAATGCCAAATGGATGCCACTTCATCTTGCTTAAAGATCTCATCTGCAAGAATATAAAATAATCTTACATATTCTGTTCTTGTTTGTCTTTATTTTACATTGATCTCTCTGCACCAACCTTGTTTAACTACTTTTCTTTTCCAGCCATTCTCTGTTCACCTGGTACACAAGAGGGCCTACCTTTGTAAATTCATATGGTCTCTCCCAATTACTATGCCAAGGGCCTGTTTTTACAAATCTCTTGATCATCACTTACCTCAAGTTCCCCCTCTGCCAGCATATCAGAGGTTGCCTGGTTCAATTTGTACGCATTTACCCTGGCCACTTCCTCACAGCCTTGAGTCAGCTAATTTAACCATTCCTTTTTTTTTAAACAATTTTATTGATTTTAAAGAAATAAATATAAACAATTACATGTTATTTTAACATAAAGATATTTACAATTCAAAAAGTGTTCACATAAGCATTCACATGACAATGTTTAACAAATAAAGTGAAATTACTAAAACTATATACAAAGACATCCAATGAATATCATTAAGTTGCCTAATATTTGATTATTTCATATATATATAACACATACAGAGATTGAAATTTGATTTATATGATATCATTGTCAATCTCTTTTCAACAAATGCTGTAGATTAACCCATATATGATAATTATAAGTTTTTCTAGATAGTCTAGATGTCATAGTTGAAATCTGCAATTGACAAACTTCCATTAGAATTTTCTTAAAATCATTACAGGAAGGAGGGAATTCAGATATCCAGTTTCTTGTTATAGTTTTCCTGGCTACTGCCATTATTGCCCAAAGTAAGGAATGTTTAACTTTTTTTACACAACTAGGTATGGGTGTATTGAAGAGTACTAATGATTTGGTCAAAATAAAATTATCTGTGAATATTGCTTGTAGAAGTTCTTTAATGTTTTCCCAAAATACACTTAAAGCAGGGCAGTCATAAAACATATGGTTCCGGTCAATGTTTGTGTTAGGCTTGCATCTGTTGCAAATATTTAGTTTACCATTAATTTTGCTCATTAGTTGAGGAGTGTAGAAGGATCTATATAAACATCTCCAGGAATATATTTTCCATTTAAGTGAAATTGTTGTTTTCCCTGCAGATTCTAATATATCGTTTTATCTAGATCTCTTGGAAGTGTGTTATTAACACACTTTAATTAACTGTATAAAAATGATTCCAGAAATTAGCAGGACAACAATATGTTCTTCTCTGATAAGTCTGTATATAAATGCCATGTTGTCTGAATAAGTTTGTTTATGTTGAATAACTGAATTAAAGAAATCTAGCAGTATACTAATGACCCATTTATTAGCAGAAGTGATTGGGTCCATCTTATTTTGTAAGAATAGTCTGAGGGATTGTATGTTAAGCCATAGGGAGTCATCTAACTGATATTCACTTGTTATCTGATCTAGATCATTCACCCTGTCATCTGTAATACGTTGAAACTAATACAAAATACCTTTTTGTTAAAGCAAGGTAATTTTATCTATATCTGAGGATTGTAAGGATTCTTGAGTAAAGGCTATTGGGAAAATTGTAAAAAAAAAGTTCCTTGTACTGTGTTTAAATATAAAGTTTCTAAAATTTATTAGTATGTTGTGTAAGTAGCTAAATGAATGTTTGGGTATGCTGTGTAATATGAAGTAATCTTTAAGTATCCATAATATTGGGCTATTTATTAATTCTAATTTGTATGGCTGTGGTTTTGATATTAATAGCATAGCTGAGGATTCCCAGAATATTTTCCATTTGATCTGATATGGTGTATCTAAAAGTTGTGCTATGGACCTAATAATAGCTGCAGTAGAATAAAGGTTCAAATCAGGAAAGGCTGTGCCCCCTTTGTTCCAACTATGAATGTGATGTTTGAGTGCTATTCTAGGTTTCCTGGAAAACCAAAAAAACTTTAATAACAGAGACATGATCTTATTAATGAAAACTTTACTGGGAAGTATTAAAATAGATTGTATAATATAGAGAATTTTAGGAAGGATTATCATTTTAATGATAAAAACAAAAACAGGTACCAGTCGCAGTGAACGAGCCACAAAAAGCTGTTCAACAGTTTGGAAATAGCTGAGAAAACCGCCACTACACGTTTTCTATATAAATGCAGGCTTCGTTGAAAAGAGGATGTCACCAGAATTGAAAATCCAATTTATTGAAGTATAGAAGAAAACTGCCACAACACGGTTTCAGTAAAATATTAACGTTGCTAACTGCCACAACATGTTTTCGTAGGAGTTACACTCGAACTTCATCAGATATAAAAGAAACATCATGTTATCACTTCCTTTTTATACATCTTGATTAAAATACTTATTCAATTACTCAATTGAACTTTTAAAGGAACCTTGATTCAAACAACATTTAAATAAATAATTTGCATAAATATAAACCAATTCTGTAGCATTAAATAATACATCAAGTTTGAATGTAAGAACCTTTACACTAATATGTATAATAAATAATGTTGTACTAAAAATTATATAAATACTAAATATATTATAAAATACATTAAAACTGTATATAAAAGTTATTGTGCAATATATAATAGGGTGGACTACATACTCCCAGAAATTAAATTCAGTAAATAAAATATGTTATAAATAATATATATAAAAGATGTCATATAACTGGCATTCTTTATACTGTAATTTCACAGATCTGAGTTTAAGTAAAGGGGCAATAGATAGATGGTCATTCATTCCCAGAGACTTATTGGCTTCTAAAGTAATTTGCCAATATGTCTTCCTAAATTCTAATTTAGTTTCCCAGGGGCCTCTCCTAACCTCTTTAGGGACCATTTCCACCACATAAAAGTGGAATTTAGCTTGGGGGCATTAGAGCCATATGTTCAAGTGACTGAAAATGGGTTTAAATCCACCATATATAGGAAACCCACTTTTTCTAACACTTATATTAGATTTACTAGCGCCCATCCCTTATATCAAAAAAAGAGTATTGTAAAGGGACAATATGTCTGGGCTTGTCACATGACATCTAATGAAGAAGACTTCATTAGAGAATGTGATTTACTTATGAAAATGTTTTTGTAGAGGGGATACCCTATTGAATTAATTATTGACATACAAAGGGAAGTGTGTTCCAATAGACAAGGTAAATATAAACCTGTTTAGGGATGGGACTAATACAATCTGAATCTCAAAATGATAGCCAACAGAAATGTGAGACCGGTCCAGGATATAACAGTACTTTTGCTACTAACTTCAGTGCTAATGCCTATGCAATTAAAAATATTGTAGAAAGTGAATGGGCTAAATTTAATGAATTCACAGACTTGCCTAATTTAAAAGGGAAAACAATTAAAACTATATTCCAGAAAGTTTATAACATAAAGAATTTTTTAGAAAATAATAAGTATCCTTCTGTATTTTCTAGTAAATCTAAAGGCATATATAAATGTGGAGCATGCCCTCAATGTAAATAATTATACATAAACAACAAATATTTTTGACAGCAAGGAAGAGATGGATAGCAGCATCCAATTATTCTAATTGTAATTCCCAGGGGCTAGTATACATTGCCATGTGCGAGGGTTGTGAGGGATTCTATGTAGGAAAAACTGAGAACTTTAAAATGTAGAATATATGAACATATGAATTATATCCAGAATCAAAGTTCTAGAAATGCCCTGCACAAGCACACCCTCCAATGCCCCCAAGCTAAATTCCACTTTTATGTGGTGGAAATGGTCCCTAAAGAGCTTAGAGTAGGCCCCTGGGAAACTAAATTAGAATTTAGGGAGACATAGGTTCATAGGTTGGTACTGGGCTATCTGCCCGAAGGCATATATTAGCCCAGCCATGTTGTGCGGTATTCACCGCCCCTTTAGTAGTTCCCTAGACCCTTGTACTAGCAGCTAGTACCCTTGGCCCCTATCTAGTAGTGCTGTTGGTGTGATCCCCGGTGTGAACCTTCTGTTACCCATCCACTCATCAAGGTTCCTCTTGAAGAGTGATAGTGAGGCACTCTGTCTTATGTAGATCAGGACTCTGTTCCATAGTAAGGGAACTCTCTGCGAAGGGAATCTATCCCTCCAGCATGTTCTATTCATTGTTGTGTTGAGGTTTATATCCCTAGAGCGTGTAGCTCGAGTAGATTTGGTTTTGCTAAGATGGAGCATGTTCAACAATTCTGGGTTGGACATGGCTCTGTACGTTAGACAGAGATCGCCTCTGAGAAAGCGGTATGCAACAGAGAACAGTCTTAGCTTTTTCAATCGTGCTGCATAGGGCAACTGTTTGAGGCCAGTAATCCTCTTGGTTAGGTACCTTTGTGGTCTCTCCAGCTGCTGGAGATGTCTAACCAGGTACATTCCAATTGGTGCATTGTACTCAATAATGGGTCTGATGAGGGAAGAGTAGAGGGGCACCATTACATCCTTAGATCTTGATGCGAACCCTTTCGTGATCAGATGGGTCACATAGAAGGATTTTCTAACCACTTTGGCAACATGGTTATCAAAGGAAAGCTGACTATCTATTTGGGTCCCTAGATCCCTTACTTTTTCTTCAGATTTCAGGGAATTACCTCGTATGTTGTAGTTTGCAGGTACTCTGTTTTTTCCAAAGGGGATTACTCCGCATTTTTTGCATTTAGCTTGAGACCATGGCTTTGACACCATGCATCAGTCTCATTTAGGCCCTTCTGGACTTTAGAAGCCAATAAGTCTCTGGGCATGAATGACCATATATCTATTGCCCCTTTACTTAAACTCAGATCTGCGAAATTATAGTATAAAGAACGCCAGTGATACATCTTTTATATATATTATTTATAACATATTTTATTTACTGAATTTAATTGCTGGGAGTATGTAGTCCACACTATTATATACTGTACAATAAATTTTATATACAGTTTTAATGTATTTTATAATATATTTAGTATTTATATAATTTTTTAGTACAACATTATTTATTATACATATTAGTGCAAAGTTTCTTACATTCAAACTTGATGCATTATTTAATGCTATGGAATTGGTTTATATTTATGCAAATTATTTATTTAAATGTTATTTGAATCAAGGTTCCTTTAAAAGTTCAATTGATTAATTGAATAAGTATTTTAATCAAGATGTATAAAAAGGAAGTGATAACATGATGTTTCTTTTATATCTGATGAAGTTCGAGTGTAACTCCTACGAAAACGTGTTGTGGCAGTTAGCAATGTTAATATTTTATTGAAAACATGTTGTGGCAGTTTTCTTCTATACTACAATAAATTGGATTTTCAATTCTGGTGGCATCCTCTTTTCAACGAAGCTTGCATTTATATAGAAAACGTGTAGTGGCAGTTTTCTCAGCTATTTCCAAACTGTTGAACAGCTTTTTGTGGTTCGTTCACTGCGACTGGTACCTGTTTTTGTCTGTGCTTTTTACCAGGCATACTCCATTTTTTTGGTGGATCATTTTAATGATAGTTAACCTTTCCTTAGTTGCAAATATAAATGTATTCCATTTTGTTAATAAAGTTTGAATATTTACATAACATCTATCATAATTTAGTTTTGTGATTAATTTAATATCTTTAGCAAGAATGATACCTAAATATGTAATTTGATCTGTGATGTATTTGTTAGTGTCTTTGTTAATGTTTCTCTTATTATTGTTTAAATAGATAGGTAGGATTTTAGTTTTATTATCATTGAATGTCAGTCCAGATATATACTGAAATGTGTTAACAGCTTCAAATAAGGCTGTTATGGAAGAATAATCTCCTTTAGTAGTGATGAGCACATCATCAGCAAATAACTGAATTTTAGAAGTTATTTGTCACTAATTTCCAAACCTTCTATGTTTTTATTTCCTCGTATATCATTAGTCCATGGTTCCATTATGAGAGTAAACAATAAGGGAGATAAGGGACAGCCTTGTTTTGTTCCTTTAGTGATGGGTATTTGAGTCGATGTGTACGATCCAATTTTGATACAAGCCAGAGTGCCTTTATAAAGGTGTAATAGTAAATTAATAAAATTATCTGAAAAGTTTAAACATTGTAATAATGTGAATAGATAATCCCAATGTATTGAATCGAATGCTGAGTTAATGTCAAGACTAACCAGAGACAAGTTTTTTTTCTTTCTGTGTGAATAATCAATTAAAATAAGAGACCGTTTGATGTTATATGTACTTCTATTAGTTACAAAACCTGTTTGGTCATCATTAATTAACTGGGATAAGAATTTTTTTAGTCTATCAGCATAGATGTTCATAAACATTTTGTAATCAATATTTAAAAGAGTTATAGGCCTATATGACGTACATAATTTAGGGTCCTTACTAGATTTAAGAATGGGCGAAATAAAAGTATATTTCCAGGATGTGGGCAAAATAATGTCATTCCGGGCTTTATGGAATACATTATGTAGTAAAGAAATAGTTGTTTTAGGCATGGTTTTATACAATTCAGGTATGATGCCATCATTGCCTGGTGCTTTGTTCTGTTTAAGTTTGTTAATTTGAGTTTGTATGTCTGGTAAAGATATCTGTTTATCTATGATTTCTGACTGTTGTTTGTGTGGCATACAGTTTTTTTTAATGTATTGTTTTATCTTATCTAATGGTTGAATGATCTGAGATGTTCGTTTTATCATGTGAAAATGATGTCTAAATTCATCAGTTGTGTCATGTATATTATAAACTTTTTTCTTTTTTCTAGATGAATATATTTCTTTAATATGATTATGTTTGTTGATTCTTTTTGTTTTATTTGCAAGATTAGTCAAATGTTTTGGGTTTATTGAATAGGCTAGGAATTTAAATTTCTCTAAGGAAATCATAGTCATAATGTAAGATTGCACTATATTCTTCCTTAGTTTTATTTATTTCATCTCTAATATTCTTTGATGCAGACTTGTCATTAATTTTAAGATGTAATCTATCTAATTAGTCTAGTATTTTTTTTAAATCTTCGTCCCAGGACTTCCTTTTGTTATAATACCATTTATTTATTTGTCCGTATAAATAAGCTTTTAATGCATCCCATACATAAATATCATGAGAGTTGGATTTTAGATTGATTTTTATAAAATTTTGTGTTTCTTCTTCAAAAAATGTTTGAATTTTTTTTAATTGAGTGATATATGCAGGTATTCTTCTTATATAAGTCATTGGGGTGTCATTTAAATAAAGCTCAAATATAATTGTATTATGATCTGAAATAGGGCAAGACACAATCTTGGTGTTTTTTTAAATCATTTATTATTTGTGTTGATATGATTACCCTATCTATTCTAGAGTATGATTTGAATCTATTAAAATAGAATGTAAATTGAGGTGAGCTCAGGTCTGTGTAGTCATGAATATCTTTTAGATGATGTGTCCATGAATTGTATTAGTTGTTTGGCTTGTGAGGATATTTTCCTTTTTCCTGAAGTGCTAGAGTCCTTTTAATTTAAAACACAGTTAAAATCCTCTGCCATAATAATATTACCCTCAGATTGAGGTACAATTTGGTTCAGTTGTTGTTTAATAGTGCTGGTTCCAATACCCGGTAACCAATAATTGTTTACTCAAGTGAACATTTTTGTATTTATTTTAATTGTCACCAAGCACAACATCCCTTTATCATCTTGATAAGATGTAATAATTCTAGGTAAAGGGAGAGTTTTACTCCAGAGAATTGCTACTCCTCTTTTCTTTTTAGAATGTTCATAACTGGCAATGACTATATATTTATTCATATTTAAAAAGTTGATATTTTATTTTAAAATATGTTTCTTGTAGAAATATTATGTTTGGTTCGTGAATATTTAAGTATTTAAGTAAACTTCCTCTTTTAATAGGGTTATTCAGACCATTTATGCTGACTGATAAACCTTTTAGTGAAGTTATAATATCTCTATAAATGAGTAAGAAATTCTTGTGATTTGTGTGTTATCATGATTATGTCTTATATAATCCTCTCCAAAGTATTTATGTAAATTATAGTCTTTGTCTGTTACCTTATGATATCCTGTATGTGTTATACAATTCTTGAAACTTATAATTATATGCATTTGAATTAAGATGGATGTCAGTAGAACTTAAGAAAATTGAATGTAGTGTAAATGTGATAAAAAAATGGGGTAGCTACCTGCCTGGAGTTGTAAACTCCTTGTCCCAGTGACATCTGTCACTCGGATCAGACCTCTACCCAGCAGCAGCAAAAAACAGTCTCCACTGTATATAAATGTGAGATAGGTAAAATAATAACTCTATATATATTTACATATTCATTAAAACAAGTCAAACAGATCTGTAATCAGTGTAACTCATCTGATATTACTTATAACAAAATGTCATTCGGAATAAACCTCTAACTGTAGCAACTAAACATAACTTTCACTATATATGAATGTTAAACATACAAAATATTAACTCTATATATGATTGCATATTCATTACCACAGGTAAGGCATAGTTATAATCAGTGTAACTCATCAAGCATTGCTTAAACCATTTTGTCATTCAGAACTGACCTTTAAACAACAGCAACAGAACATATCTTCTTTGTATATAAAAATTAAACAAATTAAATAATAACTTCATATGTGATTATTTGTACCTTAAAACTGGTCTAAAATCTATGAAAGAAGCATTTTGATATAAAAGCCTGTCAATTGAAGTTACAACTAGCCATTTAACACATATGCTATATGTTGGTGAAATATTTAAAACAAATCAATATGAGTATCATTAGAGTGAAAGGTCAGGTGACACCTTAAGCACTTGTGATAGAAAATGCCATCATGCATTAAGTGAGCTTATTTTAACCAATATTATTTTCTATCTAGCTATCAGCCTCTGAATGAAAAATCAATTGTAATTTGTAATAAGATTAGTTTATCCTAAGTAAGGCACAACAATATAAATAACATGGGATACATTAAAAAAAAATGCACACTTACTTTTCCCTTTTTTCCTTCCCTTTCAGTTTACCATAAACATAAATACAAATAAGATAATTGAAGATTTCTTTCTTGAGAATCAAACTGAAGTTTAAACTACATTTTTAAAGTAAATACAACTTTTCCCAGCGTTTCTGATGCTTTTTCAATGAAATTACATGTACTGACTTCCTGGTCGAGCAGGTCGACTAGCTCTGACATCATCAAAACACGTCGTGATGTCGTGGAGTTCATTTGAGAATACAGAGAAGATTTTTTTTAGTGAAAATAAGGTAGTTCATGAAGAAATAAGCTCGTGGACATCAAGCCCGAGCTTTACAAAGTCTCTTGAAGATGTTTTTTTCATCATTTGAAGTGATAAATAACAAGTATGTAACTGTATTTAAGATGTATTGGGAAAGATCATATGAGTAACATCTGCATGCTTCCCATAGCCTGCTCACACATGCACAGCTAGTTTGAACTGTCCTTTACATATAAACAGCACCACAGAACTCCAAATGTAGCAGAAAGTATTTTAAATAAATCACATAGCCTTATTAATCCATTTTATATTCACATGGCAGGGAAAAAAAGCAGTGTTCAGTATGAATTACAGAGAATGATAATTGAATCTGTGGTGAGCTCTTATTTATTACTATGTAGGTTTAGTTGATCTGACTGTAAATAGTTTTAAAAAATTTAGAGATTATAAAGGGAATCTAGAATGTTTATATATGAGAAGTACTTGTTTTACTGTCACAATGGCTCCATGTATTTACCCTTCATTCTTAAGATATCTTTATAACAATACCCATAACTATATATTTACCATTAGTATACACTTTTACCTCAGTATAAGTAAAAATGAAATTATGTGTATACTTAAGGTCATGTGTGAATGGCATGGAAAAAGGAAAAAGCAGGCTTACCTAGTAAGTGAAAACAATCAACATATAATTAACCCAGTGACAGTGTTTCTAGAAACATAAACTGCAAACATAGATATTTAAGTCACTTGTTTCTTAGTCTTTTTTGTTTCTCCAAAGTCTTCCAAGTGAGATTAGAAGCCATTCTCTAAAGCGTGGGATTATCCCATTCCATCTCTTCTATTTTGTCCAAGATCTTATGGACTTTTACATAGTTCAGAGCTGATTCTAAGTCTTCAAACATTTTGGGACCTTCCGATGAAATTATTTTCAGCTTCGCAGGGAACAAAAGGTGTGTTTTTCACCTGTGATTTCTTCAATTCTTTTATCAAAGGTAAGAATATTTTTCTTTTTGCTATAACTGCTGATGAATAATCATTGTCAAAACGTATCATAGCTTCATTTAATTTAATTGGTGACTTGGACCAGGCAGTTTTTAACACTAATTCCTTGTCTGAGGATGAAAGGAATTTGACAATGATAGATCTAGGTTGCTTTTTGTTGGTAGTATTCACTGTGGCAAGGGAACAATGTGCCCTCTCAGTACCAAAGGACATAGCTTCAGTAAGATCAAGAGTCTTAGGTAACCAAGTATTGAGAAAGTTAGTCATGTTCTCTTCTGTACCTTCTGGTAGTCCAAATATTCTTAGGTTGTTGCATCTGGATCTGTTTTCTAGATCATCTAACTTATTTTGTAGAGAAGTATTTTGTTTGAGTAAGAATTCCACATTGTTTTCATTTACAATAATTCTCCCATCCATATCGGTCAGAGCTTCTTCAATACCTGTTATCTGTGATTTTTGTTGTAACAAGTCTTGGTGAAGTAAATCCATTTGTTTGGTAGTTTTTTTTTCCCATTAAATTATCTGTTTTCATATCCAGCTTATCAATTTTTGTAGTAAGATCCTGTATATATTGTTATCAAAGTCTGAATCTCTCTTTTGAGGCTGCAATCTTGGTTGCTGGATTTAGTGAAGCTCATGATGAATTCTTTCAGATGAGAAGTTATCCAGGAATAATTTGACAAGAAAATATGCCTTTTTTGTTTTTAACTAGATATTATTGTAGATGAAGTTAAGTTCTTTCAAATCATATATAAAGGTATTTTCAATTTTTAGTCTGAAAGCAGATTTCCTGTCAGAATAATATTTCTTTAGCGAAGCTGTTGAAATCTGCTGTTACTCAATGCCATCTTGGCCATGCCCCCGACTTAACCATTCCTGATGCCTTATTGTTTCTACTGAAACATCTGTTGTTCCTGTTGAAGGATCAAAGGGAAACTGAATGGGCATCTCTCTTCCTGTCAGCTGAAAAAGAGATAAGCATGTAATTTCATTTGGGGGTTACCCATATTCCCAGTATACAGCAGGTAAATGTCATACCCAATCTGACCCCTTCTCTATTCATTGTTTTCTTAAATGTTCCTTAACAGTCCTGCTAATTCTTTTCACAATCCCATTGAATTATGGGTGACAAAGCACATGGAATCTCTATTGACCCCCCAATAGTTTGCACAGTTCTTTCATGACTTTACTAGTAAACTGGGGCCCATTATCAGATTCAATGATTCTTGGCGAACCCCAGTGGGAGAAGACCCATGTCCACAGAGCAGTGGTTGTGGTATTAGCCGTACAATTCTTTGTAGGTATTGCTTCCACCCATTTTGTGAATACATCTACTAGCACTAGCAAGAATCTGACCCCCCTTTTGCAGTTGGTAGAGGCCCTGCATAATCTATCTGTATGGTATATCAAGACCATTTTTTTAACTTGGATTTGTTTGTAGACAGACTATGCACTCCTCTTGCACTTGTTGATAGATTTGTTTTCAAAACTGGATTCAAAAACTTGTGCCTTATGATGTGACACAGTTTAGCCTCTCCTAGGTGTCCCAACACATGATGGTTAAACTTAACCAGCTGTCTCATAAAAATCTCAGTAACATACAGAAGGAACAGACAACAAGTACTGGCACCCTTGCCCCCACCAGGGTGCACTGGTATAGCCCTTTTGGGTCTCAATGTGTGATTTGTGTGTGGCAAAGATCTAACTCTGCCTCTTGCTGTGAGTTTTCTTGATCTAATGGTTTGTTCAGCCTAATCAGACACACCACTTCCTCTTCTGACTGGAAATGCAAGAGTTATTCTTCATGTAGAGCAACCTGCTTTTCCAGCTCATCAGCTCTTGCATTTCCTTTGAAACATTCATACTTATGTATATTCTGATATGCCTTTACTTTACTGACAGTGAAAATGACCAGAGAACCTTTTGCTACTTGAAAAACCCATTTAAGGACATTTGCGTGCTTTAAATGTTTGCCTGTAATCTCCACAAATCCCCTGCACATCCATACTGCCAGATGTACAGAGAGATAGTCGACCATATAAGAATTATAGCTCACTATATTGACTCCTCTTGGCTAAGATCTGAGCACAAAAAGAACTCCTTCCAGCTCTGGTCACTGAGCAGACATAAAACCTGGAAGTTTCAATTGTTGTTCTTTGTTTTCGAAATACTTTCCTGGATCATATACTGCAAACCCAGTTACATATTTTCCTTTGTGCCAGCACCTTTCCCCACCTGGATATACTGTGTATATCTTGGTCAGAACTGGCCTGAATGGGAGACCTTGGGGTTTGCTGGCATTTGACCAAACAAGAATGCTTTCCCTCCCCTAGAAGCCACTTGCTGTGAAAGAAAACATTGGCTGCTGGCTTTTATGGTCACTGGCTTCTGTTTGGACATCAGTAGCCATTTAGCAAAACTAGTTTGACTCATTGCTTTGGACCCTGTAGAATGCAACTCCTTTATGGCTCAGTGGGATGTTTGTACCACAGTAGGAGCAATGTATTCTGTTTGGATAATACCCCAGCAGAACGCCATTAAACCTGCACACATGGATGATATTATTTTTCTACAGGTATTAGCATTTGACTACAAAAAACGACTGGTCATAACAGAGATTCTAACGCTTGTTGTGGTTCTATTGGCCATTGCTGCAACAGAATCAAAGATATGCTGTCGTTTCCTGTTGCTACCTGTAGATAAAATGGTCTAGCAGGATCTGGGATTACCAACTTTGTGGCAGTTGCCAACTTCTTAATAGTATAGAAAGCTTTCCTGCTTTCATCTTCTCACTGAATGATTGTGAAAACTGGTTGCTTCACATTTATCAGCTTGTAAAGAGGTGCACCAGTGGCTGCATAGTCTTCAACAAAATGATTGTTGTAGTTCATCACTCCAAGAAACTTGTACATGTCCTGTATTGTGTATGGTAGTGGCATTTTCAGAATACTCTGCACTACGTCAGCACATGGGATCCTGTTTTGCACATACACCATCACCCCTAAAAAGTTGATCTTGGGTAACAAACTGCACTTTGTTACAATTACTTTTAAATCCCACTTCCTGCAATTTACCAAAAACCTGCTCTGTGACTTCTAGATGGACCTCGACCATCTCAGCTAGAATCAGGATCTTATCAATGTATTGAATAACTTTGTCTTTTAACTGTACTTCCTGCAATACATTTTGGTAAATGAATAACAAAACACTATAATGTGACATTGCTCCTCCAAAGGATTTTACTGTTGAAGTCTACCACACCCATCCAGTCCTAGGATAGTGGCCCTGCAAGAATGATGCAGAAAGAAAGTACAGTTGTGTAAAATCTTACCATAACAGTAGATGTTTTTATCTTCACTGTTGCAGTATTCCTAACTTAATGGATCTCCTGCCAAGGACAGCCCAACATCCAGTCAGTATAGCAAAGCCTTTAATACTTACAGGAGCCATACATCAAACATACACTCTGAGTGCAATATGTAGGGCATAAAGATGACGTAAGGATGCAAACATTCAGACCTATAAAAGCCCCAGGAGTACCACATGGGGGGAGCAGGGGGGCTCGCACCCCTGAAAAAACACGTTTTAGTGTTTGTTTTTTTTTTTTTTGGGTAGCCCAGGGAACTAGACTTCAGCAAAAATGCACTTTCGTTTTAAGTGAACTTTCATTGAAGTGTAGGGTCTACTGCTCTATTTTGAAGGTGTATTTTCTATGTAAAGCAGTAGACCCAATAATACATGTCATATAATTCCTTGTCACATGCTCGAACAAAAATATCTACAATGGGGAAAAACAGGCATGAAACAACTAGGTTTTCTAAAACCAACAAGCATAATGGTTAAGGTGTTTGCCTTACAAACACAAGTGCAGGGTTTGTCTCTCACAAAGGATAACTGGCTAAGCTTAAAATGGATCGCAAGGGCAGTTAGCTTAGTACTAACCTATGAAAAGTTATCATTACTACTAAACCATTGTTTCAATGTAATATTGTGAGCAAACAGACGTATCTGACTCAACAATTCACCAATATCTGATTTGTCAGAAGGTATGAAAGTCAAACCTTTAGATAATAAAAGGTTTCCACATCGGTAAGGCAATATCTGGAAATATTCCATATTAGTCCTGTCCTTTGTGGGTCTGGGCTGAATGATTGTGTCCCCCTTAAGCCTGTATTAAAAGTCAGGAAACTTAGGAAATAATATGATTGGTTTTATACATATCTCTTTAAACCAGTTTTTACTTGTTTTTTTAATTAATTGATTTTTGGAGGGATTTTACTGTCTTATGACTGGTAGATGCTATAATTGATGTATTATATAAGTTGTTTTTAGTTTTTGTTATTTATGTCTGATGAAGTAATGTGAAACATTACGAAAGTGCTTACATTAAACATTTTTGGATTTTATCATTGCCTTTTGGATTTTATTACTGCTGTCTTTTGCCATCTGGGTTTCTTGTTCATGGATTACTGGGTCTACTCTTGGTTCCTTTGGGCTTTTCTGTTTTTATAGTTATGGACTATTTGAAAAGCTAGTTTGAAAACCTGCGCATGTTCTAACAACTGATCGTGCCTGGCAATATTAAAGGTGTCCAACACATTCTGATCAAATCTAGCCTTCTGGGTATGGGATTTAAGAGCAGCCTGAATGTTATTTAATGGGATAAGTAAAGGCAGCTTATGCTGTTCAATGTAGGCATCTAGCACCTTGGAATGAAAACACTGACATAAGCCTGAACTCTACTCTCCTTGTGCTGCACTCAATCCAGTTTTCAAAACAAATGAGGCTTTGGAAAAGACCCTTACTATTGTCCCATTTGAGCATAATCTGCAGTAATTTGGACTGCTGGTAAATTTGCTGTCCATGTGTTAAGTTTTGGATAGGACTAATATTAACCAGGGGTAAGGAGACAGTAAAATCATGGTCATTGTTAGAGGGAGCCTGAGATGGCTGTGCAGCAATGGTAGAGGTTGGATGCTAGGTATTAGAAGAAGGATGTCCCTGATCCTCATGTAATAAAACCTCATACTGAGTGTTTAACTGTTGTGTAATTCTGATGTGATTTTGCAATTGCTTGTATTCTGCCTGTAAAGCCCGCATAGTAGGTAAATATTTAGTTTCAGCTTTGGGCTTTGTAGGATTAGAAGCCTCATACCTCTCATACAGAAAAAGGGACAACAGTTTTCCTACATCTGTCTCAAGGAAACTCTTTTCCGTAGTTGTATGCAACTCACTGATAAGCTCCAAAATGGACCTTCTCAATGTTTACAGGTTCCTAGGCAAATACTAGGCTAGCTGCCCTTCTGGGTCATTTTAAGCATAGTCAATTTCCCTTTAGTGAGAATCAAACCTAGTACCTTTTGTTTGTGAGGTAAACACTTTAACCATTACACTAACTTCCCAACCTCTCCCCCCAAGAGATAACATGAACAGGGACAGAAGATATCTGTTTACGGTATGCCTCAGTAATCTTTCTGGCATTCTTACGATCCCATTTTCTAACACAGAATTTACAAAAAATCAGCTGTTTCCCAAAACTGACATTTGCCAGTGAAAACTTTACAAGAATCAATACTTTCAAAATACGTATGCATGCCCAAAACTGCTTTAGCTAAAACATGAGAGAGATTATAGAAGAGAAAAAAAAGACACCTTATGATTTTTTAACATCCATCCAATGATCTGCATCCACATGGTTTTAACATTTTCTGAGGTATTAATAATTAGAGGCACTTTACATTTAGATGCTAGTTTGTCTTGAACAGTGATGGCAAACCTATGACGTGTGTCAAAGGTGACATAGCATGACATTTTGGGTGACACACCAGCGTTCACCAACACCCGAGTTACCAAAGAAACTGCTTTTGCATTTGTTGCTTGTGTAATGTGCAGTGAAGTATTTTGTGCCAGGAGCCAGTTCAACACTGCTGCAGATGTAAGGAAGTTAATAACCTCAGAGACTATTTTGGTACACTTTCTTGATAAAGTCTGCAAATGGCAGTGTTGACATTGTTTTCTATTTGTGGTTACACTTCTGCAAAGGGCAAATAGTCTGCATTTCTAGCACTAGTAGTTTAAAACTGTCCAGGTCTCTCATTTCTAGATTTGTCCCTGATTCTGTTGAGATTTATCCCTGATGTATTGAGAAACATGCTGTTTTATTCATTTATTTAATTTTTTTTTTTTTTTGTTTGGGAGGGAGGGTGACACGCAAGCAGAGTCAATTTAGGCATTTTCCGAATTTTTGACACACTGAACCCAAAATGTTCGCTATCACTAGTCTAGAATATTCACAGTGAAAAAGAAAGTCAGGCTGTGCAGAAACCTTGAGAATGCTGTAGAAATATCTATGTTGTAGTCCCAGAGAATGTTGACACCTACAAATTGGCAATGAAGACTCCTGAAGACTTCACCATTGTAAAATGGAGACGGGAAACTGAAACCACTGTCATCTTCGAATTTTCAATGAATATTGTTGGAAACCCTAGAGAAATCCACACTGAAACCACAATCACAGAGAATGGACCGTCTACAAAAATGTCAATGAATTTGACTGGAAACCTTGAGGGAGTTTACACAAACTGTAACTGCAGAAGACAAAACTCCCACCACTGAATGAAAATATTGGTTCACTGAGAGGGAAGATATGAAACTTCTGTACCTCTTCCCTGGCTGGCTTGCCACTGAAAGAATACACCTTAAGTGACATAAACTAAATAAACTTAACTGAAGTACAAAAATAGACACTTTATTATTTTGCCCTCAGCTCATATCACATCTCTGACTCATGTAGTCCCCTCTTCGACTTCAAGATGGAAGGTAACGTACTGAAGTCAGTCTGGAAAGTTCCATCTTTTATATCACCGATGACACACATTCTGTAACAGTTCAGCCTTTTGGTAAACAAGTCCTAATATGGGCATAAGCACTCCTGTTGCTATGATACTGTAAGTGCAGTCCTACTAGTGTCATTTACAAGAAATGTCTCTACTTGCTAACAAGTGAAGCTTAAGCTTGAACATAGAAACAAACTTAACTGGTGTGGTGCAGTTCAAAGATGACAGCTATAATGATTACAGATATTACTAGGGGAAGCATTTACTTTACACAGTATCGACCACAATACGCTTGCTTTATGTTACCTATTATTACAGAAGAGACAAGTGGAAAACATGCAGCTCTGCCTAATATGCTCACTTTGAACTTTTCATTTATATAGCCTGTTTGTGAAACCTTCACTTGAGCCCAGGTATCATAAAGGGCTTGAATTATGTTTATAAGGAGAGTTACATATATCTTTCCTGTTTCACACTATCCTATAATACCTTCCTACTTAGGGTTACTACCTGTCCCTCTTTGGACAGTTGTGTCCTGCAAGAAAAACTAAAGAAACGGCAATTGCCCTAAGATTTTAGGACAAAAATATTTCATATTAGTTGCATAAAATAGTTATTTTGTATCTGAAACACCTAAATGTTATATGAAATAGCATAAGCAACTCAAATAAAAGAATAAGCTTTTATTCTGGCAAAAAAGTAAAGTGCTGTCCTTTGTACTAGCCATGAGTATGTTTTGCCCTGCAAAATCTCATCTATTTACATAAATTGTCCCACTTGGGTATTTGAAAAGGTGGCAACCCTTTTACTACTTACTCTAGTAAAGGCTGCTTCTAGATCCATGGAGATGATTCATAATTTCTGTTGCCTTACTATTGTATGCATCTCATATGTTGAAATGTCACATATGCATCTATCATTGTTCTTTCCCCCTTATATTTAAACAGTGTCTTGCTACCTGAATAGCTCTCCTCCTGATTTTTTAAATCTTTTCAGAGGACACAGATACAGATTTTTTTTAAGAACTGACAACCAATGTTATGCATCTGTATGATTTTTAACTCTGTACAGTTCCACTTTCTATATATACTCAAACAATTCCCCCTTTTCAAGACTATGTAAACAGATCTTTTTTAAGATCATAACAACATATAAAGCCATTTGCTAGAAGATGATAAATGTTCCTCAGTTCATATACAATGTGGCCCTACTACTTTAGACTTCTTTAGTTTACTTATGATATCCAACACTATGTCTTTGTTGACAAATTCTAAGAGGTCAGTCATTCTAACTACCACTGGCTGTACTTTCTTCGGCATCACTGAATTTCTCTTCATATTTCTTCCAGCTGTTTCCTGTAATGAATCCATTCCCAGTTCCTTCTCTTCCAAAATGTCTTTATTTCCCTCCAAAGGGCTTTACTTTCATTATTCATTTCCACCTTGTACATTTTATTCCATTCTCTTCTTCACATGCACCTTTTTTACCTTTCACACTTTCTTATAAATGGTTCTAAATGGGATCACGTTCATGTAATTCTTCTGTAATTTATGTAGTTTCGACAGCATTTGCAAACCCATCCATTCCTATTCCTGTTTACCCTCCTATTTTTCTTTAATGATATTATAGAATGCCTTTGGTGAGATTATTATATCAACCATTCTATAGACTCTAGTTTTTAACCTAACCATATACCAAAATCCTTGTCAAGCAGAAATGGAATGTGAAAGTGTCTCTGTCGCCATTACCTTCTTATCATCCCATTCCTCTTCTAATTTTCTGCGACCTACAGTTAAAACTATGGGAAGGTAGCTAATTTCTGTTCTTGATTCTAGTTTTATCCTCGTAGGCCCAATTATATTTCTGTAAGTGATAACACAATCACTGATCCCTCTTTCTTTGTGATGTAAGAAAACTCATTACCTTCTTCCCAAATTCTACTAGTTCTTAATTCTAAATCAAACTTTGAAATAATTTTTGAAAAACGGGAAACCTCTAGGATGGTAGAAGATTGAACACTTAAAAAAAGTGCTTCAAGCTGGGAGACAAATACAAAAAATTTAAAAAAAAAACGCGACAAGGTGGAAAAAATAGAAATACCACTATCTAAAAAGGAGACCAAATTAGTATGGAGGAGGAGTGGGAGAAGCTGCAGACAATGCAGCATAAGGAGAGATTGCATATACTACCGCAGTGAAGAAAACAAATCAAGGGCATGCCAAGGTATTTGAAATCAGTGGCACTCTGGTGGATTATACTGCAACCAATAACAAGAAAATGCAGGAAGTGTAACAAACTTTATCTAGACACTTGGAGGATCTTGGTGAAATCCAGACCATGCAAAAGGAGTTAAAGTATAACGGAGGGGAGGAGGGCAGTACTAACCAAGAAAGTTACAGAATTTGAAGATAGGTCCTGCCATGATGCTATATGACAATACCAGAAGAAGAGGGAAAAGACTGCAAGGACTTTATGAGAAATTGCATCAGCAAATGGACTATACTTTCCCTCAGGCATTAAAATCGAAAGAGCACATAGAGTCAACATGCTGCAAGAAAACCTATACACATTTTAATTAAACTACAGTACCTTCCACTCGAGGAAGAAATTCTCTCCCTAGTCTGGAAAAAAGGAACCATTATAAAAGTTGGGGAAGAAAGAGTTTTTTTGTGGACAGCAATTTTCTACACATAACGGTTCCAGCATTTAGACGGTTAGCATGCTGGCCCACTTGTTAAGCCACTGTTAGTTGCAGTTGAGATAAATCACTCCCTTCACAACTTTGAGATGCTTCCTTAAAAGCATATTACAATTAGATTAAAATGACAAGAGCCAGGATGGATTAAACTAGTGGCACAAGTGGGCTAACCATGAACTTCCTTTGGGGTTTCTATTAGAATACATTTTGATTCCTGTTGTTACACCTCTAGCACATGCACAATCATTTGCAATGGGTTTTGTAATAAGAAATGTTATTGCTCAGGGATTATTTTTGAATGGTCACTGACTCAGGATTGGATGGCTCTGCAACAACCTTTGAAAGCCACAAAAAAGGCAGTACCTATTTAAATATTCACAGTTAAGACAGGCTGATAATGCTTCAGGTTTCCCAAGTCCAAATTGCCTTGTTGAATTTTTTACATAGTTTAATTTTCTGTATTGTGTTCAAGCCCTAAAATAATAAAATTGTGTATGGAAATCTTTAGGAACTGTCAGCCACAGACATATTTATTAACTGACTTTGGGAGATGTACATCTGTGCTGAAGGACTGTGGAAAATCATTTTAATTTATGTTGTAAAACAACTCCCCCCTTATGACATAAAAGTTCAAAACTAAACTAAATAAATAAATAAAACAATGTTTTTTTCCAATGCAAAGAGGAATAGTACCTGGTCTAAAGCAGAAATAACTGGCTCTACCCAAGGCTAGGGACAGCAGCAGCTGCTCCCCACCCCCATCAGCTGTAAATACATTCCCCAGTCAAACTTTTTTTCTAGCTGTGAGTAAACCAAGATAAAGCTCTAGGTGAAAAAAAAGTAACCCAGTAGATACACTGGAATTGCTCACTTGTAAAATAGAGGCAAAAAGGTACTTAAACTGCCACTTTTTGTCTGCTTCAAACTAGGTATCTACCCAGAAAGGACACAGCTGAAATCAGGTCTATAGATTGTTTTCCCTACTAGATTCTAATAACTCCTAACAATTTGGCTATTTAGACACTTTCTCTGCAATCTTTAGCCTGGGGGGTTCTAACTTGTTCCGTTCGCTACGCTCACTTCGCTCCCCTTCCATCTCTCTATTCCCACCCGCACCACAGTACCTCTACATTTATTCTTAGCCTTAACCACACTCCTAATTACCACCAATTAGGCTACACCACTAGTCACCCCTCCCCCTACATCCAACACAATCATGCTACTACCTAATATAATAACAGTCCTAATCTGCGTAGTTCTAGCTCACATTACATCCTATGAAGGCTCCACAGTCACATGCCCCAACAACTTCCACCGTACGCTCTCAACACCTTCTGTCAAACATTTACACTATAACTACACAACCCCTGCCACCAAAAACATCCTCTCAATACACACACTCCATTACCAAACACCTAACACACTCAACAATAAAATATCCCTAAGATACCATAAGCAATTTATTATGTATATAAAACATATCCTAAACACCCTCTATAAACTAGCCCTTGCTGGAGACATACATTCAAACCCTGGTCCTCCCAAATCCAACCCAACCACAAACCCTAGTCCAAGCAACCCCCCCCCCCACAACTCAACTCCTAGCCAACAAAAAAACAACAGACCTACTTATAATGTCCCTAAATATCAGAAGCATATGCAATAAAATCCAAGAACTACATACCAGCATAAGCATATATTCCCCAGATATTCTCTTCCTAACTGAAACCTGGCTCAAACCTCACATCAGAAGAGAGGAAATACTTCCACCTGAATACAACATCCTTCACATAGACAGATTGTCCAAAAAAGGAGGTGGTGTAGCATTGATATTTAAGCACCACCTCAATATTCAACTCCTGAACACATCTGCCCCTCACCACAACAATGAGGATATCCTTTATGCCAATCACAAACTAAACCCAAACAAAACAATCAATATCATAGGATGCTATTTCCCACCAGGGCAAAATATTACACCCCTAGAAAATCTCTTGAGCTGGGCTACTCTATCTCTACCCCAGGAAACCATCATTCTCGGTGACTTTAACATCAACTGGCTATCCTGTAATAATAAGCTCCCAGCCATTCATCTTAATCTCCATGGGTTCACTGAACTCAGCCGTTCCATAACAGAAGGCTATGTTCCCTCGATATGGAAAATATCCCACATCATTCCCCTCCACAAAGGCACCCCCTCCACCGACCTCTCCCAATTACTGCCCAATTGCTATCCTTTCCCCTCTCTCCAAGATACTTGAAAAAAATATCAACACCCAGGTCTGCAACTACCTCCTAGCTAATAATCTCCTCTCCAAAACCCAACATGGTTTCAGGCCATATCACAGCACTATCTCTGCTCTGCTCTCCTTCACCAACACTATACTTCATCACAAAAACAATGGCCTCTTCTCTACTGCTGTATTTCTAGATCTCTCAAAAGCCTTTGACATGGTATCTCATGAGCTACTACTCTCTACTCTCCCCAACCTCTCTGTCTCACAATCAGCCTGCAACTGGTTCCACAGCTATCTACATGGACGCCAGCAATCAGTAATCTGGGACGATAACCTATCACCTCGCCTCCCAGTTACTCTCGGAGTCCCCAAGGGTCTATCCCTGGCCCTCTGCTATTCTCACTTTTCACTAACAACCTACATACTGCCACCACACAAGCATCTCTTATACAGTATGCAGATGACGCTACTCTCATTCGCTCTGCAACCACTCTACCAGAACTACAACAAATCACACAGGAATCATTTTCTTCTGTAGAAAGCTGGCTATCCAATGCTCAGCTCCTACTCAACTCAATTAAGACAAAATTTCTCCTGTAACAAACTTCCAAAGCCACTCAAAACACCCCCCACTTTAACATTCTCGCCAAAGACAATACCATCATCTCTCCATCAGAACACACAAAATTGCTCAGTGGGGAAATAGACAACAAACTTAGATTTGATACCCACATATCTCTCACAATAAAAAAAGTTCACAAGAAACTTGGTGCATTATATCAAAGCCGCCAATTCCTAACCAAGGCGACTAGAATCTCCATAGCCAATTTCCAGCAAATCTCTACTCTACTCTATGCATCTCCCATACTTACCAACCTTAGACAGACAGACCTACACAAGCTGGATGTTTGTTACAGCAAAATTGCTAAATTTGCCACTGGAATATTCTACCACAGCCATCATTGTATCTCCCTTAACGAACTAAACTGGCTAGAACTCCCACAACTCCTTCACTTTAATCAACTCACCCTTGCTCATAAACTTATTAACCACCCTCATAACATCCCTTCCCTTCAAACCCTTCTCCAACCCTATCACTCCACTAGGCCCCTAAGAATAAGCAACAAAAATCAACTAACTGTTATAAAACCCAAAAGCTCAGCAGGAGAAACCATATTTTCATGTACCATATCTAAACTTTGGAACAATCTTCCACCCTCTATAACTACTCTACCTTCCAGCAGCCTTTTCAAGACTGTGCTCAAATTCCACTTAAATTTGCACTGGCTTTGTCCTTGTTCTAATCCAGACTAACACCCCCACCCTTACCCCCCCACCTAGACTCTTAACCCAACTATACTACCGCCACTACTAACCACAGTCAGAATTAGCTAATTGTCTTTACATACTTTAAAATCTTGTCTGACAACTTTGTTACTAATATTATAAATGACAAGAAACTATCTTGCAACATTTACTGTATATACGGTTGATAATCAATATCTTCTTATTGTATTAAAGCCAACAACCTGTAATGTTGTTTACTATTTCTGCAACTTTGTATCTCTATTTTTCATGTACATGATGTGGAGCTTTTCTCCCCGGGCAGAATTTCCCAGTAAACAAATGTAAATAAATAAAAGGACATACAATGATATATATATATATATAACACACATATATATGTATGTACGTATAAAACCCTCATGCCAACTACTTCAATACAGTGTCGGGATGAGACCAGAATTAGCCTTTACAAGGAAGAAAACTGCTATAGAAAAAGTGGGCACATCGATGCAGTTCAGCTTGTGAGTAATGCTTTTCTGTTACACTAATCCTCCTCAGAGTAAAATAACTGAATTACAATCTGTCTTAATAAAACAGAAAGGGACACCACAAGTAGGATGGAACCAGATCTATTAGGTTATACTACAGAAAGTAGATACATTAAATATGTGGTGGAGATAATTTCTTGGGTACAGAAGGGTCAAGACTGTGGTACACTTAAGGGCCTTTCTTGGGTATCAAACAATCTTCTTTCCCTTTTGAGGTTGTCAAGGTATGAAACAGAAAAATGAAGGTGGCAGAGGGACTACAGAGATCCTTCACAGAAGTGAAAGTCGGTTTCCTTCCCAAGAGTTTTCTCACTAGGTCTTGTGTGAGAAATTGACTGAAGAACATTCTTCCAAGAAACGGGCATACAGGATTTTATTTCAGAAATTCTCCTTCAGGTAGGATGAAAGTAACTGCAAACAGTGTATCCTAACATCAAAGCAGAACAGTGTGTGTCTTGAAGATATGAGCTCTTAAGCTTCTCTTAGATTCATAGGTGATTACATGGCTACTGATCTATAAATATGTTAAGAAGCCTAGTCTTCATGCTACCATTTGACTTGTGAAAGTGTAATACGCCTGACAGGACAGGGTCTGTTAAAGCTCAATCTTGAGGCTTAGGTTGCTTCTTAGTAGCCTATGATTCTGAGAAAAAGTACAAGGTTGGCATACTTTTTATAACTTAGGCCCTTAAAAAAACAAAAAAAAAAATTTAGTGAAAAAGCATTGTGGTTGCTCCACTTATGACAAGTGTTTGGACAGGTATCTACCAAATGGGGCATTATATTCAATGATTGGCCTAATAAGAGCAGAGTACAGTGGAATGATGTTATCCCTTTACCTTTATGTGGACGCCATACCTTTAGATAAATGATGTGGGATGAAAAAGGACTTCTTTACAATAGAGGATATAGGGTGATCAAAGGTAAGTTCATTGCTGATATAGGTTCTCAAATCCCTGACTACAAGATCAACTTTCAGAGGTGTGCTCTCAATGTGATAGTTACAAAGGAAACTATGTTTGCCAAAGGATACAGTGATACATTTCCTGGCATTTAGTTTTCGTCCATGGTTTTTACACAAACTATTTGTTTTCAGAAGGGTCCTCTTGGGAGGCTTTTGGTGTACTCTGGGGAGTTTATAATGCTATCAAGTTTACAGTCATCTACAAACATGTCAGCCATAAGCCCTTAACATATGCTTTGACCTCTGGCACTAAGAGCCAAAGAGGAGTCGTTCAGTACCTGAATCCAGAGTTACACTGTTAGTGACTTCTTTGGGAGGTAGTAGAGCTGCTCACCCTAATTTCCAGGGTTCTGTTTGTGTGTCAGTTTTGTTATCCAATGAGCTATATAGGGATTTACAATTGCTGGGACAGTTTATCTATGACACCTATATGTGGGATGATGCTGAATACCTTTGCAAGGCCTAGATATGCAGTGTGCACTGATTTGCTCTGATCCATTGTTTCAGTAACCTTCTCATAGTCAAACAGGTTAAGTAGTAGGATCTGCCCTTGACAAATCCAAAAGGTCTTAGGTCAAGAATTTGTAGGTTACCTATGTCCTTTTTATTAATTCCATAATGATCCATTATATCACCATACAGATGAGACTGGTCAGGCTTATGGGTAAATAATTGCCCTTGACAAATCTGAACGGTCTTAGGTCAAGAATTTGTAGGTTACCTATGTCCTTTTTATTAATTCCATAATGAATGTGGGATGATGCTGAATACCTTTGCAAGGCCTAGATATGCAGTGTGCACTGATTTGCCCTGATGCATTGTTTCAGTAACCTTCTCATAAGTTAAGTAGTAGGATCTGCCCTTGACAAATCCGAAAGGTCTTAGGTCAAGAATTTGTAGGTTACCTATGTCCTTTTTATTAATTCCATAATGATCCATTATATCACCATACAGATGAGACTGGTCAGGCTTATGGGTAAATAATTGCCCATGGCCATTGACGCCCAACCTTTGTGCAAGAGGATGACTATTGCTGTCCCCCATTAATCCAGTATGAAGGATGTTTTGAGACAGATGTTGAATAACCCAAGTCATTTTTCAGGCTGATCAGTAGGCAGTCCTGTATGTTATCTAGTCCCATAGTAGTAGTGTTCTTGGCCATGTTCTTCAGCCAATGCCAGGGCATTTCTATGGGCTAGGCTTGCAAAGAATCCAGGGCCATTAGCCTAGTACACACCTATGACCCTATGAACCTATGAATAGCACCTTGAGGCTTGTTATTGGGAGATTTGAGAGGGTACAGATGTAGGTATTAGATCTGGGAATATAGGAGGGGAGAGGGTGAAGTTTGAACTAAATTTCTCTGCATGTAGATTGGCAAAGTCCTCTGGATCTATGTGATCATCATCATCAACCCCCTTTTTTCCCATTTTCTACATGGGGTCAGGGTGTCGTGTTAACTGTCTCCATCTCTCTCAATTCTATGCCACACTCCTGTCTTCTTCAACACTCATGCCTCATTGTCGCAGATCTTCTCTCACACATCCATCTCTTTGTTGGATGCCCTGTTTTCCTCAACTTCTTCCTCTCTGTCTCAAATCTTCTTCATCAGATAGCCTTCTGCTTTTATGCACTTGTGCCCGAACCACTGTAATCTGTTCTGATTCTTTCTGCAGTTGGAGCTACTTTGGCTTCTGCTCTTATAACCTCATTTCGTCATCTGTTCCCACAGTGTGCATCCTACCACCCTGCTCAGGCACTTCATTTCCATCACCTCTAGCTTTCTCATATGCTCTCGTTTGGTGATCTCCTTCTTTGGGGGGGGGAGGTTTGCACTGAACCTGTCAGCCAGTATGTTTGCAATGTCTGTAGGGATCAGTAATCTTCACATCATTTTTGAACTAGTTCTGAGCATATCTGGGAGTTTCCTCCTAGGTTTCTAGCCTTTGGTACAAAGAGTCTTTTTTTTGCTTGGGATTGCCTTATCCATGCAGTCCTGCAGGTGCTGGTAGAAGGGAGATCAAGTATGTTATCTCCTCTTCCTTTACTGCCCAGGTTTCTGTACCATACAGTAGTACTGGTCGCACCACTGTTTTGTACACCTTACTTTTCAGCTTCTTTGGCATTCTTCTGTCATATACTACAGCTGCCACTCTATACTGGTTGGCTGCAGCCCCTCTGAGTCTAGCTTTGACCTCTTCATTCAGACTTCTCTTCTCCCCAGCCACCCCTTCCAGATACGTGAAGCTATTAACTTGTTCCACTATTTTCTCTTTTCTTCTATCTCAATTCTCAGCTTTTTCTGATTTCCCCAATTTGCTGCCATTACCACCGTCTCTTATCTTTACTTAGTTTCCTCTCATGGACCTTCAATTTTGCACTTCATTCCCCTATCCTTTGCTGAAGTTCTTGTTCAGAGTCTCCCTGTAATGCCACATTGCCTGCATACAACAACTCTGATCTGTCCACTCCAACCTATTTGCTAATGTAGTCCATCACCAATACGAACAGCAGTGGGCTCAGGGCTGAACTCTGGTGCACACCCACTCCACTGGTAATCCCTCTGTGAGACCACTGTTTGTACTTGAGTCAGTGGGTCCTTCTACATAGCCTGCACTACTTCTACCAATGTTTCTCTGACTTTGAACCACTGCAGTACTGCCCAAATCAGCTTTCTTGGGACCTTGTCATCTGTTTTCTGCAAGTCTAGGAATGCCCAGTTGGACTCTTTCCTCAACTTTAGGTGCTTCTCACTTATCTGTTTCACTGCAAACATTGGGTCAGATGTGCTGCATCCTGATTTGAATCTGAACTGCTCATCGTACTTTTTATGACTGTGTGTTTACATTTAGCAATCACCCTCTCCAGAACTTTCATGCAATGTGACAGTAGTTTAATACCTCTGTACTGCCCACAGTTGATGCCAAATACCTTTGCAAGGTTTAGATATGCAGTGTGTACTGATTTGCCCTCATCCATTGTTTAAGTAACCTTCTCATAGTTGACTAGATTAAGTAAGTAGGATTTGCCTTTGACATATATGAACTGTCTTAGGTCAAGAGTTTATAGGTTACCCATGTCCTCTTTTATTAATTCCATACTGATCCATTATATAGTCTTACAGTCTTGGATACTGGCATGAGTATGCTTATTCTCCAGTCATCTGGGTTACGCCTTTCTCTCCAAACTGCTATGACTACCCTCAGGAGCCATTTCTCCCTGATCTCACCCACTATCTCTGTCATATCTGCTTTGAACTCATCTGAGCCTGCTACTTTCCCTGACTTCATTTTCCTTAGTGCTATTCTTACTTCTTCTTCTTCTTCTAGGGTGGGCTCCTGCTCTTCTCTCATTGTAGGCTGTGTTTGTGACAGTATAGCTTCTGTGGGGTTTTCTTCATTCAGAATCTGCTGCAAGTCCTCCTTCCATCTGCATTTCATGTCCTGTGGTCTGGTGAGCAGGTTGTTGCGGGCATCCCTTATGAAGGGTGTCTCTTCTTTAGCATTCTGTCTTTGCCTTGCAATCTGATATAGTTTCTTTGTGCAACCTACTGAGTCACTTTCCAGAAGCTATTAGAGTGCCCTCGATACCCTGTTCTTTGATTATGTGATATCCCCATACAATTAGCTCTGCTCAGTGCAGGGAATTGTTTCAGAGAATTCTTACACAGGCAGATTTGGTGGTTATCCTTTTCCTGGATGGCTATTTTTATCTCATATCTGGCCTTGGTTGATTTGATCAGGTTTCCAGTTCCTTGTTAGGTTTAGCAGAAGAATTACTGGCATCTTGAGAGTTAGATGTATTTTTGTGTGCAATAAATTTTTTCTTTTTTCTTTTATTTCAGAGCCTGTTTATATTAGGGTTTCATATATGGGTTATTTTTAAATTTGGTATTGTATTTACTTCTAAGGGGGGAAATGCATCTATCAGCTATTTACATGTGAACAGAACTTGGAGGTAAAGGATTTCACATAAGCAGTGAGATTGCCAAGATGGAAGGGACTTTTAAATTCAGCAGGTCATCTCTCAGAGATATAAAAAAAAAATATATATATATATATATATATATATATATATATATATGTATGGGTCCATATGACTTGGTCGACACTCATTTGGTCGACAGTTCATTTGGTCGACAGGCAGATTTGCCCCCTTCGCCAATGTTGTGCAACCCTGGAGTTGATATATATAGTTGGGGGGGTGTGGGCGGCACAGCCCCCCACATTAGGGGGTGTGGGGGGTGAAGCCCGCTACCTAAAATGCCTGTCGACCAAATGAACTGTCGACCAAATGAGTGTCAATCAAATGAACTGTCGACCAAGTCGTATGGACCCATATATATATATATATATATATACATACACACACACACACACACACAGATAGCAAACCTGCTAGCGGATAGGTTCAGCAATAATTTCACTCTCTTATCCCCTCCAAATTTATCATAAACCTCCCCCCCACCCCCCACCCCTACCCTATATATCTGAAGAGCAGATCATCAAAGCCTTGTCCAAGGCTAAAAATACAGCCTCTATGGGACAAGATGACATTCCCAGGTTGTCTTCTAAACAGGCTAAAACATGAACTAGCATCACTATTAAGTACATTTTCAATCATAGCCCAACCACAGGCTTTATTCCTGTGGAATGGAGAACAGCAACAGTTATTCCCCTCCACAAAGGGAGCCTATTGACAGACCTGGGGAATTACAGAGCCATAAGCCTGACCAGCCTCATCTGTAAGGTCATGGAACCTATCACAATGGACCTCATAAATAAAGACATAGCTGACCTCCAAACCCTGGATCCTACCCAATTCAGCTTCATCAAGGGCAGATCCTAGCTATTAAATCTTGTGGATTTCTTCAAAAGTGTGACCAGGGCCAGTGACAATGGCAAATCTGTGCACACAGTATACCTTGACTTGGCAAAGGCTTTCGACACAATCCCACACTCAGGCATTACAGATAAACTTAGCAAACTGAATGTAAATCCATTCGTTGTAAGATGGGTGGCCAACCAGCTCACAAACCGGACACATACTATCAAAGTGGGAGACTCCACATCAACCAGCAGACCTATTACCAGTGGGGTGCCACAGGGGTCAGTGCTGGGCCCCCTACTGTTTGGTATATATACTTCTCAGATGTTCAGGTCTAAACTAAGGGGTTGTAGCTGACCAAGTTTGCAGATGACTGCAAACTCGGTGCAATTGTTGAATCCCTAAATGATGTCAGTATACTCCAGGAGGGTCTTACCCAGACCAATGACTGGTGTCTTAGTCACGGTCTCAAACTGAATGCAAAGAAATACATCATCATTCCCTTCAGCACAAACAATACCCCTTCACACTATCAAATCAAGAATACCCTAAGTACCCACGAAGTGGTAAGGGGATCTGGGATCACAAGTTAACTGCGACCTTAACTTCAACCACCATGTATCTACTGTAGTAAGGAAGGCTTTCTAAGTAGCACACTTGATTAGTAAAGGTATCACCTCGAGAGCAAAACAAAATATAACCCCTCTATACTCAGCACTAATCCGGCCCGTAATTGAATATAATGACCCGTTCTGTATGTACAGTGCAAAGCACCTGCAGCAATTGGAGAGACCTCAGAGGTTTCTAAAAAAGATCAAGGGACTCCAGCACATGCCTTACACAGACTGACTAAAGTCCCTGTCACTATATTGTGTACCATATAGACTTCTAAGGGGAGACTTGTGCCTGAACTACAGAGCAATCACAGACCCAGACCTAATGAACTTGCTGCATATCCGTAAATCAAACAAGACTAGGGCTACCTGTTCCAGGGACCTATATATGGCCTGCAACTTAAATAGGTTCATAGGTGTGTACTAGGATAATGGCCCTGGAGTGACTATATAAGCCTAGCCCAAGAAGATTCCCTGGCATCATGCTGCCCAAAGTTAGTTCCCAGTACTCCTGTCAAGCAAGGCCATTGAAGTGATCCCCGGGGTGAACTTCCAATTGCCCATCCACTCGTCAAGATTTCTCTTAAAGAGGGCCAGTGAAGTGCACTGCTTGACGTGAATGGGAAGTTTATTCCAGAGTATGGGAAGTCTCTGGATTAGGAACCTGTCCCTCCAGCATGTTTTGTTTATTGTGGTAATGAGGTTTAGGTCTATGGAGCATGTGGCATGGATGGATTGGGATTTCTTTAGGTGTAGCATATCTAGCAGCTGTGGGTCAGACATGGCGTTATAGGTCAAGCAGAGGTCGCCTCTAAGTAGGCGATAAGAGACAGAGTATAGCTGGAGTTTTTGAGTTTGTCCATATAGGGCATGTGTCTAAGGCCTAAGACCCTCTTAGTGAGGTATTGTTGTGGCCTTTCCAGTTGTTTTAGTTGTCTAGTGAGGTACATACCAAATGGGGCATTGTATTCTATAATAGGTCTAATGAGGGACAAGTAGAGAGGGATTATTACCTCTTTCTTCCTGGATGAGAAACCTTTTGTAATGAAATGTGCCACATAGAAGGACCCTCTGACTAGAGTGGCAATGTGGTTATCAAAGGAGAGGTTGCTGTCAACCTGTGTCCCCAGGTCTCTTATCACACCTTCGTTGTTTAGTGGACTACTGCCTATGCGGTAGTTCATGGGCACCAAATTTTTCCCGAAGGGAATGACAATGTACATTTTGGCATTGAGCTTAAGGCCATGGTTCTGGCATCAGTGATTAGTGTCAGTGAGGTCATTTTGTAGAATGTCTACATCAGTTGGAGAGTCAATAATGGCTCCCAGCTTTCAATCATCTGCAAACTTGGTCAGCCAGAGTCCCTTTGTGTTGGCTTGAACTTCAGAGAAGTAGATGCCAAACAGGAGAGGACCCAGGACCAATCTCTGTGGGACACCACCTGCAACTGGTCGGTAGTCAGATTTGGAGTCCACTACTTTCACAGTGTGAGTTCTATCAGTGAGCCAGTCGGCAACCCATCCCATGACACAGGGGTCTATGCCCAGTCTAGTGAGTCTATCTATGATTCTTGAGTGAGGGATGGTGTCGAACGCCCTGACAAGATCTAGGTAGGCTGTGAGAACTACCTTGTCCTCATCCCCAGCTCTGGTCACAGACTCGACGAAGTCTATCAGGTTGAGCAGGCATGATCTACCTTTCACAAACCCAAACTGCATGGGGTCCAGAGTTTGGAGATTCCCTATGTCCTTATTTATAAAGCCCATGATGATGCGCTCCATAGCCTTACATATCAGACTTGTCAGACTAATGGGGTGGTAGTTCCCAGGGTCTGCAGTCTCTCCCCATTTGTGGAGTGGGATGACCATAGCAGTGTACCATTTGGCAGGAACAAAGCCTGAAATGAGGCTGTGATCGAAAGGGGTACTCAGGTGTGGTGCCAGTTCACTTTGTAATTCATGTAGAACACAGCCAGGGATATTATCAGGTCCCATGGAAGCTGTGTATTTGGCTTTGGACAATGCAGTTTTTACCTGTGCAGCTGTGATAATAGGGACTTGGCATTCCTCAGGTATTATGATAGGCCCTTTAGGGGGGGTGAAAGGGGGGGTAAAGTTCACACTGAACCTGTCAGCCAATATGTTTGGAGATATCAGTTGGTTCTGTATATGTATTGCCATTGTTCTGTAACTCAGAGCCGTGGATGAGGGGAAATCTGTGCATACAGCCTACCTAGACTTAACCAAGGCATTTGACACCATCCCCCACTCAGGCACCACTGACAAACTCACCCAGCTAGGCATCAACCCCCATATCACTAGATGGGTCACCAACTGGCTCAGCGACAGAACACGTATAATCAAAATAGGGCAATCCACCTCCAACAGCAGACCTGCAACCAGGTGAAGGTGCTGAAGGGACAGATGTATCTCCTGGTGACTGCCACGTCTTTGGAATAGGCTATCAATTCATGTGAAACAGAACACCTTTATGACACTGCTCAAGAGGAACCTGACGAGTGGATGGGGCACTGTAAAGTCATACCAGGGATAGTGCCCACAAACATCCTGGACATGGATAGTCATTACTAAATGAAATCAGGGATACTGATTAGCATTTCTATGGTATAACATTGGGATGAAACGGCTTGACTTGAAATGACCTCTGGGTCGATAGCCTAGTATTCTCCTATGATCCAGGTCAATAGTCTAGTAATCTCTTATGATGCTAATGGGTTGCTGGTCCCACTCAGCCAATTTCTTACAAAGGTCATTGGCTACTTTGGAGCTGATGTGGAAAAGTCTGGGTGTCCTTAGGTTGCCTTGATGGATTCCTGTATGACTACCTCTAAGGAAGGAATAACTCAGGACTCTTCATTCTTCTGGTCATGAAATTCTGACTCCAGTTGACCACCTACAGGTAGAGCTGCACAAGAAACCTGGAACACCCCATCCAGAGTGCATCTTTCCAATTTCTTCATTCTCAGCAGAGGCTGAGGATGGGTATGAAATGATCCCTCATTAGTCAAGGGGAGGTTTATTATAATATGGTCCAGCAGGCTGGTTGAAGGTGGACATTACTAGATGAGGTTCAGGCCTAGACCTATTCTCAGACTGTCTCTACCTATGCTAATACTCCCAACTTATTTGCAGATGGAGAGGTGGGCTTTCATACCAATCTCCACATACAGCACTGTCTACTACTGCCATTTTCTTGAATTCAAAGCAAGACAACAACTTCTTCTCAAATTCTTATGTGAGACAGTAGAGGGAATGCTGGCACTGGTTTTGGCTGGGAAACCTGAGAGGCACATAAAACACTTATTGTGCTCTTTATGCACATTAGCACATCTTCATTGATACTAGCAAGGATCCATAATTGAAATTACAAAATACATGGACTCCATGGAAGTGAAAACATATATGAAAAGCAATATGTAATGGCATGCATCTGTATGGCCAACAGATATCACAGAATGATTTTTATAGAAGACAATGCAGAATTCCGATTGGTAAAGTAACCAAGGACAGATCAAGCAGGCACCCTAATGTAAGACTTGCCTGTCTTCTTTAAACCCAAGAGGTAGGAAAGATTCTATAAATGGGATGAATAACAAGCTTTAAATCCACCAGGGTGAAGTACAGCCAAAGTATAAAAGGTTTAGAAGGACGAATCCTGAAGTACTAAGGTACAAAAATATATTTAACCTCTGGAGTTAAAGTTAAGATAATAATGCATAATGTATTACCCCTGGATAATTTCTGTCTCCATTTTCCTCTGTTCTGCTATACATCTTACCTTTACTCTGTCCAAACTAGCTTCCTGTATGTATATAGTTATATATATATCTATCTCTCTCTATATATATATATATATATATATATATATTTACAATGATTTGTATATATAACATGGTTTGATTTCATTATTGTACAATGTGTTTGTTTTTATTACTATTCTGTTTAAGTTTATATTTTATTTGTTCTTTCTGTTATCTTTTTGGGGCTTTCCTCCCGGATCTCTGCTGAAAAGGGTCCACCAGCCTAGTCAGACTAACCTGACAAACAAATGTAAAATAAAATAAATGCTCTACAAATGTGTAAGTCAATGACAATGTATTAAATGTCATCAATGTCTGCAACTGAGATATTTCTTTAAAACAAACACAAGAAGCAGAATGGGCTGGCCTTAATAGCATTTTGCAATGTACAGTGAGTTGCCTGATGGCAAAAGTTAATGCATTTGCAACTGACTGGTTTGGTTGGTGACTTTCAAATCTTCCATACCCCCTCAGTCAAGCAGCCTCTTTTCTTCTGGTAACACATGGGGGCCATCCAGGGTACAAAATGCTCTCTCTTTGCCATAGCATCCACTCCAGCAATGAAATCAAGGTGATGAATGGACTGTTTCAGGGAAAATTCAGTTGACACTTCTGGATGGGATCACAGGTTAATCCTCAGAGACAATCAATCCTTGTGAATGGCAAGTTATGATCTCATCGACATAAAGGCCAACACCAAAATCCTATGACCAGAGGTAATGGTTTTCATAAAAAAAAAGGGGGGGGGGTATTTCTGAGCTTTGAACTTCAGGTCAACTGAACCAGAAGTTTTAAAAGGAAGTGGCAAGCCTATCAATCAAGGAAGTTTAGATCCCAGTGAAGAGAGAGAGATGGTTCTTCAAAGGCAAGTAGATATATGATCCCTGACAATGTTTATAAGGCCTAAATTTTATGGGTGCCTGAGAAGCCAGAATTACCTGAAAACCCAAATGGGTCAGTATGATGCACTGATCCATCCAAATGCATAGGTTTTTCCATCTAGTTAAGTATACTGCCACTTTAGAACCTTCCTGGCAGGCTCAGATATCTGATGCCACATAAAGGTCCAGCAGTTTCATGGGCTCTACAGCAACAGCCTGTCCCTATGGTGGAACCAAATGTTAATGCATGGGTGATGGACCCCTATAGCTACGAATAAGATAATTACCTGTATATTCACACACTTGTCTATTAAAGGAGCACAGACATGGAAAATCCCCTTTAGGGACTCCTTCAAAGAGCCCCATAATGGGGTCACTAACAGCCAATAATCTGGTAGGAGTGTCTGTGGAACAACTCCTCCTGCAAGATTTTGGCTAACATGGCCAACAAAAAGGTAAACACCCTTGAGGCAAATGAAGGCCCAAGAGGCATTACTGTGTACTGAAAGTGGTGCCTATATACAGTGATTCAGAGGAATCATCTGTGTGGAGCTCAAACGATGATATGCCAGAAAATACTCATCATGTCCATCAATACCACCATTCAAGTATAATGGTGCAGCAGATCTATGGCCTCTTGGAAAGTCACCATCTGACACATATATACTTGACATGTTCTGAGCTAGACAGCTCAGAGCTGCTATTAAATGCTAAAAAAACACAACTAATGCTTTTCACCCCTAAAACTACTCAAACCAAAAAAATAAGTCATGTACTTACCATAACGTTCCATGTGAGCTGTTCATCTCGCCTTTATTCTTACAAATGGGTTCGGAGCCGATCCCTCGGCTCTGAGTCAGCCGCTTTCACAAGCTCGAGGTTTTTGAGTAGCTCAAGGCCAAATCCCTAGCCCATGATGCTCTCTGCCTCACCTCAGATCTAGTTAGCTGATCCCAACATATACAACATAAGAAAACATGAACATTACTCCAGCCTGAGTAAGAAATCCTATACAAAGACCCACCAGACCCCAAATCTCTTACTCGTTCTTCAAGAAGCCTGGAGGGTTAGGCAGGATGGAATGTAAGAATGAAGGCGAGATTAACAACTCACATGGAACGTTATGCTAAGTAAATAACTTCTTTATGTGAAGTTGTTCAATCTCACTGTTCATTCTTACAAATGGGTAGCGTCCCAAGCACCATTCATCCTGGGTGGGTGGAGTATGTTCCTGAGGACAGTGGAACCACGGGAAGCCCTGTCCCTGGAGGCCTTATCTACTTTGTAATGCGTAATGAAGATATGTGGCTTTGACCAAGTGGCAGCTGCACATATTGTGTCTAACTGCAGTCTAGCCATGTAAGCTGAAGAGGTAGAAACAGCCCTTGTGGAATGCGCCTTCACTTTATGTTCTAACGGTTGATTCATGGAAGATTATGTGAATTTTATACAATCAGTCAACCATTTGGAAAGAGTGACTTTTGACACTGGTAGCCCTTTCTTGGTATCAGAATGAGAGACAAAACGTTGTTCTGATTTTCTAAATTCTTTGGTTCTATCCAAATAAAATCTGAGTTGCCTGTGAACATCAAGTTTATGCAACATATACTCCAACTTGTAGGAATGGTTACTGAAGAAAGTTGGAAGTTCAACAGTTTGATTTAAATTAGCTTCCATACATACCTTTGGAAGGAAGCATTAGTCCGGAGTGACACTCTGTCAGGGTGAAAAATCAAGTATGGGGGTTTAATAGATAAGGCCTAAAATTCGGACACCCTATGTGCTGATGTAATGGCCACCAATAAAATGGTTTTCCAAGACAGGAATTGTAGTTGGCAGGAAGATGCAGGCTCAAATGGAGGAAGAATAATCCTAGATAGAACAAAATTTAGGTTCCAGGGAGTGAAAGGTTGTCTAACTGGTGGTCTGAGATGTATGGTTCCTTTTAGGAAGGCTCTATATAACCTGTGAGACATAAGATTAGAACCTTTTGATCCGAGGTGGAAATTTGAAATTGCAGCCAATTGAACATGTTTGGTAGCTGCCGCAGCACCTTCATTAAAGAGCTCAGTCAAGAACTCTAATATGCTAGCAATTGGGGCGATGTACGGGTCAATATAATTTTGAGAAGCCCAGAAAGCAAACTGCTTCCACTTGCTGGCATATAACTTTCTGGTTGAAGCTTTGTGTGAGGATATAAGGATATGCTGCACCTCCGAGGAAAGATTATGGGACCTGGCTATGTTGGAAATCAGAGCAGCCAAGCTGTCAATTTGAGAGTGAAGTGAAGGATGAAGTGCCCCTGATGAGTGTGTCAGCAGATCTGGAACTGGGTCCAGAATCCAAGGCTCCACTAGTTGGTAGAGTCGAAGGAAGGGGAACCAAATCTGTCGAGGTCAATAAGGGGCTATCAGAATTACAGTCCTCCCCAAGGCTTTGGCTTTCTGCAGAAATTTTGGAATCAGGGGAAAGGGTGGAAATGCATATAGGAGTCCCAGGGGCCAAACGTGGATGAGAGAATCCCTTGGGTTTTGCCCTGGTGGGGGATTCAGGGCAAAGTAGCTTCTGCGTTTGGCATTCATGGGGGATGCAAACAGGTCACAGCAAGGCTGGCCCCATATGCAGAAAATAATCTCCACTACATCGTCTTTGAGGGACCACTTCTACAGCATCAGAACATCTCTGCTTAGTTTGTCTATGATCAAGTTGGATTTCTCCAGGATGTGCAATGCTATCAGAAAGCGCCCGGTGGATACAGCCCACTGCCAGACTCTTAGGGCCTCTCGACACAGGGGATAAGACTTGGTTCCCCCCTTGCTTGTTGATATACCAGACTACTGACATGTTGTCGGTCTGAATCCCAACCATTCCCAGAGGAAGAGAGTCTTGGAAGTACTGCAACACCAAAAGTACTGCTCTCATTGCCAGGACATTGATGTGCAATTGTGGCTCTGTCTCTGACCAGGTGCCTTGGGCTGTTCTTCCCTAAAAAAGCTCCCCCCACCCTATCAGAGAAGTGTCCATGGTCACCATGGCTGATGGCGGGGGAAGAACAAATGGGTGACCTACTGTCACATGGTGGCTGGTCAACCACCATTGTAGATAATTTTTGTGTGAATCTGTAATGATTATCAAGAATGACATCGGAAGTTGTTGGTAAGACCACTGGGTGAAGAGTATCCACTGAAGTATTCTCATGTGCATATGCCCTAAAGGAACTACTATGAGAGTTTCTGCCATAGTACCTAGCAGTTTTAAAACTTGAGAAGTTGGTACTTTGTTGTGTGCCAGAATATCTGATGCCCATTGCCAAAGTGTGACTATTCTTTCCAGGGGCAGTTTTACCATGGTGGTGGTGGTGTCTAAATCTGCTCTGATAAAGGAAATATGCTGCGAATGGTGATAACACAGACTTGTCGAAATTTATAGTAATTCCTAACTTGGAACACAGATTTAGAGTGAGGTCCCTGGATTGAAGTAGTCAATGCCTGGTGGTGGCGGTGAGGAGCCAGTCATCCAGGCACGGAAACACTTGGAATCCTAGACGCCTCAGGTGAGCCGTAACCACTGCCATGCATTTGGTAAACACTCTGGGGCTGTTGTGAGACCAAGGGGCAGTGCTCGGAACTGATAATAACTGGCTCTCAGCCAGCAATGCTGGTGATCTCTGGATGGTCTGACCATTTTGATATGATAGTACACATCCTTGAGATCTATAGAGCACATCCAATCGCCCGTTCCTAGAAACGGAAGAATCGATTGAGGCGTGACCATCCGGAACTTCTTTTTCTTTACAAACGTGTTGAGTTTGCTGAGGTCCAAGATGGGCCTCCAGTCCCCACCTGTCTTCTTTGGAACTAAAAAGAATCTTGAGTAGGTTCCGGATGCTATCTGGTCTGCTGGGACTGGCTGGATGACTTGTTTTTCTAGCAACCCTTGAATCTCTATGGTTGCTTGATCCCTGAGACTGGGTGGAACGTCTGGGATTTTCTTTCATACTGATGGTGGCTCTGTGAAAGGAATAACATATCCTCTGGAAATAATGCGTTGTACCCAAGAGTCTTTTCTAATTTTTAGCCAGGCATCTGGATACAAAGACAAGCGACCCCCGACTGCCTCCAAAGTAGGACAGTCAGGCCTCCTTTCAGGAGTGCTGACAGAGCTTGCCAAAGAACTGATCTGAGTCGCCCTGGTTTTGCGGACCCCCTCTGCCACCTGGGCAGCGTCTTGCATTATTGCCCCCTCCTCTGCCCCTGGAGGGGGGTTCACTGCGTGTGTTCTGAAAGGCTCCCTGGGACTACCGGAACCACATTTTTCCTCCCTTTTGCCCTTTGGGGTAAGGTCTAGTAGGGGTGGAAAAACACACTCCTATGGCAGAAAGAGTCTTCCCATCTTATTCACACCTGGTGAGGGTCTCCTTGACTTTAGGCCTGAAAAGGAAAGAGCCATCAAATGGGGTATTAACAAAGGAAGACTTGAAGGATTCTGCAAAGGAGACTAAGTGCATCCAAGAATGTCTCCGAAAAGCTATTCCTGACCCCGCTGCCAAGCTTATACCATCAGCTGCATATGAGATGAGATGCATGGACAAGTTAACTATAGAGTTACGGGTATTGAGCTGGGATGTCACCTTATCAGGAACACCCTCAGCTGCAGTACTCTGTAAAGTATCTCCAAGCTCTTTATGGAGATCTCTATGAAGTCTGATAAAGTGTGTCAAATAGTTGAGCGATCGCATAGCAAAAGTCGCTGAACTAAAAATGTGTTTCCCATACCTGTCCATAATCCTGGAATCTCTATTAGGAGGATGAACAGTAGAAGAGGTTTCAGACATCTCTTTCTTGGTGGCCGCTGCCACCACCATGACATCAACTGGCACTCCTTTAGTAAGAAACAACTTGTCCTGTGGCGATGTCATAAACTTGTTGGGTCTCTGAGGGACAGGTTCCACAATATCAGGAGACTCCCATGCCCTTCGAGCAACTAAATTCATCAATTCATCGAAGGGTGGAGTCACCCAGGAGGTGGAGGGTTGAGACCCAAAAGCCTTCAGAAGCACCGACTCATCATCAGTAGGGTTAATGGACTGCCAGCCACCACTATGTCTTAGGATCTCTAGGATATCAGCAAAAGAGATATCCTCCAAGGGGGACCGTGGGGACCATTCTGATTCCTCCAGGTCAGTGTCTGATGTGACAGACTCCTGTGGGGAATCTAAATGCCTCCTCTTGCAAAGCTTCTTCCTGGGAACCTCATCAGTGGGAGCTTCTGTTGAGATCTCAGTAGAACATGGGTCACCCAATGGGACTACCTAAGGCTCTGGATCTTGATGCTTTAAGGGGACCTGTGATGCAGAGGTAGAACACGGCACTTTTGGGGATGAGGAAGTAGGCCCTGATGAAGTGGGTGTCTTCGAAGATATAACTCTCCTCATGGCATCAAAGGTCCCACTGGTCCGATGCAAAGAGGCAGCCAGTTCCGAAGAAGATGGCAACCTCCTCGGCACCGAAACAGTGGGCTCTGAACCACAGGAAGGAGCAGAGCTCATCCATGCCGAAGCTCCAAGAGGAAGGGTCTAAACCGACACATCGGTTCGAATTACCCCCCCCCCCATGGAGCCGACCGGAAAGTGTCGGCTCCCAGACTCCTCGAAAGGCATCGAAGTTGTCTGAGTCAACGGAGCCGATGGCACTGGAACAGGCCTCAGCTCTGTGGGTTCCACGATCATCAGTTCTACCCCCTCCAGCTCCGAAGGCCCTGCTCGGCTCAGAGGAGGAGCAGATGCAGTAGGCAAGGATGTCTTCGGCTCCGAAACCGGTTGGGCCAGAGCTGACAGCAATTTGGCTAATGCTGGGTTCTGGAGGAGCCTCTGCATCACTCGGTCCACATCGGAGAGGCTCCTTGAAGAATGAGTCGAAGGGATCAATGAAACCACTGATTGTCAGATTGGTGATTTCAAACCTTCAGAGACCGGCTCTGAAAAACTTGCTTGGTGCTCAGTTCCAAGAACTGTGGAACTGGCGACCACACCTTTTCAGCCAATTTCAGAGCAGAAGACTTCGGCTCCGAAGAAGCTTTCGAAGACTTGGATTTCCTTGGAAGATTTGGAAGTCTGGTCAGCCTTATCAAGACATTCCTGAAATTCAGGTTTCAACAAACCTCTATCCACTAGCTTTCTCCTGCGTTCTAACAAGACCCTGCTGCTGAACGAATGGCAAGTGGAACAGTCCTCCTGAAGATTGACTGCACCCAAACAGTATACACAACTTACATGTAAATCAATAATGGAAATTTTTTGTCTGCACTTAGAGCATTTCTTGAACCCTGACTTTTGTCTCTCCTTTTCCCTTTGATCAGCCATAGTGCAAAGAAAAGAACTATATATTTATATATCTATATAACTGCCTAGACAAACCAACACACTGGCTAGGCTAACACCACACTCTAAGATAAACAGAAAAATACTTAAGCAGCTATAACTGTCTAGAGAAACACACACTAGCTAAGATAAGCAGTTAATTCAAAAGCTATAACAGTAAAGATTCAGCTACAAAGAACAATATTCTCACACTAAAAGGATTACAGTTATAAGAGTTAAGAACACTCTAAAACGGGTTAGGGACTAACTAAAACGTGGCCAATGAAAGGCCTAAGAGCAGCCACTCTATAAACGAATATATTTCGTCAGAAATAATTAAAGAAAGTGACTAAATACTACTCTAAGATAAACTAGAACAAAAAAAAAAACACACTTTCTGAAAAAAATCTTATAGATATATATAATAAATTTTGAAATACTGGCCCGTGCTCCACTCTCGACCTCCGATCTGTTGCAGTGGCAAACTAGATCCGAGGTGAAGCAGAGAGCATCATGGGATAGGGACTTGGCCTCAAGCTACTCGAAAACCTCGAGCTTGTGAAAGTGGCTGACTCGGAGCCAAGGAATCGGCTCCGAACCCATTTGTAAGAATGAACGGCGAGATTGAATAACTTCACATACAACCTTTTCATACTCTATCAGCCAGCAAAACAAAAACAGAATATGTCACACAGTCAAAACTCCTCGGAGTAATGCTCAATGATAATCTCAGATACGACAAACACCTACTCCTAACAATCAGAAAGCAAAATGGAAACTAGGATCCCACTACAGGACTAGGAAATTCCTCACTAACAACTCCAGAAAAAAAAATATACCACAAACATACCTACTTCCATCCCTACTATATGCTTCACCCATCCTTACAAATCTTAACTTAACCATCAACAATGGGACTTTCAAGAGGGCTGCAAATCGAGTAACAGCTTAATTCTGCCTCTCCCAGTCTGAAAGTAGAAACTTAGCAGAGAAAGCCAGTAGACCTAGATTTATGGGTTAATTTCAGTAACTGTCTAGTAAGTGCACTGCCTAGATGCCAGGAAAAAAAGAAATATAATAGACCTGGAGGAAAATCAGCTAAAAATGTTCAGGACAAAACACAGACTGTGAAAAGTACTGCAGTGGTTCAGAAAGAAGCAGTGCAGACTGGGAAAAGTACTGTAGTTGTTCAGAAACCAGCAGTACAAGTTCCAAACGTGACTTCCAGTAACCTATAGAAAAGTATAAAGCAGCTGCATTCAGACCTGGTTAAAATAAATTAAACACTGATGGAGCATATCAACACAAACAATAAAAAGCTTGAAAAAGTGTAAGAAGTTTTGAATATTCAGGTAAAGTGACAGAAGTGCAAAACTCAGAGGATGAAATGAGGAAAAGGCTGGGTGAATATGAGACTGCACAAGAAGGGTTATGCTACTCAATGCTAGAAGTCTAAACCTCAAAATGCACTCACTCGAGGCACTCCTTAAAATGGAGAATATCGATATCTGTGTAATGACTGAAACCTGGCTCAAGGCTCCAGAGAGCACCCCTGTATTACCAGGATATAACTCATACTGTACCTTTCAACCATCAAACCAGGACCAGAACACCAAGGGTGGAGGTGTGTCCATATTCATTAAGGACAACCACACTTCCAGGCTAGTGGCCCAACATAATTCATCTGAAATTATCCAAGTGTAACGGACTCCAGGCAAAACTGTAATGCATACTGTAGCTTGCTACAGATCCCCCACCATGCCCCAGGATTCCCACTCCTCTTTTCTTGATATAATAGAGTATATCAGGGTCCAACCTAACTCCCCAATATTGGGAGATTTCAACTACCCCACCATTAACTGGGAAAACTACTCTTGCACCAGCCCCTTTCCTCAACACTTCCTAGAATTTATAAACTCCAATGCCCTGGATCAACTTGTCCACACCCATACCAGGGGCAATAATATCCTATACCTAGTAATTACCATCATAAGTGACATGTGCTCCACACCTGAAGTCAACTCCTCGTTGGTCAGATCCGACCATAAACTCATCCTAGATATCCACATCCCGCCCTCACCCCCCCACTAAGGAAACCACTGCAAAAATCTTCTCCAAAGCCAACTTCGTGCTTCTTAAGGCAGAAGTGGCCAGTTTCACAACACCCATACAGATGGACAATACAGTTACCACTGCCGAACCTTATACAAACGTGCTCTATAAGCAGCTACATGGGTGCAAGGATCTTGCTATCCCTAATAAAACCAAGACACAGTCTTCTAAAAAAAAGGAAACCAAACTGGTGGTCCCCTGCTATAAACAAACTCTACAAGAGAAGGAAGAAACTGTTGCAAAAGAGAGTAAAATCCCATGAGTGGAACAGCTCCCTGGTTAGCCTCAGCAAGAAGCTGAGATCCCTCATAAAATCCTCCAAAGCAAACTATGAAAACAAGATTACCACTGACTCTAAGGAGAACCACAAAGCATTCTACAGCTATGTCAAGAATCTCAATTTCAACAGCCAGATCTGCTCTGAGTTACAGCGCAATGGCACAAAATTCACGGAACCAACTGATATTGCCAACATCCTGGCAACTATACCCCCCCTAACTGCCTAAAGGGCCCATATCCATATTGGAAGAATGCAGTGTCCCTGCAATCACAACTGAACAAGTGAAAACTGCGCTACAGAAAGCCAAGAACACAGCATCCATACAACAATATAATAATAATAATAATAATTAATCTTCTTCTTCTTTTGGCTGCTCCCGTTAGGGGTCGCCACAGCGGATCATCTGTTTCCATTTCTTCCTGTCCTTTGCATCTTGCTCTGTCACACCAACCACCTGTATGTCCTCTCTCACCACATCCATAAACCTTATTTTAGGCCTTCCTCTTTTCCTGTTACCAGGCAGCTTCATCCTTAGCATCTTTTTCCCAATATACTCTGCATCCCTCCTCAGCGCATGTCCAAACCAATGTAATCTTGCCTCTCTGGCTTTGACTCCAAACCTTCCAACCTGGGCTGACCCTCTAATATACTTATTCCTAATCCTGTCCATCCTCATCACACCCAGTGCAAATCTTAACATCTTTAACTCTGCCACGTCCAGCTCTGACTCCTGCCTTTTTGCCAATGCCACTGTCTCCAACCCATATAACATAGTTGGTATCACTACCCTCTTGTAAACCTTCCCTTTCACTCTTACTGGTACTCGTCTATCACAAATCACTCCTAACACTCTTCTCCACTCACTCCATCCTGCCAGTACTCTCTTCTTCACCCCTCTTCCACACTCACCATTACTCTGAACTGTTGATCCCAAGTATTTAAACTCATCCACCTTCACCACCTCTACTCCCTGCATCCTCACCATTCCTCTATCCTCCCTCTCATTCACACACATATATTCTGTCTTAGTCCTGCTGACCTTCATTCCTCTTCTCTCTAGAGGATATCTCCACCTCTTCAGGGTCTCCTCCACCTGTTCCCTACTCTCACTACAGATCACAATGCCATCTGCAAACATCATAGTCCACGGGGACTCCTGTCTGATCTCGTCTGTCAACCTGTCTATCACCACTGCACATAAGAAAGGGCTCAGAGCTGATCCTTGATGTAATCCCACCTCCACCTTAAACACATCCGTCACTCCCACCGCAGACCTCACCACTGTCACACAGAATAATTATTAATAATTAATAATAATATAATAATAATAATAGGGACAATATCCCTGGCTGTGTTTTACACGAACTTCAGAATGAACTAGCCACCCACCTAAGGACCATGTTCAATCATAGCCTCTCGACAAGCTTTGTACCCACTGAATGGCACACGGCAACGAGGAGACATCACAGACCCCAGGAACTATCGCCCTATTAGCCTGATGAGCCCGGTCTGCAAGGCCATGAAATGTATTATTATGGAACTCATAAACAAGGATATTGGTAACCTCCAAACTCTGGACCCCACTCAGTTTGGATTTGTGAAGGGCAGATTATGTCTCCTTAACCAGATTGACTTCTTTGAAACAGTCACCAAAGCCATGGACGAGGGTAAGGCAGTCCACACAGCCTATCTTGACCTTGCCAAGGCTTTCAACACCATCCCCCATTCTGGTATCATAGATAAACTCACCAAGCTGGGTATAAATCCATACGTCACAAGATGTGTTGCCAACTGGCTCACTGACAGAGCCCACACTGTAAAACATTGCGGACTTCAAATCTGACTCCAAACCTGTGACAAGTGGAGTACCACAGGGTTCAGTCTTGGGTCTCCTCCTGTTTGGATCTACTTCTCTGAAGTACAGGCCAACACAGAGGGCCTCTGGCTGACGAAATTCACAGATGACTGCAAATTGGGTGCCATATTCGAGTCCCCAAATGACGTGGACATCCTGCAAAAGGGCCTCACTGAGACTGATGCCTGGTGTCAGAGCCATGGCCTCAAGCGCAACGCCAAAAAGTGCATTGTCATCCCCTTTGGTAAAAACCCAGTACCCATGGACTACCACACAGGTGGCAGCCCACTTAACGCAGAAGGCCTGATAAGAGACCTCGGGACTCTAGTGGACAGTAGCCTCTCCTTTGATCACATCACCACAGTAGTCAGGAAATCCTTCTATGTGGCACACCTCATCATGAAAGGGTTCTCATCCAGGAAAAAAAAGAGGTCATTGTCCCCCTCTACTCGGCTTTCATTAGACCCATTATTACAAGGCATCTGCAGCAGCTGGAAAGGCCACAAAAATACCTCACATAGAGGATTATGGGACTCAAACAGTTACCCTACACTGACTGCCTCAAAAAACTCCAGCTATACTCCGAAGCATATCGTCTACTCTGAGATGATCTCTGCCTAACATACAAAGCTATATCAAAGCCTGAGCTATTGGACATGCTACACCTAAAGAAATCGCAATCCCTCAGAGCCACACACTCTAGAGACCTAAACCTCATCATCACAATTAACAGAATATGCTGGAGGGATACATTCCTGTCCCAGAGACTTCCTATACTCTGGAACAAGCTACCTATCCATGTCAAGCAGAGTTCTTCACTAGCACTCTTCAAGAAAAATCTTGATGAGTGGATGGGAAATAGGATATTCACCCCGGGAATCACTTTGGTGGCCCTGCTAGACAGGGGCACAGGTAAATAGCATCCATGGGTGTTGAAAGCTAGGGAACCTTACATAGGCCCTAGGGCCAATAGCCTAGTACCTACCTATGAACCTAAGAGATGTTTAAAAAAAATAACAGGATTACAGGACAGAGCACGTAGGGAAAACCTGAGATTATCTGCTGTACCAGAGAAAATGGAAGGAACAGACTGTATTAATTTTATGAAAATACAAATAAGCAACTGGACTGAAATTCCACGACAGGAATTTTTAACCGAAAAGGCACAGCATGTGTACGCTCCAAACCTGGCTGTGAGAAAGCAATCTAGACTTTTAATAGTAAAAATGCAATCTTACCAGCAGAAGAGTTGATTCCAACAAAACTGTGCCAGAAGGCCAAAGTACTAAAAGTGGGAGACAGCAGAGTATTTGTGGAGAATGAATACTCATTGCACACCATGCCAAAGAGTTAGATTCAAACTGCTGTACCCAGTTATTCTCAAAATATTTTCCCTGGGGGATTAAAACATTTTTTGAAGAAGTACATCCTAAGGAAGAAATAACAAAAGTTTGTCCAACAAAAAGTGAGTTGTGAAACACAAGGAGATTCTGCTTCTTGTTCTTTTGGTAATAAAGACCACAGACAGACAGTGCCAGTAAAATCTTCCCAATGTTTCAATGGAAAATGAATGACAGAGGAAAATAAGCACAGAAGTTGACTAGAAGAATCAAGAATGCACTGGAGATGAAGCAGCAACAGAGTTTGGGAGATGCAGATGAACAGGAATAGAACAAAATAATCTGGAAATATTGGACTTTGTTAAACTTGTAGGGGACTCTAATGCATATGTCCTACTTCATGCCATTAATGTTTGGAGACTAAAATCAGTAACCTGGAAATTGACAAATGTGGGATTACAAAGCAATAATTATATTTGTGAAACAGGACAGAACAAGATAATCTGGAAATATTGGACTTGTTTGGACTTTGTTAAACTTGTAGGGGACTCTAAAGCATATGCCCTACTTCATGTCACTAATGTTCGAGTTGTTGTGTCTTTCGGCTTTTCCCGGTTAGGGGTCACCACAGTGGAACTCCGGTCCGCTAATGATTGGCAGTAGATTTTTACGTGCCGAGTTGCCGGCCCTGATGCACAACCTTCAACGAAGGTACGCCCATTCATGCATGTCTTCACAGAGAAGACGCTCGAGCTGAGAATTGAACAGGACGTCTTACTGTGAGGCGACAATGCTACCGCAGCACCACCACCACCGCAGTTGTCATTAATGTTCGAATAAACCAACAAAATAGTGGGTGGTGTCCGCTTCCTGTTGGAGTGTAATCAACTTGTATGGTGGGAATAAATCTGGACGGAAGAACAGTCTTACTAGAATAGTTGTTACTCCTGGAGTTCCAAGTCTAAGTCCTGAAAAGGACTTAGTGATTCGTATGTGGTTTCCAAACCACATACAAATCACCAAGTCCTTTTCAGGGCTTAGACTTGGACCTCCAGGAGTAACAACTATTCCAGTAAGAATGTTCTTCCGTCCAAATGTCATTAATGTTTGGAAAAATACTCAGGAGAAGGGAAGAGGAGTGTAAGTAAAAAAAAAAAAAAATCTTAACAGTATTCTTAAGCGGTTCATGATTTTCTGTGCATGTATTTCAGTTTTTTGGGACACTAATGTAAATAGGTGCTTCTGTTGATTCTTTTTGTTTTTTTTCTCCCTTCTTCTCTTTCTCCTTCTTTAGTTTTAAGAAATGTAGGCACTGCAGTGTAAAATAAAAAGGGGGGCTGGTTAAAAGAGCCTGACAAAAGAAAAATTGTGTGCTTTTTCCTCATTCTTGTATAGGGTAATGACTGTGTTAAGGCCTTTAGCTTTATACAGTAACAAGTTTTGACAGAAAAGTAAATGAAAAAGAATATTGAACATTATAAACAGTCCTGTATCTGGTTCTCATGTCATTAGCAGACAATCTGATACAGAGAAATGGCTTGGAGAAAATGTAATCTGAAAGCATTGAAGTGTTTTTGCAGCTGGGAGAGCTATAAAGATAAGGAAAACCAGGCAGCCCTTAAAAGAATCACAGGCTCTATCATGCATCTTAGTATGAATAATCTTTCTTTCTTTCTGTTTAGCTCAAGTCTGTGTGTGTGGCTGTCAGTTTGGAACTTATGTTCCTATAAGGGGTAAAACTTCAATATTTGAAACCGTGCCTATTTTTGTGTGTTATTAAGTTAGTAGGTTTCAGGGGGGGTATTGTGTATGTGTGTGTTCATAGGTTGGTACTAGGCTATCGGCCCTAGGGCCTATACAAGCCTTGCCATAACAATTCCCTGGCTATTTCTTCCCACACTATTTACTTCCCTGGACCCCTGTCTAGCAGGGTGACTGACGTGATCCCCGGGGTGAATTTCCTTTCTCTCATCCAATCTTCAAGGTTCCTTTTGAAGAGGGCCAAAGAGGTGCTCTGCTTGACATGTATGGGCAGTCTATTCCAGAGTCTGGGGAGTCTCTGGGTCAGGAACCTATCCCTCCAGCATGTTTTGTTTATTCTGATGACAAGGTTTTGATCCCTGGATCGTGTGGCTCTGAGGGTTTGGGATTATTTTAACTGTATTGTTATTTGAGGGTTTTCAATAAAGCAAAAAGTTCTGCAAGATGTGACACAGGCTCAGATGGAGATAAGAAATAGATGTATAAAATATTAACCTGCCAAACAGTGCATGCACATAACACAAACACTGGAACTAGACGCTTAACAAAAAAGCTGTTATGTTATGTACTTACCATGACTTGGTATCTGTGATGTCTTCTTTCATTCCTCCTCACATATGGGTTATGGATCCTACTCGGCAGCATTTCTTCAGACTAGGATCCAAGTTTTGAGCTCCTCCAACTACCCACAATGCCCTGCACTCCAACCAACCTCCTCAGATTGAGTTTCCTGCCCATAGATAATAGAGAGCAGAGAAAAGGGAAGGAAATTTAAATATATCTCCATAACCAGAGGCTCAAAACCAGGAACAGCAGTTCCTAAAGATAGTTCTCTCCAGGTCTTCTAAAGCACCAGGAAGGGGGATGGCAGGGTGTGAAGGTGAGGAAGAATGAAAGAAGACAACACAGATACCAACTTATGTTAAGTACATAACTAATAAATCTGATGTTGTCTCTTTCATTCCTCTTCATGTATGGGTAGAGTCATCAGCTATGCAACTCCTGGGTGGTCTCAAGGAAGGATATGCCTGAGTACTGCCAAACTGAATGAAGCCCTGCTCTGGGAAACCAGATCCAATTTATAATGTGATACAGAAGTGTGAGCCTTAGACCATGCAGCTGCTGCACAGCTATCATCTAGAGAGGCCTTGGAAGAGAAGGTAGATGAAGTGGGTATAGACCTAGTGGAGTGGACTGGGTGAGGTAGCTGTAATCCATTCCTATTATAAATGAAGGTTATACAATCTGTAATCCACTTAGTGAGAGTAACCTTTAAAACTGCATGACCTAGATGGCTAGGAGAGAATAACACAAAAAGTACAGTTTTGTACCTACCATAAATGTAGATGTTCGAGGATTCCATTGCTGCAGTCCTAACAATTGGGTATAGTCGTGAATATCCAGCGCATGACGCCCCAGATGTCAGAAGACCCTAAAAGGACAAGGCCCAAAAAGCCTGCACCAAAACATGAACAATATATAAACATCTACATTTATGGTAGGTACAAAACTGTACTATGTTCTTCGTCTTCCATTGCTGCAGTCCTAACAATTGGGTAGAATCCCAAAGCAGAGGTAAGGGAGGCTGGCAAATCATAAAGAAGCAGGAGCTGACAACATGCCTTGCAAAACAGCTGTGGCAAAACCAGCCCTAGACTTAGAGTAGATAGGAAGGTGATAATGCTTAGAGAAAGTATGCACTGAACTCCAAGTAGCTGCTTCCAAAATATCCTTAGTTGCCACCAAGCGGAGAAATGCTGTTGAAGTGGCAGTAGCCCTAGTGGAATGAGGCCTAATCCCAGCTGGAACCTCCTTGCCATGATGGGAATAACAAAATGCAATGCAAAAGCCAATCCACCTAGAAATAGTTTGTTTACAGGCTTGCCCCCCTAAACTCAAAAGCAAAGAAACAAACAACTGCTGAGACTGTCTAAAATCCTTAGTCCTGCTTAAGTAATATACATCTAAAGTATGCAAAATCTTTTCCCTTTATTCTGGGGTCTGCATAAAAGTAGGCAAATGAATAGTCTGGTTTAAAGCCACACTAGAAACCACCTTAGGCATAAAGGAAGGATTAAATGATACCCTATCCTTATGGAAAATCAAAGGGCCTGCAACTCAGACACCCTTCTTGCAGAAGTAATAGCCAACAAAAGCAGTCTTCCATGACAAATATTTCAATTCAGCAGTACCAACACAAAATTGAGATCCCAAGCAGGAGTAGGAGCTCTAAGAAACTGCTTGAACAAAGGATGTGAAAACAAAGGTGGGTCACAATCATAGTGAGCTGAAATTGCTGCAGCATGAATCTTAATAGAAGAGAAGGACAACCCTTTGTCCAATAACGATATTGAAGAGCCACACTCAAATTAGGCTCAGAAATCTCCAAATTCCTTGCTGCACTCCAAAATAAAAATCTCTTCCATTTCTCTCCTTGTACTAGAGCTTCCATAATCACATTTAAAACTTGTTGAGGAAGTTGAGACCTGCTGTGTTTCAACACAGAATATGCCAGGCTGTTAGATGAAGAGAGTGAAGCTTGACATTGAGCAGATGACCGTCCTCTTGAGATAACAGATGAGGAATCAGAGGTAAAGGCCATGGAGGCTTCTTTACCAGACAGTAGTGGGTACCAGTGTTGCCGAGGCCAATCTGGAGCTATCAAAATCATCCTTGGCCTGTCTTGTCTGACCTTTAATAGCACCTTTGGAAGAAGAGGCAGAGGTGGAAAGGCATACACATGAAGATTTTCCCAACTGAAAGACAGAGCATCCACTTTCCAAGCTGTGTGATGAAACCCCTTTGTGCAATACTTTGGCAGCTGGTGGTTTAGTGGAGAAGCGAACAGATCTATGTCTGGAGTTCCCCATGACACTGTCAATGTCTGAAATACATGAAGATCCAGTTTCCACTGTGGGGATCCATGGTTCTGTGCTCCTGGCAGAACTCCCATAAAATCATTGCTTGCCTGCATAGAGGATAAGAATGTGTTCCCTGCTTGTTGATGTACCATATGACAGTTGTGTTGTCTGTTAGAATCAACACCTGTCCTGGAAGAAGTAACTCCTTGAAAGCCAGTAAAGCGAACTGGACTGCTAACATCTCCTTCATGTTGATATGTAGATGCTGTAGTCTGGCAGGCCACTTGTCTTGTATCCACTTTCCAAGTAGATGAGCTCCCAAGCAATGTCCGAGGCATCTGTCGTTAAAATCTGACTCGCCTCTGGCCGGGTCACAGAGAGTCCCTTGTTTAGGTGACATTCCTGAGCCCACCACAAAAATTCCCTTTGAAGGCAAGGTATTATGGGAATGACAGTGTCTAAATCCTGGCAGTGCTGTGTCCATACATTTTGAGATACCATTGTAACTTCCTCATATGCAGTTTGGCATTGGGAAGCACCAGAATACAAGATGCCATGAACCCTAATGCTTGAAGGACTGTCCCTGCAGTCAGCACGGACTGATGAGATAGATGATGGAAGTAAAGTGATAGACTCATTTGTTTGTCCGGGTTAAAAAGGCCATCTGGGCTGCTGTATTCAGTCTCACACCCAGAAAGCACATGTCTTGAGAGGGTACTAGACTGGACTTTATTTCGTTCACAGAATACCCTAGGCATCTTAGCACTGTTATAACATATTCCAGATGCTGTAGAAGGTCTTCCTTTTCTTGAGCCAGAATCAGGCAGTCGTCTAAGTAAGGATAGATTTGAATTCCTTGTAGCCTGAAGTAAGCTATCACTGGAGCCAGAACCTTGGTGAATACTAGATAAGCCAAAGGGCAATGCAGAGAACTGATAATGAGAATCTCCAGAGATACTTCCTGCAACTTAGCCTGATAGGCACATGAAGGTAAGCTTCCTTGAGATCTAAAGTTACCATCCAGTGATCTTTGCCCAGCAGAGGTAAAAGCTGTTGTAACGTCAACATCTTGAACTTGGGAATGTCCAGATAAGTGTTGAGGAGAGATAAATCCAAAATTGGTCTCCCCCTTCTTTTCTGATACAGGGACTGGCTGAATGGCCCCCATTTTGAGTAACTGAGAAACTTGCTTGTGAGCCTCTTTTCTTTGTGGAGGAGGAACGTCTGGCATGCCTTTGAAAGGGGCATTGTATGGAAATAAAACCTGTAACCGTGGTGAATAATGTCCAACACCCATCTGTCTTGAGTAATTAAATCCCAATTGTCTTTAGAATCTACTGGCAGCTGAAAAGGCAGGTCATTGGGTCTGCTGGACTGACCCCTGCCCTCACTAGAAGTCTGAGCAGGTGAACTCCCTGTTCTAGACCTAAAAGAACCTTGAGCCCTGCCCAGTCATAAGCAGGATAAGTCCACCCCTTAGCAGGCCAATTTCTACTAAACTTGGCTGTACCTGCAAAAAATTCTTAACAGTTTGCATAGATCTAGCTTTGTCCTCCATTTTCTTTAAAACTGCTTCCACAGGCGAACCAAACAAAACATCAGCCTGTAAAGGTGCATCCAAAATCCTTGTCTTAACATGCTCAGCCAAATTCTGATCCCTTAACCAGGCATGCCTGAAGAGCAGAACTAGTGGCAGCCACCCTCGAGGAGGCCTGCACAGCATCAAAGCCACATTGCAAAGAATGCTTGCCCACTTGTTCAGACACATAAACCAAATCCAGCAACTCTTTACACTCAATACCTTCCGCCAAAGCATCCACCTTAGACTTCAATTGAGAAAGGAGATAATTTTGATATTTCAGCATGTGGAACTGACAATTCAATGCTCTCATGGCTAGAGTGGAAGAAGTATACAGTTTCCCACCTATCCAAAGCCCTAGCCTCCTTGTCAGTGGGAACAGGATTTCTAACCACAGAGGCTTTAACACCTTTAGGCCCCTGAGAAATAGTTTCTGGGTCGCCCTAGGACTCTTAAACAAATACTTATGAGCTTCAGGCACCCTATAGTACCTATCAGGTTTAACAGGAGCAGGAGGCAAAGAATCAGGGTTCAGGGAAGCCTCTGCAAAACATCTTCCACCACAGTCAACACAGGAGGTATAGCTAAGGGCCTATGCTGGGGTAAAACAAGAATTCCTAAGCCTCTTCCTGGAATCAGAGTAATCCTGGCCTTCCCATTTAAAGTGCTCCCTCATGGAATGCAGAGTCTCTGAAAATGAAAAATCTCAGGAAGAGAAGCCGAAGGAGTGGCATCATCCATATCAGAATCAGAATAAGGAGGATACTCCTGTAAATCATCCGCAGAGGACTCAGAAGCCTCTGAACCGTGTTCAAAACTGGCAAACTAGGCCTCTTAGCAGGAGGGCCCATAGAACCTCTAATCATAGTAATCAAATCTTCTGCCATTTTAAGCATATGTTTCTTAGGTACAGAACCCGAAAAGCTAGGAGAAGCCCCACTGAAGCTGAAATTGGCCTACCTCTAAAAGAAGCTTTAGCAACAGAAGGAGAATTACTGTGGGACAAGAGGGAAGAATAGGCCCTTGAGAAGCCCCTTCAGCCTGGCCTGCCTCCTGAGATGGGACATCCTGGAACAGTAAAGTTTCTGCCGGAGACTCCATAGAAACTCCTGGCAAAACCTCTGGCTCCACTTAAAGAACCGGGACTGCCGACTGCCCTTCCCTAGGCTTCCCGCTGTTTTGTCCTGGCGCTTCCCTCGAAGAAGGGCGCCGGAGCATCCGACGACATTTTTATAATGCAAGCGTTTCCCACGGACTGCGGTTCTTCAACCCTAGGCTTTGGCTTGTTTTGTCCTTTCCTCCTGTACGGCTGGCGCCCGGAGCATCCGACCACATTTTATAATTTGCAACGCTTCCCAAACACTAACCTGGCACAGTCTAACCTCCTTTGTTAAACCTAGCACAAGAGCGCAAACAACAAAACCGCGTGCTCAGCCCTAAACAAGGTATACACAAAGTATGGAAATCCTTATTATCTGTTTCCCACAAGAAATACAGTTATTCACTTTTTCTGACATCCGGTTAAATACTGAGGCAAGAAAACCAAAATGTTCCCCAATGGGGTACTTAGCCAACTCTGATTCGGTCTGAAACAAATATCTCAGAACGCCAACCTGCACTTGCAAAACTGCTTCTGCATCGGCAAAAAGACTGAGGAGGACGCCGGTCATGCGCATTAGTACCACTGGATGCGGACTATACCCAATTGTTAGGACTGCAGCAATGGAAGACGAAGAACATCTGTCTGTAAACATCTAATGAATACAACAATTGTTCCCCCTCATTAGAGAAATCTGGGAAGAAGACTGGAAGTTGAAAAGTCTGGTTAAGATTGGCTTCTGTAGCTACCCTGGGCATAAAAGAAGGGTTTGTATGAAAGGACACTATCCTTGTGGAACAAATGTAAGGCAGCTTAGAATATAAGGCCTGAATTTCTGATATTCTCTTTGCTAAGGTGACGGCAACGAGAATGGTCTTCCATGAAAGAAACTTCAGGTTGCAATCACAAACGGATTCAAAAGATTTTTGGGTTAAGCTCGGCAAAACCACAGTGAGATGCCATAGTGGAGAGGGATCCTTTACTGGAGGCCAGAGGAGAAAGATCCTTTTCAAGAAGGCCTTGCACAGTTTGGAAGCTGAAGGGCAATTGAGAACATTTCCAGAAAGAAAATTAGAGGTAGCTGCTAACTGAAGTTTGATGGTAGAGAAGCTGGCCCCTTCTTTGAAAAGAGATGCAAGGAAATGCAGAACATCTGAAATCAAAGCTGAAAAAGGGTCAGTGTTCTCTTTAGAAGCCCAGAAAACAAACCTATTCCATTTGCTACCATAAACTTTCTTAGTAGCTGTTGTTTGAGAGGCTAAAATAATATCTTGGACTGGCGAAGCAAGCCTGGACCTTCAAATGATCAATGGAAATGGAGAAACCAAGTGGTCAATTTGAGGGACATCAGATTGGGATGATAACCCTCTATTGGGTGATGTAGAAAGCCCTGTTTGGGTTCCAGAATTCATGAAGGATGCTTCAGGTGAGACCAGAGAAAGGGGAACCAAATTTAATGAGGCCAATAAGGAGCAATGAGGATTACCAAGGACTTCATACACTTTGCTTTCTGGAGAAACTCTGGGATGAAAGGTAGTGGTGATAGGCACAGAGGAGACTGGAGGGCCAATCATGAACTACAGCATCCCTCTGAGACTCCCGTGGAGGGGGGATCAGAGCAAAGTACCTGCTACACTTGTTCTGGGGGATGCAAATAGGTTGCAGCAAGGTTGGCTCCAATGCCTGAAGTTCAAGTCCACTACTGATTGACTGAGGAACCACTCTTAAGGGGTTAGAATGGACCTGCTGAGCTTGTCTGCCAGGACACTGGATTTCCCCGGTATGTGTGTTACAAGCAAAAAATGATCCAAAGACATCACCCATTCCCAAACCCTCAAAGCCTCTCTGCACAGCAGGTAAGAGCAAGTACCTCCTTGTTTCCTGATATACCACACCACTGACATGTTGCCTGTGTGAATTGCAATTGTTCCTAGAGGGAGAATATCCTAAAAGGCTTGGAACATGAGGCGGATTGCTTTCATCTCCAGAACACTGATAGGCAATCTGGTCTCTGTGTGTAACCACGTGTCTTGGACCATCTTTCCCTTGTAATGCCTCCCAGTCCAACTGGGAAGCATCCATGGGCATCATGGCTGAGGGGGGTGGAAGAAGGAAAGGTCTGCCTAACATCAGGTCGTCCAACAGCAGACACCATTGAAGATGCCTTCAGCAAACTGAAGTCAACTTGATAGGAACAGACAGAAACTGGTAGAGTATAGACCATTGAGCAGCCAGAGTCCATTTAAGGACTCGCATAAAATACCTTGCAAAAGGAACTAAGGGGATGGTGGCCATCATAGATCCTACAGCCTGCAAAATTAGCCTTGCTGGTGGAGAAACTAGATTCAATAAAGTTTGCACATGATCTCTCAATGTTTGAACGGTATGAGGGGGGAGTGCGGCAATCTGATTTACTGTGTCCAAGGTAGCACCAATGAATTCTAAAGTCGGCACAGGAGACAAGTTCAACTTTGCCAGATTTATAGTTATCCTCAGATGATTGGCTAGGTTGAAGAAGTAATCCCTGGCCTGCAGCAGTTGATGCCTGGTTGGAGCAGGTAAGGAAACACCTGGAATTTCTGCAGTCTCAGGTGAGCTGCAACTACTGCCATACATTTGCTGAACACCCTGGGGGCTGTGGTGAGTCCAAAGGGCAGAGCCCTGAATTGAAAATGATTGGCTCCCAGCTGGAAGCTCAGGTGACTCCTGGAGCATCTGTCTATTTTGATGTGATAGTATGCATACTTTAAGCCCACTGAGCATATCCAATCATCCTTCCACAGCAGTGATAGAATGGACTGAACAGTCACCATTCAGAACTTTCCCTTCTTTACAAATTTAATTTGCTTAGATCCAAAATGAATCTCAGGTCCTCAGGACTTTTTGGATGACTCTTTTTTTGCAGTAGATTTAGAATTTCTGCTACTGTGAACTCCCTCTGACTGGGTGGAATGTCAGGGAGCCTCTTCAACCTCACCGAAGGAGGAAGGAGAAAGGGAACAGCATAGCCTCTGGATATAATCGTTAGCACCCACTTGTTTTGTGTTATATCGGTCCAGGTGGTAGGGTGCAAAGAAAACCAACCCCTGACTGCCTCCATAGATAAATAGTTGTACAGCACTAGTAGGGCCTATCAGAGAAGGGTTCTCTGAAGCCCTGATTCTGCAGACCCCTCCTCTGCCTCTGGGGTGGCATCTCCCATTGAAACTTCTTCCTCTGCCCCAAGAGAAGAATTCCTGCATTGATCTTGGGAAGACCCCTGGGATTTACATAACCAAGTTTTCCTTCCACTGCACTGATTTCTGGAAAAGGTGCGCTGTGGCGTGGATAACTTGACCCCAACAGCAGATAAGGTCTTCCCTTCTTGTTCGCTGCAGGTTAGGGTATCTTTGACTGATAGACTGAGGTGCGAGGATCCATCGAAGGCATTGTTAAAGGATGTCTTAAAGGGCTCCATGAAATCAAAAAGCCTCATCCAGGCATGTCTCTAAATAGTAATGCCTGAGATGGCTGCTTGAGAGGCACCTTCCGTAGAATGGGAAATCAGCCTCATGGAAGAAGTGGACAAAGACAAGACAGTAGCCAGTCAGGGGGGAGACCTTCTTGAAGTCCTCCGGCAATATGGTCTCCCAGAGAGTCTGATAGCTCTTTCACCAAGTCCCTCTGCAAGTAAGTAAAATGTGCCAGGTAGTTCAACACCCTTAGTGAGAAGGTGGCCAAGCCGTAAACACGCTTACCAAACTTGTCCATCATTCTGGACTCCCTGTTCGGCAGACGGACAGTGGAGCTCTGTTCCTCTAGCTCCTTTTTGGTAGGTGCTGCCAAAACCATGGCATCCACTGGAATACCCTTGGTCCAATAAGGTCAATCTTTGGGGGGGGATAAAAATTAGTCTGTGCACTTGGGGATCAGTTTGATCACATCCAGCTCCTTCCAGGCCCAGCTGGACACCAAATCCATCAGCTCAACCACTGGGGGAACCACCTAGGATGTAGATAGACCCATTCCGAAGGCCTCCAAAAATACAGACTCCTCAGAGGAGGGAGGTTGGGCTGACCAACCACCTCTCTGCCGCAGGATCGCTAAAATGTCTCCAAAGAAGATGTCCTCTGGTGGTAATCGGGGGGATCCTTCCCCGTCATCGAAGTCTGTATCCTTGGTGACCGACTCTGAGGGGGAGTCAATGTGCTTCCTTTTGCACATCCTCTTACAAGGAATATCCTCTGTGGGATGCTCAGGGGAGCTCTCAGAAGAGGAAGGACCTCTCTCTGGGGGAAGTCTTTGGAGCTGACTCTGGACAGGAAAGACAGGCTCAAGTCTCTGATCCAAGGGAAGTTAGCAGGAAGGGTCTTGACTCCAGGAGACCAGACTTCTATGGGTACAGAAAGCCCTTTCTACCACTAAGAATGGCAAAGGACCCAGAGAATCCCTCCCCAAATTCTACCAGAGCCGAGGGTACAGAAGAAGAGAGGGCCAGAATCCCCTAACCCTGGGTTCCCAGTAGAATCAGACCACAGCTGTCCAGTGCCAAATTGCAGAGAAAAAGAGATGGCTTAGACAAAGTAGGAGCTGCGCCCTTCCCCCAGATCTGATGGGGATGTCCCAGATCATTGCTCCAATACCATGCGAAGACAATGGAGCCAAGGATGTCAAGGCAACTGTTGGAGTGGAGGAAGGTAGGCTCAGTACACTAAACCTCAGATGCCTCAGTTAGCTACAACCCTGAGACTCTGAAGTTGAGGGAAGGATCAGAGAAACAGACTGGATTTGGAGGGACAGACTCGCAGAACTCACAGGGGACAGAGCTGGGAATACCCCCAGCTGGATCTGAATCTTGAGGATTTTCCTAATCATCCTGTCCACATTGACCTCTGAAAGACGCCTAGAAGACCCAGAGGAAGCTATAGGGGGGGGGTCTGGAGTGCCTAGAGGAAGTCTGCCGTAGTCCAACAAGAGAATCTGACTCAAACCCCAGCACTGGGGTAAGGTCCGTCACTTAGGATCTGAGATGGAGAGGGTGGCAGCTACAGGTGAACTTGAGATCAAGAAAGACCCTGACAGATTTGAGTAGAGTTTCAGATCCGCTGGAGCTGAAGTGGGTCTGTGATCCGTAGTGGTTGGATCAGAGGACCTCCTGACCTTAGCAGGCAGCTCCGAAGATGCCCTCAAAAAATTATGAGGGCACTTCTTGGAGTTGGAGGATCCCAAATGACTCTTGAAGGGGGTTTGAGCCCCTGGAGAGGAAGCAGGCAAAAGGCCCTTCCGAATCAGTTTGTTTCTGCAGTTGGCTATAGCTCTTGGGTTGAAACTCTCAGAAATAAAGCAGGCCAACCACAGATGTTCATCATCCAGGCAATAGACACAAAGAATGTGCATCAGAATGCGGGAACTTATGGCCACATTCCAAGCACCATTTGAACCCAGAGGGTTTGTCAGCCATAACATTATACTACTGCACTCACACAGACAGACAGGAAAGTAATGGGAGAGCAACTCAACAAGACAGAACACAACCTGTTAGCTAGGAAGGTTTTTCCCCCCTACTAAGAGAAGAAGGAAGTAAATGGGAAGGGGATACTAACAGCCAACGGCTACCCTGAGCATGGGAAAAATGTTTTTAATCAACTGTCGAAACAGGCAAGATTCTGGAAACACCATGCACAGAAATGGGGTGGGGAGGGAGTAAAGTAAGAATATAACAGACAACAGACTTATCTGAAATAGGAAAAAACAAAAACTCCACTGACTGCTCATGATTATTCACAACCATGTATGACTCAGCTGGTGGCAAATGAGATCTGAGGAGGTTGGTTGGAGTGCAGGGCATTGTCGGTAGTGGGAGGAGCTCAAGGCTTGAATCCTAGTGTGAAGAAATGCAGCCGAGTTGGATCTAGGTCAGATCCATAACCCATACGTGCGAAGGAATGAACTAGACAACATCAGATGGTAGGAATAATCTTAATGTCTTTAAATGTTAATAGTTTCACAGATAAATTTAAAAAAGGAAGAGTAGTGAACTATATTAAAAAAATGTAGCATGCAAATAGCTATACTACAGGAGATAAACTTGGAAAGAACTGAACATGTGAATTTTATAAAGAAATGTTTTCAGGATGGTTATTCAGCTGAATACCTGGGACACACAATGAGGGGAGTGCTTAAATTATTGCAGGAGAAGCTCCAGTAGTAATAGAAGGGGAGAAAAACAATAATGGTAGATTTGTAGTAATACGGGGCTACTGGCAACGAAGGAGGATTACACTGGCATGTATTTATATTGCACCCAAAACTGCTATAATAGAGCTAAAGAAAATTCTGGGAGAAATAATCAGCTTTCAGCAAGGAATATTAGTTACAGGTGGGGACTGGAATTTGATTTGAACAGTGAAGATGTGTCTGGGGGGCCAGAAAGGGAAATATAACAAAAGAGGGTAGATTTTTAAAGAAATGTATGAAAATATTTGGCATGGAAGATATGAATTCTGTACTAGGAATTTGGAGTGAATTCACATATTATTCCCCATGATACAAACACTGGGCTAGGCTAGACAGAATTTCCATTTCAAAGGATCAGGTGCATTTTATTGAAGGTCTCGATATGCAACCGATAACTATTTCGGATCATACACTAACAAGAAAAAAACACAGGATAATGAAATAAGAATGAGACACTGGCATTTTGAAAATAGAGGAATTTAAGGAATGGGTACTGGAAATCATTCAAGAGCTATTAGAGAAGATAGAAACTTCTGAAAATATAGCTAGGAAGTGAGATAAAATTAAAATGGAATTTAAAAATAGGGTGGAAATAAAAGAAAGGGATATATGGTTAAGAAGTAACAAGAATTATTTAGAAGGATTGACAAACTAGTATTGCAAAATAGGGGGAATCTCACAGAATAAGAGGAGGATCAACTGCAGAATGCTAAACAGAAAATAAGGGATTACACCCTTGATAAATTGCATGAGTTTAGAAAGATTGCTGTTAAGCAACTGTTTTTTGATGCTAATGCTACAGCACAAAAACTTTTAGCGCAACTCAGACAACAGAAAGTAGAAAGGGCTGTCACCAAGCTTAGGGAGCCTATTACAAGGAATATAACTAGGGATCTTGTAAAAGTATTGGAAATATTTTGGAAAATCGATTAAAGTCTACATAAAGCAGATAAATATGGAAATAAAGAAAAGGCACAAATTGAAATGTTTATGGAAGAATTAAATATCCCAAGGTTAGAGGGAGAGGAGGCTCAATTACTAACAGCATAGGAGGACAGAAGATAAAATGGTGATGTATAAACCAATCTAAAGTAAAGTCCACAGGATTAGATGGTATTTCTGTGGAAGTTCGGAAGCTAGGATGGGAAAAAACTGAAGAAGATTTGGAAGGTTTTGTTTAACATTTTAAGAGGAGGCGAAGTACCAACACCCTGGAAGAAAGCAGTAGTAGCTGCAATGCCTAAAGAGGGTGAAGATCCAACTTCATACAGGCCCATTTAAATACTAAATCATGACTAAAGAGTGTTTGTCTATAATGGCTAAAATAATGGCAAAAGTGATGCCAAAATTGATAGATATGGATCGATGTGGTTTTGTGGAAGGAAGTCAAACATTTGACAACATAAAAAGAACAGTGATGATCCAGAGGGAAGCAGAATGTAAGAAAATACCAGTGTTGTTGGCAGGTCTTGGTGCAGAGAAAGCATTTGACAGGGGAAGCTGAGACTTTATGAGCAGAGCAATGGAACCATTTGCATTCCCTGATAAAATTATAAGGTTGATTAGGAGGATATATGAAGGATTGGAGGTGAAAATTATAATAGGTGGGGTCCTCTCCTCTCTGATAATCTCTGCTTGAGCAGAGGAACCTGGCAGGGGTGTCTTCGCTCACCTTTGTTATTTGTATTATATTTAGAACTATTGGCAAAGAAAATAAAGGACTCAAATTCAAGGATATAATTGGTATGGCAGTCAAGAAAAGCTGTCTCTATTTGCAGATGACACTATTTTATACCTGAGAAAACCAGAAAGGAACATTACAGTGCTGTGGAATATAGAGACAGTTTCAAACATTTTTGGGATACAAAATTAATGAAGCAAAAACAAAAGCAATTGCGGAAAATTATGTACCTAGATACAAATTGATTCAGCAATATTCATATTTATGAGGACACGATAAAATTAAGTATTTAGGAGTATGGATTAAAAATTATACTGGTATGGCAGCTAAGGATATGTGGGAAGAGACTAAACAAAAGACAATACAAAAACTGAGAAAATGGAAGCTCTGTTAAATGGATATTGATAGTAAGAAAGATACAAGCTGTTAAAAATGTTTTTAGTCCCTTTAGTCTTATACACTGGTGAGGCATATTTTTATCAAGCAGAGAAGCTGTGGATAGCATTTAATAAAGAGCTGAAGGATTTCATCTGGGAGGGGAAGATTAGTTTATTCTTCCAATAGAACAGGGTAGACTGGGATTACCAGAGTTAATGGGGTATTTCAGAACAACACAGTTCATAGGTTCATAGGTTCATACAAGGCTATCTGCCCGAGGGCATTTACAAGCCTAGCCCATCGTTTTCTGGCTTACGCCACCCCTTTAGTATGGGGAACTATACCCATTATTTTGCTGTGCCTCTGTCGAGCAGTGACACTGAGGTAATCCCTGGGGTATATCTGCGATCTCCCATCCATTGGTCAAGATTTCTCTTGAACAAGGCCAGCGAGGTGCTCTGCCTCACATGTACCGGGATTTTGTTCCACAGCATAGGGAGTCTTTGGGTGATGAATCTATCCCTCCAGCACGTCCTATTAATAGCCGTGTCAAGGTTTAAGTCTCCGCCCTTGTGGCTCTGATGGATCTAGATTTTTGAGGTGAAGCATATTCATCAAATCTGGGTTTGACATGGCCTTGTATGTTAGGCAAAGGTCACCTCTGAGCAAGCGCGTTTACTGAATAGAGCTGGAGTTCTTTCAGTCGGGCAGCATAGGACAGATTTTTGAGACCCTTTATCCTTTTGGTGAGGAACTTTGTGGCCTCTCCAGCTGCTGCAAGTGTCGGGTCAGATACATTCGAATGGGGCATTGTACTCAATCATTGGTCTGATGAGTGATGAGTAAAGGGAGACTATGACCTCCCTTGATCTAGATGAGAATCCCTTCATGATAAGGTGGGCAATGTAGAAGGTCTTCCTAACTACTTTAGCTACATGGGTGTCGAATGACAGACTACTATCAACCTGGGTCCCCAGGTCCCTGATAACTTCTTCTGTGCTCAGTGGATTGCCACCTATTTGGTAGCTAGGGGTAACCTTGTTTTTCCCAAGGGTATGACTATGCATTTTTGGCATTTAACTTTAGGCCGTGGCTCTGGCACCAGTTATCCGTTTCTGTGAGACCCTTCTGAAGGATATCTGTGTCAGATGTGTTTTCTACTATGGCGCCAGTTTGCAGTCATCTGCAAACTTTGTCAGCCATAACCCTCCTGTGTTTGCTTGTACTTGGAAAAGTAGATGCCAAACAAGAGTGGGCCCAGGACTGAGCCCTGTGGGACACCACTTGTGACAGGCTTTGAGTCTGACATGGCGCCAGCAGCTCTGACCCTGTGGGTTCTGTCACTCAGCCAGTTTGCAACCCATCTTGTGATGTATGGGTTGACATTTAAGCTGATGAGTTTTTCAATGATACCCGAATGGGGTATTGTATCGAAGGCCTTAGCCAGATCGAGGTAGGCTGTATGGACTGCCTTTCCCTCATCAATGGCTTTGGTGACTGTTTGAAAAAGTCAACCAAGTTTAAAAGGCATGATCTGCCTTTGACAAAGCCAAACTGGGTTGGATCCAAAGTCTGCAAATTCCCTATGTCTTTATTTATGAGGTCCATTATGATCCTCTCCATGGCTTTGCAGATAAGGCTTGTCAAGCTAATGGGCGGTAATTTCCAGGGTCGGTGGAGGCACCGCCTTTGTGAAGTGGTACCACAGTTGCAGTGCGCCACTCCTGCACGTATCCAGAGGTAAGACTTTGATTAAACAGCTGTCCTAGCTGTGGGTTTAATTCCTCATTGAGTTCATGGAGCACACAGCCGGGGACACCATCAGGTCCCATGGATGCTGTGTTTTTGCTTTGGAGAGAGCAGTTCTCACTTGGGCGCTGGAGATGTTTGGGGGCTGCAATCGTTTGGTATAGATATCTCTCCTTTTGGGGTCGAGGGGTGGAGAAGTTTGCACTGAACCTGTCAGCCAGTATGTTGGCAATGTCTGTAGGATCAGTAATCTTCACATCATTTTGAACTAGCTCTGAGCATATCTGGGAGTTTCCTCCCAGGTTTCTAACATAGCTAAAGAAGGCCTTATGATTGTCTTTTGAGTCTTTAGCTATTTTTCTCTCGAAATTTGCTTTGGATGATTTTATGAGAGCTCTTAGTTTTTTACTTATAGTGATCAAGGGTGTCTTACCTTTTAAGGATTTTGCTCTATCTTGTAGTAGCTTCCTCCTTTTGTTGTAGAGTTTGTTTATGGCTGGGGTCCACCAGACTGGACGCTTGCCTTTGGTACAAAGCGTCTTTGTTTTGCTTGGGATTGCCTTATCCATGCAGTCCTGCAGGTGCTGGTAGAAGGCATTTGTAAGTGATTCAGCGGCTTGAGTACTGTTTTCCGCCGCTCGGGGCCTTAAAGGAGACCACACTAGTCTTTAGAAGTGTGAAGTCAGCTTTTGAGAAGTTCTTTACTGTGGTCTTGTTTATTTCAGGTGGGGGTGGGATGAGGACCTCCAGCGAGATTAGTTTGTGGTCTGATCTCACCAGTGAGGGGTACACCTCCGGTGTTGAACATTGTGCTCCCATGTTCGTGATGATGAGATCAAGTATGTTATCTCCACTTGTGGGGATGGTGACTAGTTGTTCCATGGCATTTGAGTTTATGAATTCCAGGAACTTTTGGGCTAGGGTGTTTGGGCTTGAGTAGTGTTCCCAGTCTATATTAGGGTAATTGAAGTCACCTAGTATGATGGTGTTTGGTGATACATTTATCCCTCTAGTGTTTTCAGGAAGGCCATGTGAGGTTCCTGAGTTTGTGAGGGTGGCCTGTAACATGCTACAATTTGCAGAGCAGTCTTGCCTATGGTTAATTGCACCTGGATGGTCTCCGATGCATTGTGCGTTGCCACCAGTCTTGAGGTGTGGGTGTCCTTGATGAATATGGATACCCCCTCCTTTCTTGGTATTGTCCAGATTTTGGGGCGAACGCATGATATGAGGTAAAACCTGATAGCTGGGGTGCTCTCAGGAGCCTTGAACCAGGTTTCTGTCACAGCACAGACATCGATGTTCTCCATACTGAGAAGGGCCTTGAGCGTGCATTTTGAGATTTAGACTTCTGGCATTGAGCAGCATTACCCTTAGTTTTTTCCTTTTTGTGTTCTAGGGTGGTAGGTTTAGAATTTGAGCCTTGCCTAAAAAGGCACTATGGGGTGGCAAGAGCCTTTGCCAATATCCGAATCCCAGGGGTGACAGGTGCAAGCCGTCCCTTGAAGCAGCGTGGCTTGTCCAGCATGTCATCCCAGGCAGACAGACACTGGATCCCCTTTGAATGACACCAGTGTTTAAGCCAATTGTTAAAGCTGATCATCTTCTCTCTGTATTGTGGCATCATTCTTGGTGAAGGTAGGATACTGCTCAAGGTCAGGGTCATACCTGTCTGGGCTACATAATCAGAGAGCTCCTCAATGTCTCTTTTCATGTAGTCCAAGGAGTGCCTCAGGTCGTTTACACCAGCGTGGACAATGACTGAGTCATATTTGTACCTGCTGTTGAGAGACCTGAGTGCTTGCGTTATGTGGCGGATTCTAGCGCCCGACAGGCAGTTTACTGTGACCTTCTCCTTACTCAGTCTGGTGAGCGGGACGACAGTGTGTCTGACTATGGAGTCACCAATGACTAGTGTGTCTGGCATTGTGTTTGGCCTTAAGGGCTGTGACTGTTTGACACTCTGACTGTGAGGTCTATGTGTTGCAGGTGTTGTGTTCTGAGGTGGTGGTTGTTTGGGTGTCTGCTTTGGTGGCCTCTGCTGTTTTGGTAGATTTTTGATCAGAGCCTCCGAGTATGTCTTTGTGTGTTTATGTGTATGATTTGAGGTTGTAATGGTAATATGTGAGACTGGGTCTATAGTGTGTGTGGTAACCTTCTCCTCCTGACTGGTCTTGCCAGTCCTATGTTGAGAGAGCTCAGCCTCCAGTTTGGCCGTATAGTTGCATCTCTCGCATGTATTTGTGTTTTGTGGGAGGAGGAGAGGGTTGTCTGTGTACATGAGGCAATTGTAACATTGCCTCAATATTCCCAGGTTCACCAGCTGAGCAGGAGAGGACACTAGCAACTGATCCCTCGACATGCTAGAAGGAATAGACAAAAAACTTTAAAAAAGATTCCGGGGCGTGGGTGACCGAGAAATGGGGGTTGCCTTTTGGGGTACTATCTATGACAAGAGTGCCGTATCAAGGTAATAAGTACTGTAGGAGCAAGTGCTACGTTTAACAGATAGAGAATAGTCTACTTGGAGTCAAGTAGAGATGATCTTTTTAATTATAGGATACGCTGATTAGATCAGTAGTATAGTTCGAGGAAGGTAGTTTTAAAGGAAAATTTGAAGAGTGGACTTTAGGTAGCCGAATAGTTTAAACCAGCTTAACCGCTGCCCTAGTGTGCAACAGTAGCAACTCCGCTAAATCGGGCTAAATCGCTAAAGCGTGCTTTATAGCAGGGGGCTGGAAAAGACAGGAAATGACCCAAAATGGCCAATAAACTACAAGTTACTGCCTTAAACCACTCCTCTGAGGACAAATGAAGGAGTTATGGAAATGACCCTAGTGGCCAATAAAACTACAGTTTCAAGTCAGTAACCACCTCTCCGGGGCAGGGAAGCTGCTCAATGTTAGTCACTGCCACTGATGAACACAGAGACCCTCCTTCAGCCCAAGCAAAATGGCCTCACAGAAACTTTCAAACAGTTCAGGAACAGCAAGCCTGTAACTGAACTTTTAACTCTCAGAAAAGTGGGAAAAAGCAAGATTTTTTTTGTTTTGTTTTTACAGAGATAGCAGAGGTTCACAAGTAATATCAAGTTATAACAGTGCAGTAAATGACCCCACACAAGAGTGCTAGGTCAAGGACAGAAAATATGCAAGTTTTAACAAAAAAACGATTTAAAATTAAGTGCAAACAGGAAATTCAGCAAACAGCTTTTGGTCGTGCTCTAAATACAGCTACTAATACAGAAATCAAGTTTAACAAGCCAGAAAATGCTCAAGCTAGGCAGCTATGCAGAAAAACTTAGCAAATAAACAGAGAAAAGATACTTAAAATGTCAAAGTGGCTCCCTTCTTCTCTCAGCGTTTTTTCCTCTTGGAGGGTGCTTCACCAACAGCTAACAAGCCTGAAAAGACGCTCAAACCACGAGGCAACTAGGTTTTAAGAGAGAAGATGAAGGAGTTATGGAAATGACCCCTAGTGGCCAATAAAACTACAGTTTCAAGTCAGTAACCACCTCTCCGGGGGCAGGGAAGCTGCACAATGTTAGTCACTGCCACTGATGAACACAGAGACCCTCCTTCAGCCCAAGCAAAAATGGCCTCACAGAAACTTTCAAACAGTTCAGGAACAGCAAGCCTGTAACTGAACTTTTTTAACTCTCAGAAAAGTGGGAAAAAGCAAGATTTTTTTTTTGTTTTGTTTTTACAGAGATAGCAGAGGTTCACAAGTAATATCAAGTTATAACAGTGCAGTAAATGACCCCACACAAGAGTGCTAGGTCAAGGACAGAAAATATGCAAGTTTTAAGAAAAACGATTTAAAATTAAGTGCAAACAGGAAATTCAGCAAACAGCTTTTGGTTGTGCTCTAAATACAGCTACTAATACAGAAATCAAGTTTAACAAGCCAGAAAATGCTCAAGCTAGGCAGCTATGCAGAAAACGTAGCAAATAAACAGAGAAAAATACTTAAAATCTCAAAAGTGGCTCCCTTCTCTCAGCGTTTTCCTCTTGGAGGGTGCTTCACCAACAGCTAACAAGCCTGAAAAGACGCTCAAACCACGAGGCAACTAGGTTTTAAGAGAGGAAGATGAAGGAGTTATGGAAATGACCCCTAGTGGCCAATAAAACTACAGTTTCAAGTCAGTAACCACCTCTCCGGGGGGCAGGGAAGCTGCTCAATGTTAGTCACTGCCACTGATGAACACAGAGACCCTCCTTCAGCCCAAGCAAAAATGGCCTCACAGAAACTTTCAAACAGTTCAGGAACAGCAAGCCTGTAACTGAACTTTTTTAACTCTCTTATGCATAACCCAAGCAGAAAACTATAATTCAAAGTGGAAAGAGATGATAATGAAACATAGGAGAAGCTCAAGTAACAAGGAGATACTGGGATTTTGTATGCAGACTTTTAAAAACAATCATACATAATATTATATTCATAAAGTAGCAGATGGTCTTCTAAGAATTAAGCCAAGACGGGAATAGAGAAAGGAGATATTGCCAATACGGATGACTACAATTAGGGATACAGATAATAGGCAAGAGGGGGCAGAAATATATTGGAGAAAACTGGCAAAGGAACTAAGGTACTGGGAGCAAATAAAGTACAGTTGTGTACACTTCCCATAAATGTAGATGTTCGAGTGTATTCACTGTTGCAGTCATTACATTTGGGTAATCCTGCTAGCAGCTTGCCCTCCATCGGCCTGATTTCCAAAGTCATGGGTCCTGCATCAGTTGCTGTCGCCCCCTTCCCTGATGTCAGGTTGTCAGGGGTATAAAATAAGCAGCCAACGCCATTTTCTTCAGTTTTTCTTGCCCCAGATGTCAGGTAGCCCCTAAAAGGGTAGGCAGAATTTATAAATATATAAAAATACATGCACCAATGTAAAATTTTCCTTCATCTACAAGCAAATACACCACATAGGTCGTATAAATCAGAGAAGGAAAGATAAGTTCCAGCAGAAAAAAGGGGGATGGCGGGTGAGTAACCTGGACTGCAACAGTGAATACACTCGAATATCTACATTTATGGTAAGTGTACACAACTGTACTATGTTCTTTGTGTTTCACTGTTGCAGTCATTATATTTGGGTAGAGTCCCAAAGCTATGGTTGGGAGGCTGGAGCTAAACAGCATTAGGAGAGGCTAAGAGACCCTGCAGAACTGCGGTGGCAAAGCCTGCACTGGATTTAGAGTAGAGTGGCAGATGATAGTGCTTTGTAAAGGCGTGCATTGAACTCCAACTAGCAGCCTCTAAAATGTCCTTGGTTGGTATTCCCCTGAGAAAGGCTGCTGAAGTGGCTGCAGCTCTGGTTGAATGTGGCCTAAGGCCCTTAGGCACTGGCTTGCCATGGTGCAAGTAGCAGAAACGAATGTAGTGGTCTATCCACTTTGAAATAGTCTGCTTAGAGATCGCCTCTCCTTGTGATCCTGCAGCATATGCCACTAGTAATTGCTCAGTCTTTCTGAAAATCTTGGTTCTGTCCAAGTAGAATCTAAGCTGTCTGTGTACGTCCAAAGAATGCCAAATTCTCTCTCCCTTGTTCTGTGAATTTGGATAAAAAGTTGACAGATGAATAGTTTGGTTAAGAGCCACACTGGACACCACCTTAGGCATAAAATGTTGGATTTGTCCTCAGAGAGACCCTGTCTGGATAAAAAATGATAAAAGGTTCCACAGCCATGAGTGCCTGTAGCTCTGAAACTCGTGTTGCAGAAGTTATTGCTAGGAGAAGAGCTGTTTTCCAAGATAAAAACTTTACATCAGCATTAGCAGCTGGCTCAAAAGGAGGCAGGGTGAGTTCTTCCAAGATGTAGTTGAGGTCCCATGAAGGCATTGGTGATCTCCTTGGAGGCCTTAAATTTCTGGCTCCTCTGAGGTACTGCTTTAATAAGGGATGAGAAAAGATTGGTAACTCTGTATTGTAATGAGCCGAAATGGCAGAGGCATGAATTTTAATAGATGAGAAAGATAGGCCTTTGTCCAGCATTTCAGTTAAGTATTGTAAAATCTGAGGAATATTTGGCACAGCTATATCAGTTCCTTGTGCCTGGCTCCAAGCACAGAATCTCTTCATTTTCCAGCATAGGATTTTCTAGTACTAAGCCTTCTGGCCTCCAAAATGACATCCATCACAGCTTTACTGAGAGGTGTGTTTTGAATGACTACATTATCCGCCTTGCTGCCAGGTTTAAAGTCCTGAGTTGGCTGTGCAAGATCTGATTGTTTTGCTGGGACAGTAGATGAGGTATTTGAGGTAAGGTCCAAGCTGGGCATTGAGACAAGCTCTTTAGGACTGGAAACCAGTACTGGCGGGGCCAGTCTGGGGCAATCAGTATCATTTTTGGCTTCTCCTGTCTGACCTTTAGGAGTACCTTGGCGAGGAGAGGCAGTGGGGGAAAGGCATATACTGATAGGTTTTTCCAGCTGAAAGATAGGGCGTCCACTTTCCATGCTTGTCTGTGATAAGTCCTTATGCATCATAATCTTTTTAGTTGGTAGTTGTGAGGGGAGGCAAATAGATCCAAGTCCAGGCATCCCCATTTCCTTGTTATCATGCTGAAGACTTGTGGATCCAGCTGCCATTCGTGGAGATCCATGAGGTTTCTGCATAGTTCTTCTGCCAGAGTATTTTCCTTTCCTGGCAGGAATTGTGCCTGCAGATGCACTTGGTAAGTCAATGCTGTGTCCCACAAAGTCATGGCTAGTCTGCAAAGGGGGTAGGAATGTGTGCCCCCCTGCTTGTTTATATACCACGACAGTGGTGTTGTCTGTCTTTATCAATAGTTGCCCCGGATGAAGTAGGTCCTTGAAGGCTGTCAGGGCATTTTGAACAGCTAGCATCTCTTTCTGATTGATATGTGGATGCATTTGGTTTGAGGACCATGTGCCCTGAATGCATCTTCCTGCCATGTGGGCCCCCCAGGCATAAACTGATGCATCCGTTGTTAGTGTCTGCCTGGCTGGGGGTAATGTGAATGGCTGTCCCTTGTTCTGGTGACACGCCTTCACCCACCATTGAAAATCCTGTTGCAGGCAGGGGATGAGAGTAATCATTGTTTCCAGGCTGTGGCAATGTGTCCAAACACGTTTTAAGTACCATTAAAGTTTCCTCATATGCAGTCTTGCATATGGAATTAGTAAGATGCATGATGCCATGAAGCCCAAAGCCTGCAGAATTTTTCTTGCAGATAACTGTGCCTTTGTTGCTAACATTTTGAAATAGGTAGTCAGTTGCCTTTGTTTGTCTGGTGTGAGATAAGCCATCTGGGCAGTTGTATTTAAGCTTGCACCCAGGAATATTATCTCTTGAGAGGGTACTAGTTTTGATTTCTTTTCATTGACTGTGTACCCTAGGCATGTTAGAAGTCTTTTCACAAATGCCAGAAGTTGTAGAAGAATGTCCTTGTTCTCTGCTTGAATTAAACAGTCGTCCAAGTAAGGATATATTTGTATTCCTCTTTGTCTTCAGAATGCAATTACTGGTGCCAGGCACTTTGTAAAGACCCTGGGCGCAGTAGATAAGCCAAAGGGGAGTGCAGAGAATCGGTAATGCATTGTGCCAGCCTTGAATCTGAGGTATCTTCTGCATGACTGTCTGATTGGAACATGCAGGTATGCCTCTTTTAGGTCTAAAGTTACAAGCCAAGCATTCTTGCTCAGCATGGACAGAAGCTGCCGCAAAGTCAACATTTTGAATTTTGGTATATCCGGGTATGTTCAGAATAGATAGGTTAAGTATTGGTCTCCAGGCTTTGTCCTTTCTGGGTACCAAGAACAGTCGAGTAAAATCCTTGTTCCTGTTCCTGCTCCTGCTCTGGTACTTGTTGAATAGCCTCCATGGCCATGAGGGATGAGACTTGTTTTTGTACCGCTGCCCATTGATTTTTTGGCAGATCTGGCCAACCGTTTGCCTTTGGCAGGGTATGGAAATGGAACTTGTAGCCTTGTGACACTATGTTTAGAACCCACTTGTCCTGGGTTATAATGTGCCAAATTTTGAGAAAAAAGTGCTAATTTTCTCCCTAAGGGTGCTGCCAGGAGAGAAGTGCTTGGTGCAGGCAGAGGAAAGTCATTGGGACTGTTTCCTGCATGGTTGGGATTTGTCTTCTGCAACTTTGGAGGTAGAAGCACCCCATTGCTTTGACCTGTATGAACCTTGTGCCTGGGATCTGCCTCTAGGGTGTCTGGATCTGCCCCTTTGAGGTCGGTCTGTCTGACACAGGAAAGGACCAATTCTTTGTAGGCCAATGTCTACTAAACCTAGGTGGCTGTACTTGTAAAAAATCTTTGACAGTTTGCATAGGTTTAGCTTTGTCCTCCATTTTCTTTAACACCTCTTCTGCCTTAACACCAAACAAAGTAACATACTGTAAAGGTGCATCTAATAATTTAACTTTGACATGATCAGGCAGATTTTGTTCCTTTAACCAAGCATGCCTCCTAATTACAGAACCCATAACTGTGGCCCTACAGGAGGCCTCCAAATAATCAAAACCACATTGCAAAGTATGGTTTCCAACTTGTTCATGCAATAAATCCTGCATTTCCTTGTTTTCTGCACATTCAGAGTTTAACATTTTCTGTTTAAGCAATGCCATGACATGTTGCTGATATTTGAGCATATGAAACTGGCAGGTTAAGGCCCTTATAGCCAAGGTAGCAGATGTGTAAACCTTTTTTCCTCATCTATCCAGTGCCCTATAATCTCTGTCAGAGGGGGTAGGGTTTTTTGTAGCAGAAGCCTTAACTCCTTTGGGACCCTGTGAAATAGTTTCTGGGTCTGCAGCAGGGTTTTTAAAAAGGAATTTATGAGAGTCAGGAACCCTGTAGTATCTGTCAGGCTTAACAGGAGCTGGAGGTAAGGAGTCAGGGGTCAGACTATGTCTAACACAGGTGGAATGGCTAGTGGCCTGTGTTGAGGTAGTAAAAGGAAGTCCCTGAGCCTCTTTTTAGATTCTGAAAAATCTTGGCTCTCCCAGTGAAAATGCTCCCTCATGGTGTGTAAGGTTTCCCCAAAAGAATAGTCCTCTGGAGGAGAAGCTGAAGGTATAGATTCTTCAGCATCAGAATCCTCATAGGGGGGAAGAGAATATTCCTGATCAGAAGAGGAATCAGAAGAAAAAGAAACCTGATCTGAAGATTTATAGTCTGTCTCTTGCCTAGGCCTCTTATCAGGAGGGGGATGGGAACCCCTGATCAAGGTAATCAAGTCTTCGGCCATTTTGAGCATCTGTTTTTTGGACAAAGAGGCCTGACCACATGGCTCTTGAGTTTGTTTCTTTGCTTTAGAATGTGCTTTAGTCTTTGCCTTTGAAGCTGAAGTTGGTTTAATGTAAAGATGTTTAGGTCTGAATACACCCTCAGACGCCGGTGCCTGCTCAGTGGCTCCGGACCCATCTGAGGGAATAGTGTCCGAGGCTCCAATACCTTGAGTTTCCAGTGGCACAGCCGACTCCACGTGGGAGTCGGTAGCGACCTGCGACTCTAAAGTAGCCAGCGACTGGCTTAGGAGAAGCTTCGTCGTCAGTTTTGGGCCTTGTTTTTTCTCTCTCTCCCTTTCTTTGCATTTTTTTGTGAACTCCGGTAGTCAGATGGCTATCCGACGACATTTCTGGATAATTAAACCGGCGTCCAAAATAGTTTAAAGCAAAATCATACCGATGCTTAATAGTGCGTTGGTTAAATCTAGTACAAAACTGACAACCAGAAACGTTGTGATCAGGGCCTAGGCAAAGAATACAGTAAGAATAAAAGTCCTTATGAGGTATTTGCTTTCCACAAGAAATGCAATTATCTACTTTTTCTGACATCGGTCTGGAGCAAGAAAAATGTTTCCCCAACGGGGTACTTAGTTTTATTGAAGACTTCAGATCTGAAACTCGAACACGAAAATCTCAGGAGTAGGCCAACTGACACTTGCGAACTGCTTCTGCTTCGGGCACCATGCGGCAAGAAAGACCGAAGAAAATGGCGTTGGTTGCTTTATTTTATACCCCTGACGACCTGAAGTCAATGAAGGGGTGACAGCAACTGACTTTGGAATTCAGGCCGACTGAGGGCAACCTGCCAGCAGGATTACCGAAATGTAATGACTGCAACAGTGAAACATGAAGAACATCTAGACAGGCAAAGGTAATAGAATGGGAAGATACCAAGAACTTATTTAGACTGCAGGCTAAAGATTGCCTTCCATATCATAGATTGATAACAGAGTACAGGCAAACAGAAAACAATAGGGGGGGTCCCAAATGAAAGACCAGCACTGGTAGAGTTTTTAGTAGAATCTAGAACAGAATTTGCCATTAAGAAAGGAATAATTATTATAGCATATAAAATATTGCATGATAACTACAAGAATCAATCAGAGGAGGTTAGGAAGGACTGAAAAGAGAGATTAGATAAGCAATTCACAAATAAATAATGGGGGATATATGTATGTCTCCCAATATGCAACAGAATCTAAAAGATTTTGGATCTTTGCCTAGAAGTGCTTATACAGGTATTTTTATACCCCAATCAGACTTCAAAAGATTTTTCCGCAGACAGACAGCAAATGTTGGAGGTGTGATGGGGCAAGAAAGAGATAACTGGGAACATATTTTCTGGGAGTGTAATGAACTGGTAGACTTTAAAGATTCCCTGCAGACTTCTCTGTCAGAGATGCTGGGTGAGCAGATTGGAATGACTACAGAAATTATGTTTTTGAGCTATGATACAAACTCGGAATTGCCTAGACATAGTAAGGCCTTGCTGAGTCTAATTATGATGGCTGCTAAAAAAAGCATTTACTAGAAAACGGAAATCGAAGTCTAAACCAACTTTACTAGAAGTAGTGAAGATAGCAACAGAATAAAACAACTGGAACTGGGATCGTTAGAAAAGGGTAGGAGCAAATTACACAGGAAAAATAGGAACTGTGGGATCAATACATGGAGAGGAGGAACAAGGTTTAAAAGAAGGCAGGATTTGAATGAGCTATGTAACGGCTGACTAACAATGATTGGATGTGTTAAAAGTGATGTATAATGTTTGCACCTACAGTTGTGCCCGCATGGTCAGGAATGCATAATGTTTGCAACTGAGATTGTGTCACTATGGTTTATTGTCATTTAACGAAATGTAACATGGTCTATGTCATACATAATTTAATAAAGGTATTTCTTGATTAAAAAAAACTTAACCATCAACAATAAACCACAAACAGCTTGTGACAAAATTGCAAAATCTGCCAGAAATGTTTGTGTCTTTCGGCTTTTCCCGGTTAGGGGTCGCCACAGCGGAAATCTGATCTGCTAATGATTGGCAGCAGAGTTTTACGTGCTGGCTTGCCGGGCCTAACGGACAACCTTCAACGAAGGAATGCCCGGCCACGCATGTCGCCACACAGAAGATGCTCTAACTGAGAATCGAATGGGCAACGTCCAACTGTGAGGCAACAACGCTACCGTAGCACCACCACTGCAGTCTCTGCAAAATCTGCCACAAATAATCCTCAAAAAAAAAAAAAAAAAAACAATAGCACAAACACTTTACATGCCTAGAACGTAAAAACCTCCTCAATTAATATCAACTTATTCTAGCTCTAAAAGGAATATTACACACATATACCATTAATTGAGCCCTCTGCTCCAACAACAAAGCTTTTCTATATATCACAAAAATCAAAGCGCAGTGTAGGACATTCACTATACTCTAACCAGGTAACAAAAATCTTGAACCAAATTCCTCCTGAAATAAGACAGGCAGAGACATTGCATGGCTTCAAAACATTACTAAAGAAACACATGCTAAATAACTGGTTGTGCTCACACGCTGCCCCAGGCTACCCCCTCACCTCACAGTACTCAACCTAAACTCTACCATTAAAGTCACACTCCATTTAATTTAAACTTTCTGTACCCTAATCTTATGCATGTAATTTTATATCTCTTTCATCAAGAAATTTCACTGTATATTCTCCCACAACTGTCATTTACACTATTCTTCTACAGGTTGCCACTCCACCCTTTACCTACTTTCTCTCCTACAAAATTTCTATTTCCCAGGTAACTAAAACTACCTCTATTTTCTTTGATACAGATCTATGCAAGCTCTCTACTTCAATCTACCTAATGTTTCATATAACTACTCATCCTCTTAAGTTTCATTTCCTGCTAATACAGCAACTGCCTATCTGTATAACTTCTATAGAAGCAACTACCCCATGGAATAACATGTTTCCTTAAATTCATAGGCTACTGTATGTTATTATATGCTTAATAATGCATATATTCATACAATTTTCTTTTTTGCAAACTCAATTTTATTTTACAAAATGCCTTTTTTTGTCTTTAAATCTACTTGCCTAATATGTGAAGCTCTTCTCCCCAGACTCTGCTGAAAATGAGATAAACCCTGGTTAGAAGTTTCCAGTAAACAAATATAAATAAGTACTTTCACTCAAAAATGGGTACAGTCTCCTTCAAAATCAGAAAAAGGGGAAAGAATTCCTAAACTTGTTACAAAGGATAGATGGCCAAGCTTGGTACAAGCTCCTCCTTTAGAGAAGAGAATTTCAGCCATCAACCTATGCAGGTACACATCTGAACCTGCTGCCTAGCCAGTCAGCACAATTAAAGCAACATGATAGTCCACTGTTAAGGTTGTATAAGACAAACAGTTCAGAAGTCTAAAACCAACATGGCAGAGGAGAAGACTGTCATGCTCACTCATCTCAGTGTTTTGGACACCTTGATCAGTAAGAAGCTGACAGTGTCGGCATCTCTTCAGTCCACTGCAGACCCGAGCCTGGACTGGGAAGCCTGGTTGGAATCCTACTCTATTCAGCAAGATCATAGAGGTCATCTGTCTTCCAGAAATCTGCAGGAACAGAATCTGGGAGCTTACAAGCTGTGGATATGACATCCATAATAATGCATTCTTCTGGGGTATGACCTGATGCTCCTTTCTTCCACAGATACTTACTGATATATATCTAGGGTGAATGAGTGAGTCAAAGGCCAGTTAATGGTGATCATTAGCCTCAATGTTTATTCAAAGGATGGGTTTCCTATTACCCTTACCACATTCTGGAAAAAAATGGCTTTTGGATCTTCTAACTCCTTATAGGAAAAAGAAAGACCCCAGCCCTTCCAACTACAGACAGGTTGTGCAACAGGTGGGTGTCTGGTATAAAGCAAGAAGGTGCATCAGCAGGGATTCATCTGCCAAAAGCAGCATGGAGGAACTGAGAGACCTGCACCAGGTGTAATGCCCACAGCAGGCCATGTTCCCTAGGAGTGATCTCAAACAACTGCATAGGCAAATCACATCAGACCTCAAACAGTTGAGTGAAACATTGAAGCATTTCCACCTTACCATCAAGTCTTGCTGAACCAGGGAGCGGCCTGTGTGTGGAAGAGTTCTCAGTCTGAGTGTTACAACCCAGCTATTGACAAGTGAACTAAGGGCTAATTGTATGCATCCAGGCTCCTTACAAGTTTGCTCTGGCCAACTGACTGAGGAGTTGACGGTGCTTACAGCCTGGATACAGCTCTTCCTCCAAAATGGCTGCCAGGAATGTTCTTCTCTGAGGCCCCTTATTAACCACTGAGGGAAAGGGTGAAGCAAACTTCAGCCCTTTCTCATCAAGGTCACAAAACATACAGAAAGGGAGAGACTCCAACAATGGGCTGATGTCCAAGAGGGTGTGACTGATGTCTGCCCTCAGTTTATTTAGCCTTTTGACTGTGGTCTGGACAAAGGCCTGGGGCTGTGCATGCAACCTTTACTGATCCCAGTGCTGAGCACTTCTAGGCAGTGACATTCTTTGGGTAGTAGTAAGGCTGGGAGCTTTTCCTTTCTAGATCAGTGGGTGGTTAGGCTAAACCACTGGCACTTATGGTAGTACTTCACATAATTTTTCTCTCACAGGCAAGCAGACATACTGGTAATGTAGGTCATAAGACATTATGTGGCAACCAGATGAGCACTTAGACTTCAATGCTTTTGGTACAGAACATTTCTTCAATGATCATCAAGATATAGCAGGAATGGGAGTAGTCTCTCAATACAGAACTGATACCACAGTCTACACATTAGTGCAGGTGATGCAATCCTCAAAGCAAGAGCGTGAAAGAAAAAAACGCTGAATTAAAATGGACAGGCGAAACGCAATCACAGCTTACTGTATAACATGTCCTTCTGACTACAATCAGGCACTTTCTGTTGATATGTCTGCTTTGATAACAAATTTGATAACATTTTTTGCATCACCTTAACCTACAGTGTCACTGGCTGAGATGAATGTATATATGCTTTTAATGGCAAGATCATCAGATATCTGTGAACTCTGCATCCACATGAAGAGCTTGGATTTACAAACCAATCCTAATACTGCATGTGTGTGTGTTTGGGATACACTTTACAGGTGTCATGCTTCAGGTGAGACAGTAAAAGTACAGTTTTGTACCTACCATAAATGTAGATGTCCGATAGCCATGCAACTGCAGTCATAACATGTGGGTTGTCCTGCCTCAGGCAGCCCTCGGTCGGCCGGATTCCAAAGTCTGGGTCCGACGTCGGCTGATGTCGCATTTCTCTCCGACGTCAGAGTGGCTGGAGTACATAAGCATCAGCCAACGCCATTTTCTTCAGTGTTTCTTGCCCCAGATGCCAGGTGCCCTCCAAGGAAGGCTGTAATCAAATTGGAAGACAAAAACAGGATTCCAAACAAATAAATGAGCAATAAAACAAATACACCATAACAGATATCCCCAGCTAAGAGAAACAGGGATAGGAGTGGACCCTAGGCATAGAGGGGTATGGAGGGTGGGAAAATCCGACTGCAGTTGCATGTCTATCGGACATCTACATTTATGGTAGGTACAAAACTGTACTATGTCCTTCAAGAATGCAACTGCAGTCATAACATGTGGGTAGAATACCATAGCTTAGCTGGGGGGGAGGAATGCTCTAGGAAAAGGATGGTGTGGCAATCAAACCCTGCAGGACTGCGAAGCAAAGCCTGCTCTGGATCTGGAGTATAGAGGGAGATTGTAGTGTTTGGAGAATGTATGCACGGAGCTCCATGTAGCAGCTTCTAGAATGTCCTTAGTAGGCACCCCTCTTAAGAATGCTGTAGAGGTGGCTGTAGCTCTGGTGGAATGTGGTCTGACATTGGCTGGAACAGTCTTTCCATGAAAGGAATAACAGAATCTGATGCAATGCCCAATCCATTTTGAAATAGTCTGTTTTGAAATTGCTTTTCCTTGGACTGCAGGGGCGTAAGCTACAAAAAGTTGTTCAGACTTCCTACTGGCCTTGGTTCTGTCCAGGTAGTAACGGTTGTCTGTGAATGTCCAAGGTATGCAACAGTCTTTCCCCCTTGTTCTCAAGATTGGGGAAGAAAGCAGGCAGATGAATGGCTTGATTTAAAGAAACCCTAGATACCACCTTTGGCATAAAAGTAGGGTTGGTCCTTAATGAAACCCTGTCTCTGTGAAAAATAATAAAGGGTGGTATTGCCATTAGGGCCTGTAGTTCTGAAACCCTTCTTGCTGATGTAATTGCCAACAGGAAAGCTGTCTTCCATGAGAGAAATTGCAAGTCAACTGAAGCTGCTGGCTCAAATGGGGGTAGAGTCAGTTTTTCTAGGACAAAATTGAGGTCCCAGGCTGGCACTGGGGCCTTTCTTGGTGGCTTAATGTTCTTGATTCCCCTGAGGAATTGCCTTAGTAAAGGGTGTGAAAAAAACAGAGGATCAGTGTTGTATCTAGCTGAAATAGCAGATGCATGTATCTTTATGGAAGAATATGAGAGGCCATTCTGTAACATATCTGCTAAATATTCCAAGATGAGTGGGATGCTCAACAATGATGCATCATGTCCCTTGCTGGTATTCCAATTGCTGAATCTTTTCCACTTTGCTAAGTAAACCTTTCTGGTGGATGGTCTTCGAGCCTCTGTTAGTATCCGCTGAACTTCATTGGAGAGAGATAGACTGAAGTTATTTATGGGATCTCCCAGGCTGTTAGCTGCAGTGTCTGAAGATTTAGATGCACTGTTTCGAAGTTGTGCTGAGTCAGAAGTAGAGGCCATTGGGGAAGGGCCCACCTCCTGGTGTGACATATGCTCCGTAGTAGTGGGTACCAGTGTTGTCTTGGCCAGTCCGGAGCTATTATGATTCCCTTGGGTCTCTCTGCTTTGATCTTTAGTAATACTGAGGTCATCAGTGGCAGAGGTGGGAATGCATAGATTGTTAGGGAGTTCCAGTTGAATGAGAGGGCATCTATTTTCCAAGCTTTTGGATGGTATGTCCTTGTGCAGAATTTTGGTAGAAGATGGTTGAGATGAGAGGCAAATAGGTCCACTTCTGGCTTGCCCCATGTCGAAGTGAGTTGTCTGAAGGCCTCTGGATGTAACCTCCACTCGTGTGGATCTGTGAAATTCCTGCTTAGGCTGTCCGCCAACACATTGTCTTTTCCTGGAACAAACTGGGATTGTAACTGGATGTTTAGGCTCAGCGATTTCTCCCAAAGCTGCATTGTCAGTCTGCAAAGAGGGTAAGAGTGGGTGCCCCCTTGCTTGTTTATGTACCACATCACAGTGGTGTTGTCTCTCCGTATCATTAAATGGCCTTGCTGGAGTTGGTGTTGAAAGGCCTTTATGGCATGCATTACTGCCAGCATTTCCTTTTGGTTTATATGCAGATATATTTCCTTTGGAGACCATTGTCCTTGTATACACCTGCCTTCCATGTGCGCCCCCCATCCAAGGTCTGAGGCGTCTGTAGTCATGGTCTGTGTTATCTGTGGTTTTTTGAATGACATACCTGTGTTTGCCTGGCTCACCGAGTCCCACCATAGGAATTCCTTTTGTAGGCATGGAATTAGTGGTATGATTGTCTCCAAGTTGTTGCTGTGTTGAGACCAAATGCTTTTTAGGTACCATTGAAGCTTTCTCATGTGTAGTCTTGCGAATGGAACCAGGAGAATGCAGGATGCCATGTAACCCAGGGCCTGTAGGAATCTCCTTGCAGTCATCTGGGTGAGTTTTGCTAGACCTTTGAAATAATGAGTTAACTTCTCTTGCTTGTCTTCTGTCAGGTAAGCCATCTGAGAGTCTGTGTCTAGTTTGGCTCCTAAGAAGATTATTTGCTGGGATGGCTGCAGTCTTGACTTTTGGAAGTTGACTGTGTATCCCAGAGCTTGAAGTAATCGTATGACATAATCCAGGTTTTTTGTCAACATCAATTTGTCGTCCGCTTGTATGAGGCAGTCGTCCAGGTACGGGTACATTTGTATACCCTGGAGCCTGCAATGAGCAATTACTGAAGCCAGGCATTTTGTAAATATTCTAGGTGCAGTAGATAAGCCAAATGGCAATGCTGAGAATTGATAATGCTCTGGCCCTGCAAGAAATCTGAGGTATCTTCTTCAGCTGTGTCTGATAGGGACATGCAGGTATGCCTCCTTGAGGTCCAGAGTAATCAGCCATGACCCCTTGCCCAGCATGGGAAGGAGTTGCTGTAGAGTCAGCATTTTGAACTTTGGTACTATGAGAAAGGTGTTTAATGCGGACAAGTCCAGTATTGGTCTCCATTGAGATTCTTTTCTTGAAACAAGGAACAGTCTTGAGTAAAACCCCTGGTCTTGTTCTTGTTGTGGAACTCTTTCTATTGCTTTCATCCGAGTCAGCAGAGTGATTTGCTTGATAGCCTCTGCCCTCTGATTTTGTGGTAGGTTTGGCATGCCTTGTTTTCTTGGTAAGGTATGAAAATGAAACCTGTACCCTCGGTCTATAATGTCCAAAATCCATTTGTCCTTTGTCAGTCTGTGCCAGTTTTCTGCAAACAGAGATAATTTCCGCCAAGGAGCTTCTAGTTGTTCCCTGGTAGGCGGTAGTAGAGGAAAGTCATTGAGATTGTGGTTGTGCGGCAGGTGAAACCCCTGCGTCACTTCTTTGGTTTCCTGGCTGCCATTGTCGTCCCCTGTAAGGGCCTCTGTATTGGCCTCTTCCTCGGCCACGTCTGTTCTTACCCCTTTGAAACTGTTCTGGATTAGGAAAGGACCAGTTTTTTGAAGGCCAATTCCTACTGAATCTGGGTGGTTGAACCTGGAGGAAATCTTTCACTGTCTGAACTGATTTTGCTTTTTCTTCGATGGTCTTTAACACATCCTTAGCATTTGCACCAAAAAGCTTGTTCTTTTCCAAAGGTGCATCCAGAAGTTTTGCTTTTACATGATCTGGTAGAGGTTGATCTTTTAACCAAGTTTGTCTATGAATGACTGCCCCTGTCATAGCTGCCCTACATGAAGCTTCCAGTGCATCATATCCACACTGCAGGAAGTGATTGCTTACTTGCTGAGTGTTATGTACAGCTTCCTGCAAAGTCTTCCTGTCTAAAGGATCAGGAGTAGCTAATGTTTTTTGTAAATCTTCTAACAGATAATCCTGATATTGTAACATATGAAAAAGGCAATTTAAAGCTCTCATAGATAAGGTAGTGGATGTGTAAACCTTTTGCCTCATCTCTAATGACCTAGCTTCCCTGTTGGAGGGCAAAGGGTTTTGAGGTGGAGGCTGAAACTCCTTTAGGCCCCTGTGAAATAGTTTCCAAATCAGCAGTATGGGCCCTGAATAAATGGGAATGAGTTTCTGGGACCCTGTAATACCTGTCTGGCTTGGCTGGAGCAGGAGGAAGAGAATCAGGGTAGCACTAGAGTCAGAATACAAATCATCCAAAACATCAAGTACAGGAGGAATAGCTAAGGGCCTGTGCTGAGGCTTCTTAAGGAAAGTCCTAAGGCGTTTCCTAGAATCAGAATATTCCTGACCTTGCCACTTGAAATGTTCCCTCATGGTGTGCAGAACTTCCCCAAAAGAAATATCCTCAGGAGGGGAGGCCGAGGGGATGGAATCTTCTGCATCCGAGTCCTCATAGGTCTGAAAGAGCTCTTCCTGGCTATCAGAGTGGACAGAGCCCTCAGAATCTTCATCTGAAGGAGTAGGGTCAGAGGGTTCAACCCGGGGCCTTTTATCAGGTGGGGGCTGGGATCCTCTCTCAGGATGGGCCTGTGAACCTCTTATTATGGAAATTAAATCAGCAGCCATGGACATAATTTGTGTCTCTGGAGTAGGCTGAGGTAAGGATTTAGAAGGAATATGCTTTGTTTTGCTGGCTGCCTTAGCGCTAGTGTAGGCCTTAATAGACATGGCCATAGGAGGCCTGGCAGCTCCACGTGCAGGAGTGACCTTGTCTACAGCAATGGTCTCGGGCATTTCCTCAGTTTCGGTATCCGGAGGAAAATCTATAACTGGCGTCGGAGTAATGTCTGGAATCGGAGTCGTCGGTAATGCGGTGTCTTCGGTTCAGAGCGGTGGAGAGACCGTCTCAGAGGGAACCGGAGCACTCGCGCTAGGTTTTGGCGTGGAGTCGGTGGTAGACGCGGGCCGAGGATGTCGGTCCAGGTCTTTTCGCTTTTTGGGAGTTTGCGATGTCGGAAGATCCGACGGCATGGTGTAAGCAAATTTATCGCCGAAAAAATCTTCAGCGAACTCCACCCGGCGCCTGAGAGTGTGCTTGTTGAAGCGAGCACAGGCTACACAGGCCGAGACATCGTGGTCTGGGCCCAGGCAAGGGAGGCAGTAAGAGTGGAAATCCTTATGAGGTATTTGTTTACCACAAAAAAAGACAATTGTTAACTTTTTCATTAAATTCTGACATCGGCTGAGGCAAGAAAAGGTCCCCAACGGGGTACTTAGCTTTTTTGATGACTTCGGTATCGTAGAATACAGGAGCTGACCGACCGGCACTTGCGAACTGCTTCTGCTTCGGGCACTGCGGCAAGAAAGACTGAAGAAAATGGCGTCGGCTGATGCTTATGTACTCCAGCCGCTCTGACGTCGGAGAGAAATGCGACATCAGCCAACGTCGGACCCAGACTTTGGAATCTGGCCGACCGAGGGCTGCCTGAGGCAGGACAACCCACATGTTATGACTGCAGTTGCATTCTTGAAGGACATCCAGTATCTCTTCTGTCTCAAATGGTAACTTAGGGATCCCAAAATCATGTTAATTGAGCAATAACTCCGCCATCAACTGCAGACTAATCAAATGGTTGAAAACTTTCAGTGAACCTTGGGATATATTTCTTTTCACATGGGATTAAGCCCCCCCCCAAACTTAAATATACCTACTCAGAAGACACACAACAGTGGAGCAAAAACAGACCACCACTGCTAGCTAAAGCTGTTTTGGTTAAATTTCCTTGATCATTCAGCACTCAGTAAAGGTGATTTTGATCAACTGACATGCACCCAAGATACCATGGCCCTTATTGACAGTAGACAGAAATTTTTAAAAGTACATAAAACCTGAACATTGAATCAGATTCCATAATCCTAACAACAGATTCATAAATTACATGAAATAACCTACCCATGATTTTTCCACCTTCCATCACTATGGGCAATATTATATGCAGTCTTTCTCATGGAAAATGGATTATACGACCAACTTGGTTTCATTAATCCTCCAGCTCCTTAAATATTCATTTGCAGTCCAGGAAAATAGGTACCATAATGTTATCTGCTTCTAGAACATCCTACATTACAAGCCCCTGTTTTCTTTACTTCGTACTTCATTTCAGAGTTCATGGGAAACTTAAAATGTATTAACTGCCACATAAAGTCTCATAAGTCAGTTACCTAAAACTTGGGTATTATAATTATTTGCCCCCTGATTTTTTTCTTTATTTAAGCAAATAAAGACAAACACAACTACTTAACCAGGAGGTATACAAATTAAAAAAAATCCACATTTACACCTGACATTACAATATTCATTCAAGTCCTTCTAGCAGACAATTAATTATATTATTCTATTAATGACCTTAATTTGACCTGACATTTAAAATTAGTTTTTTCTTTAACCTACAGACCTCATATCAGTAACACGCATTTCTGTTTGACAAACACAATGGCTTTAAAAACTAGTTGAACTTGGGAGGTGCATCACTACAATCCATTGTAATTGCTTTTCTTGCAATTGTTAGAAAGTCCAGGTAAGAGGATAATCAGAAGGATTTGTACAAGGGGCTAGAGGAGCATTAGTTAATATTTTAATTCCAAATTATCACACATATTAATATGAAAAGAATTCCATTCAGCTTCATAATAAATTAATCAATAAAATCAAGGTCAAAGCATACATTCTATACTGGAAAATGTAATGACCCTTTTGTCCCAATGGCTAATGTGATTGATGAAGGCGACTCTAGGCTTTGACTGATGTTATAAAAAACTCAAAAGTAACTTTTTAATTATTTTTAAAATGTCTTTGCCAAGAATTAAAGCAGTTGATTGACTAAATATAGTCATTTTGTTAATATCATTTTATGAGTGTGAAGATAGGTGAAGGCTGCCAGCCTAGCTAGATAGACTTTTGTAGATAATTCTGTCATTTGTAAATACTAATGTAAGTCACAGGATTGTTCTCTTAAATGTGAAAAGTCGCATCCAACGAAGTACTGTTGTGTACACTTACTATAAATGTAGATGTTCATAGGTAGATACTAGGCTATCTGCCCTAGGGCATTTATAAGCCTAGCCAGAGTGTATTTGGCTTCCGCCTCCCTATTAGATTAGCCTACTGTGCCTCTGTAAAGTAGGTCACAGAAGGTACCCTTTTAAGATTAGTTTACTGTGCCTCTGTCTAGCAGGGACACAGAAGAGATCCCAGGGGTGAATTTGCGATTTCCCATCCATGCGTCCAGATTTCGCTTGAAGAGGGTCAGCGAGGGGCTATGTCTAACATGAATTGGGATTCTATTCCAGAGTGAGGGGAGCCTCTGGGAAATTAATCTGTCCCTCCAGCATGTCCTATTTATTTTGTGCTGAGGTTTAGGTCCCTGGTGCGTGTAGCTCTAAGGGACTTGGATTTTTTGAGGTGGAGCATGTCCATTAATTCTGGGTTTGACATGGCTTTGTATGTCAGACATAGATCGCCTCTGAGTAGGTGGTAAGCAACTGAGTAGAGCTGGAGTTTCTTTAGTCGAGCTGCATAGGACATCTGTTTGTAGCCCATGATCCTCTTGGTGAGGTACTTTTGGGGTCTCTCCAGTTGCTGCAGGTGTCGGGTAAGGTACATCCCAAAAGGGGCATTGTATTCAATTATGGGCCTGATGAGTGACGAGGAGAGGGGCACAATGACCTCTCTTGATCTAGATGCGAACCCTTTCGTGATAAGGAGGGCTATATAGAAGGTCTTTCTAACCACTTTGGCAACGTGATTATCAAAGGAGAGATTACTATCTACATTGGTCCCCAAATCTCTAATTACTTCTTCCATACTTAATGGATTACTACCTATGTGGTAATTTGTGGGCACCTTGTTTTTCCCAAAGGGATGACTATGCACTATTTAGCTTGAGGCCGTGGCTCTGGCACCAAGCATCCGTCTCTGAGAGACCCTTTTGGAGGATGCTTGTGTCAGCTGGAGATTTGATTATGGCCCCCAGTTTGCAGTCATCTGCAAGCTTTGTCAGCCATAATCCCCCATGTTAGCCTGAACCTCAGAGAAGTATATACCGAACAAGAGAGGTCCCAGAACTGAGCCCTGTGGGACACCACTTATAACTGGTTTGTATTCGGACATGGCACCTGTGATTCTGACCATGTGGGTTCTATCTCTGAGCCAGTTTGCAACCCATCTTGTGATATAGGGGTTGATATTTAAGCTGGTAAGCTTATTTATGATGCCTGAGTGGGATATTGTGTCGAAGGCTTTTGCGAGGTCCAGGTAGGCTGTGTGGACTACCTTGCCCTCATCTATGGCTTTGGTAGCTGTTTCAAAGAAATCAACTAGGTTTAAGAGGCAAGATCTGCCCTTAAACAAAGCCGAATTGGGTAGGGTCCAGTGTCTTGAGGCTCCCAATGTCTTTGTTTATGAGTTCCATGATAATACGTTCCATAGCTTTACAGAGCAGACTAGTCAGGCTTATGGGGCGATAGTTTCCGGGGTCCGTTGTGGCCCCACCTTTGTGGAGTGGGACCACTGTAGCTGTACGCCACTCTTTGGGTACATATCCTGCAGTAAGGCTAAGTTTGAACAGTGACTTAATGTGAGGGTTCAGTTCTTGTTGAGCTCGACACAGCCTGGGACACCGTCCGGTCCCATAGATGCTGTGTTTTTTGCTTTGGAGAGGGCAGCTTTCACCTGTGCATCTGTGATGTCAGGGAGGTTACATTCAGTTGGAATAGGCATTTGCTCCTTTGGGGGAGGGGAAGAAGTTTGTGCTGAATCTGTCTGCCAGGATGTTGGCTATGTCTGTAGGTTCGGTATATTTTGTACTATTATGCAACAATTCAGAGCATATCTGGGAGTTTCCGCCCATGTTCCTGACATAACTAAAGAAGGTCTTGTGATTATTTTTAGTGTCTAGGGCAATTTTTCTTTCAAAACTGGCCTTTGATGATTTTATGAGGGATCGAAGTTTCTTGCTAATACTGCTCAGAGATGCCTTCCCTTTTTGGGATTTTGCTCTGTCATGTAGTAGCTTCCTCCTTCTGTTGTATAGCTTATTAATGGCCGGGTCCACCAGACCGGTCTCCTGTTTTTGGAGGAGTGAGTTTTGGTTTTATTTGGAATAGCATGATCCATGCATTCCTGCAGGTGCTCATAGAATGCATTTGTAAAGGATTCTGTGGATTGGGCTGTATTATCCTCTGGCCCAGGGGCTTTGAAGGATTCCACCTCAGTCTTGAGAAGTGCAAAGTTGGCTTTTGAGAAATTCTTTACAGTGATTTCCTTGGCTGGGGTGGGGATGGGATATGGATGTCCAGGAAATTTGTTTATGGTCTGATCTTACCAATGAGGGGTTTACCTCTGGTGTGGAACATAGAGTCCCCATGTTGGTGATGACCAGGTCCAATATGTTGTTCCCTCTTGTGGGAGTGGTGACCAGTTGTTCCATTGCATTAGAGTTTATAAATTCAAGGAACCATTGGGCAAGGGTGTTTGGGCTTGAGTAGTTTTCCCAGTCAATGTTTGGGTAGTTGAAGTCACCCAATAACTCAGTGTTTGGAGACCTTCATATTCTCCAGTGTTCTCAGGAATGCCAAGTGGGGTTCCTGTAATAGGGAGGGTGTTCTGTAGCAGGCTACAAACTGAAAGGCAGTTTTGCCCACTGTTAGTTGCACATGGATGGTTTCTGATGCTTCGTGCAGTGCTACTAACCTGGAGGTGTAGGTATATTTGATGAATATAGATACTCCCCCTCCTTTTGGGCTTCGGTCCGAGTTTTGGGGCCGAAACGCATGGTATGAGTTATAACCTGGTAGTGCTGGGGTGGTCTCAGGAGCCTTGAACCAGGTTTCTTTTACTGCACAGACCTCGATTTTCTCCATACTGAGGAGAGCCTCGAGTGCGTGCACCTTGAGGTTTAGACTTCTGGCATTGAGTAGCATTACCTTTAGTTTTTTATCCTTGGGTTGTCTATGGAGGTGGGTTTGTCCTTTGAGCCTTGCCTAAAAAAGGCACTATGGGGGTGGCAAGAGCCTTGGCCAGTATATGAAAGCCTAAGGGTGGCAGGTGCAAGCCGTCCCTAGCGAAGCAACGTGGCTTATCGAGCATGTCATCCCAGGCTGACAGACACTGGATCCCCTTTGAATGACACCAATACTTTAGCCAATTGTTGAAACTGATCATTTTGTCTTTATACTGTGGCATCATGCCTGGTGAGGGCAAGATGCTACTCAAGGTCAGGGTCATACCAGCCTGGGTTACATGGTCAGAGAGCTCCTCTATGTCTCTTTTCATGTAGTCCAGGGAGGTATGTCTCAGGTCATTCACACCAGCATGGACAATGATGGAGTCATACTTGTACTTGCTTTGGAGTGACCTGAGTGCTTGCGTTATGTGGCGGATCCTGGCACCCGACAGGCAGCTTACAGTGACCTTCTTCTTTTCAGTCTGGTGAGCGGGACGTCAGTATGCCGGACAATAGAGTCTCCTACAACAAGTGTATTTGGTGTGTTGTTTGGCCTTAAGGGTTGTGACTGTGAGGCACACTGATTTTGTGAGATATGTGATTCATGGGTATTGTTGAGGGGTGGCTGTTGCTTGGATATCTGCTTAGGAGGTCTTTGCTGTTTAGGCAGATTTTTATTTAGAGCCTCCGATTCGAGTATGTTTTGTGTGTTTATGTGTTGGGTATGCAGATGCAATAGGTCTGTGTGAGACTGGATTTGTGGTGTGGGTGGTTACCTTTTCCTCCTGACTGACTGTGCCAGTCTTGGGTTGAGAGAGCTCTGCCTCTAGTTTGGTTGTGTAACTGCATCTCTCACATGTATTAGAGTTTGTTGGAAGGAGGAGAGGGTTGTCTGTGTACATAAGGCAATTGTAACATTGCCTCAAAATTCCCAGATTCACCAGCTGGACTGGAGAGTAACCTTGAAACTGACCCTTGGACATACCAGATTAGTATAGGGAACTGTTTTTTTACTTGATCAGATTAGGGAAGGGAACTGATTTTTCACTTGATCAGGAAGGACCAGTCGGGAGCCTAATACTTATGAGAAGTCAAGGAGGGTGTAGTGCTTTAGTTAGTTAGTGTTTCCTTATAAGACCTGAACAAGTGCAGGGCTTTAGAAAGAGAATAGAGTGATTACTTTGACAGTTTGAACAGTTCTAAGGGGAAAAAGTGAAGAGCAGACTTTGTGGAGCCTGGAATAGTTTAACCCTATTTAGGCAGCACTGCCCAACGCTGCTCAGTGTGCAAAAAGAGAGTTGTAGGGTTTTAAGAGAGAGAGATCAAGGAGTTTAGAATTGACCCAAAATGGCCAATAAAACTACAGCTTCTAGGTAGTAACCACTCCTCCAGGGACAGGCAGGCTGTTCAGTGTTAACCACTCCCACTGGTGAACACAGAGACTTCCCTTTAGCCCAAGCAAGCACTGGCCTTCTAGAAACTTCCAAACAGTTCAGAACAGCAAATCTGTAACTGAACTTTCTTAGGTTTCAGAAAGTGGGAAAAAAGCAAGATTTTTTTTTGTAGATTAAAGGTAGCAGAGATACACAAGCAGCAAAATAATCACAACAGTGCAATAAATGATCCCACACTTGAGTGCTAGGCCAAAATCAGGTAAAATGCAGTTTTTAAGAGAAAAAAACGATTTTAAATTAAGTGCAACAGAGGAAATGCAGTAAACAGGCTCTAGATGTGTTCCAGGTACTGTTACTGTTACAGATATAAACTTTAGCAAGCCGGAAAATGCCAAAAAGTAGGCGGCATTACGTCATTACATCAGTTCGAGTGAATTCACTGTTGCAGTCATCACATGTGGGTTATCCCTGCCAGGGTAGCACTCAGTCAGCCCGAATACCAGAGGCTTAGTATTTCTGCTTTGGTTGCCATCGCTCCAGGACTGACGTCAGGTCATCAGTGGTATAAAATAAGGCAGCCAACGCCATTACATCAGTTTTTCTTGCCCTGTCAGGAGCCCCCAAGAGGGAGCTAGGTTATGGTGAAAGACCACCAGCAGAAAAGTAAATACCAAAATTTCCTTGTAAGGAGAGAGAGAGAGAGACAAGGGGGATGGAGGGAGGGAAACCAGGACTGCAACAGTGAATACACTTGAAAATCTACATTTTAAGTGTACACAACTGTACTATGTTCTTTGTGTTTCACTGTTGCAGTCATCACATTTGGGTTGATTCACAAAGCTGGAGAAAAGGGTGGAGGCAGTCAAGAAGACTGGGGGCTGGCTGGAATGCCCTGCAAGACTGCAGTGGCAAAGCCTGCCCTGGATTTGGAGAAGACAGGCAGGTAGTAATGCTTGGTGAAGGTATGAACAGATGTCCATGTTGCAGCCTCCAGGATGTCCCTGGTGGGGACCCCTGTGAGGAAAGCTGCAGAGGTGGAGGTTGCTCTGGTAGAATGTGTCCTGACCCCCTTGAGGGGAGGATTTCCATGCTGCTTGTAGCACAAATGGATGCAGTGTGCTTTCCATTTAGAAATGGTTTGTCTGGATATGGCCTTGCCCTCTGCACCTGCAGCAAAGCTGACTAGCAAATTGATCAGTCTTTCTAAATGATTTAGTCCTGCCTAGGTAGAATCTGAGCTGTCTGTGCACATCTAAAGAGTGCAGAATCTTTTCCCCCACTATGTGTATGTTAAGTCTTCTAAATTAAAGTTCAAACACTACTTTACTTAGGCCAACGAAACAGGCAGACTAGCCAGCAGCTAACCACCCCCCCACCTTTATTTCTTCTTCTACTGTCTTACCCTTGCATTGCGTCCTTTTTCATTCCTTTTCCCCTAAAAAAACCCCAATTCCCCCACAAAAGGAATTTAAAAAAACATTTTACCCCCCCAGTGGGGACAGTTTTGGCCACCCCCCGTTAAAATTTTTTTTTCCCACCTTTCTTTGTTAACCCTTTCCAAAAACCTTTTTTTTTTTTTAGCCCCCCTTCTCCCTTTTTTTTTTTCACTTTCCTACCCCCCCCCACCCCCCCCCCCCCTGTAAATTAAAAAACCTTTATTTTAGATTAGCCTACTGTGCCTCTGTAAAGTAGGTCACAGAAGGTACCCTTTTAAGATTAGTTTACTGTGCCTCTGTCTAGCAGGGACACAGAAGAGATCCCAGGGGGTGAATTTGCGATTTCCCATCCACGCGTCCAGATTTCGCTTAAAGAGGGTCAGCGAGGGGCTATGTCTAACATGAATTGGGATTCTATTCCAGAGTGAGGGGAGCCTCTGGGAAATTAATCTGTCCCTCCAGCATGTCCTATTTATTTTTGTGCTGAGGTTTAGGTCCCTGGAGCGTGTAGCTCTAAGGGACTTGGATTTTTGAGGTGGAGCATGTCCATTAATTCTGGGTTTGACATGGCTTTGTACGTCAGACATAGATCGCCTCTGAGTAGGTGGTAAGCAACTGAGTAGAGCTGGAGTTTCTTTAGTCGAGCTGCATAGGACATCTGTTTGTAGCCCATGATCCTCTTGGTGAGGTACTTTTGGGGTCTCTCCAGTTGCTGCAGGTGTCGGGTAAGGTACATCCCAAAAGGGGCATTGTATTCAATTATGGGCCTGATGAGTGACGAGGAGAGGGCACAATGACCTCTCTTGATCTAGATCTGAACCCTTTCGTGATAAGGAGGGCTATATAGAAGGTCTTTCTAACCACTTTGGCAACGTGATTATCAAAGGAGAGATTACTATCTACATTGGTCCCCAAATCTCTAATTACTTCTTCCATACTTAATGGATTACTACCTATGTGGTAATTTGTGGGCACCTTGTTTTTCCCAAAGGGGATGACTATGCACTTTTTAGCATTTAGCTTGAGGCCGTGGCTCTGGCACCAAGCATCCGTCTCTGAGAGACCCTTTTGGAGGATGCTTGTGTCAGCTGGAGATTTGATTATGGCCCCCAGTTTGCAGTCATCTGCAAGCTTTGTCAGCCATAATCCCCCATGTTAGCCTGAACCTCAGAGAAGTATATACCGAACAAGAGAGGTCCCAGAACTGAGCCCTGTGGGACACCACTTATAACTGGTTTGTATTCGGACATGGCACCTGTGATTCTGACCATGTGGGTTCTATCTCTGAGCCAGTTTGCAACCCATCTTGTGATATAGGGGTTGATATTTAAGCTGGTAAGCTTATTTATGATGCCTGAGTGGGATATTGTGTGAAGGCTTTGAGGTCCAGGTAGGCTGTGTGGACTACCTTGCCCTCATCTATGGCTTTGGTAGCTGTTTCAAAGAAATCAACTAGGTTTAAGAGGCAAGATCTGCCCTTAAACAAAGCCGAATTGGGTAGGGTCCAGTGTCTGGAGGCTCCCAATGTCTTTGTTTATGAGTTCCATGATAATACGCTCCATAGCTTTACAGACCAGACTAGTCAGGCTTATGGGGCGATAGTTTCCGGGGTCCGTTGTGGCCCCACCTTTGTGGAGTGGGACCACTGTAGCTGTACGCCACTCTTTGGGTACATATCCTGTAGTAAGGCTAAGTTTGAACAGTGACTTAATGTGAGGGTTCAGTTCTTGTTGAGCTCGACACAGCCTGGGACACCGTCGGGTCCCATAGATGCTGTGTTTTTTGCTTTGGAGAGGGCAGCTTTCACCTGTGCATCTGTGATGTCAGGGAGGTTACATTCAGTTGGAATAGGCATTTGCTCCTTTGGGGGGGAGGGGGGGAGAAGTTTGTGCTGAATCTGTCTGCCAGGATGTTGGCTATGTCTGTAGGTTCGGTATATTTTGTACTATTATGCAACAATTCAGAGCATATCTGGGAGTTTCCGCCCATGTTCCTGACATAACTAAAGAAGGCCTTGTGATTATTTTTAGTGTCTAGGGCAATTTTTCTTTCAAAACTGGCCTTTGATGATTTTATGAGGGATCGAAGTTTCTTGCTAATACTGCTCAGAGATGCCTTCCCTTTTTGGGATTTTGCTCTGTCATGTAGTAGCTTCCCCTCCTTCTGTTGTATAGCTTATTTATGGCCGGGTCCACCAGACCGGTCTCCTGTTTTTGGAGGAGTGAGTTTTGGTTTTATTTGGAATAGCATGATCCATGCATTCCTGCAGGTGCTCATAGAATGCATTTGTAAAGGATTCTGTGGATTGGGCTGTATTATCCTCTGGCCCAGGGGCTTTGAAGGATTCCACCTCAGTCTTGAGAAGTGCAAAGTTGGCTTTTGAGAAATTCTTTACAGTGATTTCCTTGGCTGGGGGTGGGGATGGGATATGGATGTCCAGGGAAATTTGTTTATGGTCTGATCTTACCAATGAGGGGTTTACCTCTGGTGTGGAACATAGAGTCCCCATGTTGGTGATGACCAGGTCCAATATGTTGTTCCCTCTTGTGGGAGTGGTGACCAGTTGTTCCATTGCATTAGAGTTTATAAATTCAAGGAACCGTTGGGCAAGGGTGTTTGGGCTTGAGTAGTTTTCCCAGTCAATGTTTGGGTAGTTGAAGTCACCCAATAATTCAGTGTTTGGAGACCTTCATATTCTCCAGTGTTCTCAGGAATGCCAAGTGGGGTTCCTGTAATAGGGAGGGTGTTCTGTAGCAGGCTACAAACTGAAAGGCAGTTTTGCCCACTGTTAGTTGCACATGGATGGTTTCTGATGCTTCGTGCAGTGCCACTAACCTGGAGGTGTAGGTATATTTGATGAATATAGATACTCCCCCTCCTTTTGGGCTTCGGTCCGAGTTTTGGGGCCGAAACGCATGGTATGAGTTATAACCTGGTAGTGCTGGGGTGGTCTCAGGAGCCTTGAACCAGGTTTCTTTTACTGCACAGACCTCGATTTTCTCCATACTGAGGAGAGCCTCGAGTGCGTGCACCTTGAGGTTTAGACTTCTGGCATTGAGTAGCATTACCTTTAGTTTTTTTATCCTTGGGTTGTCAATGGAGGTGGGTTTGTCCTTTGAGCCTTGCCTAAAAAAGGCACTATGGGGGTGGCAAGAGCCTTGGCCAGTATATGAAAGCCTAAGGGTGGCAGGTGCAAGCCGTCCCTAGCGAAGCAACGTGGCTTATCGAGCATGTCATCCCAGGCTGACAGACACTGGATCCCCTTTGAATGACACCAATACTTTAGCCAATTGTTGAAACTGATCATTTTGTCTTTATACTGTGGCATCATGCCTGGTGAGGGCAAGATGCTACTCAAGGTCAGGGTCATACCAGCCTGGGTTACATGGTCAGAGAGCTCCTCTATGTCTCTTTTCATGTAGTCCAGGGAGGTATGTCTCAGGTCATTCACACCAGCATGGACAATGATGGAGTCATACTTGTACTTGCTTTGGAGTGACCTGAGTGCTTGCGTTATGTGGCGGATCCTGGCACCCGACAGGCAGCTTACAGTGACCTTCTTCTTTTCAGTCTGGTGAGCGGGACGTCAGTATGCCGGACAACAGAGTCTCCTACAACAAGTGTATTTGGTGTGTTGTTTGGCCTTAAGGGTTGTGACTGTGAGGCACACTGATTTTGTGAGATATGTGATTCGTGGGTATTGTTGAGGGGTGGCTGTTGCTTGGATATCTGCTTAGGAGGTCTTTGCTGTTTAGGCAGATTTTTATTTAGAGCCTCCGAGTATGTTTTTGTGTGTTTATGTGTTGGGTATGCAGATGCAATAGGTCTGTGTGAGACTGGATTTGTGGTGTGGGTGGTTACCTTTTCCTCCTGACTGACTGTGCCAGTCTTGGGTTGAGACAGCTCTGCCTCTAGTTTGGTTGTGTAACTGCATCTCTCACATGTATTAGAGTTTGTTGGAAGGAGGAGAGGGTTGTCTGTGTACATAAGGCAATTGTAACATTGCCTCAAAATTCCCAGATTCACCAGCTGGACTGGAGAGTAACCTTGAAACTGACCCTTGGACATACCAGATTAGTATAGGGAACTGTTTTTTTACTTGATCAGATTAGGGAAGGGAACTGATTTTTCACTTGATCAGGAAGGACCAGTCGGGAGCCTAATACTTATGAGAAGTCAAGGAGGGTGTAGTGCTTTAGTTAGTTAGTGTTTCCTTATAAGACCTGAACAAGTGCAGGGCTTTAGAAAGAGAATAGAGTGATTACTTTGACAGTTTGAACAGTTCTAAGGGGAAAAAGTGAAGAGCAGACTTTGTGGAGCCTGGAATAGTTAACCCTATTTAGGCAGCACTGCCCAACGCTGCTCAGTGTGCAAAAAGAGAGTTGTAGGGTTTTAAGAGAGAGAGATCAAGGAGTTTAGAATTGACCCAAAATGGCCAATAAAACTACAGCTTCTAGGTAGTAACCACTCCTCCAGGGACAGGCAGGCTGTTCAGTGTTAACCACTCCCACTGGTGAACACAGAGACTTCCCTTTAGCCCAAGCAAGCACTGGCCTTCTAGAAACTTCCAAACAGTTCAGAACAGCAAATCTGTAACTGGACTTTCTTAGCTTTCAGAAAGTGGGAAAAAAGCAAGATTTTTTTTTTCTTTTTGTTGTAGTTTAAAGGTAGCAGAGATACACAAGCAGCAAAATAATCACAACAGTGCAATAAATGATCCCACACTTGAGTGCTATGCCAAAATCAGGTAAAATGCAGTTTTTAGAGAAAAAAACGATTTTAAATTAAGTGCAACAGAGGAAATGCAGTAAACAGGCTCTAGATGTGTTCCAGGTACTGTTACTGTTACAGATATAAACTTTAGCAAGCCGGAAAATGCCAAAACGTAGGCGGCATTACGTCATTACATCAGTTCGAGTGAATTCACTGTTGCAGTCATCACATGTGGGTTATCCCTGCCAGGGTAGCACTCAGTCAGCCCGAATACCAGAGGCTTAGTATTTCTGCTTTGGTTGCCATCGCTCCAGGACTGACGTCAGGTCATCAGTGGTATAAAATAAGGCAGCCAACGCCATTACATCAGTTTTTCTTGCCCTGTCAGGAGCCCCCAAGAGGGAGCTAGGTTATGGTGAAAGACCACCAGCAGAAAAAGTAAATACCAAAAATTCCTTGTAAGGGGAGAGAGAGAGAGAGACAAGGGGGATGGAGGGAGGGAAACCAGGACTGCAACAGTGAATACACTTGAAAATCTACATTTTAAGTGTACACAACTGTACTATGTTCTTTGTGTTTCACTGTTGCAGTCATCACATTTGGGTTGATTCACAAAGCTGGAGAAAAGGGTGGAGGCAGTCAAGAAGACTGGGGGCTGGCTGGGATGCCCTGCAAGACTGCAGTGGCAAAGCCTGCCCTGGATTTGGAGAAGACAGGCAGGTGGTAATGCTTGGTGAAGGTATGAACAGATGTCCATGTTGCAGCCTCCAGGATGTCCCTGGTGGGGACCCCTGTGAGGAAAGCTGCAGAGGTGGAGGTTGCTCTGGTAGAATGTGTCCTGACCCCCTTGAGGGGAGGATTTCCATGCTGCTTGTAGCACAAATGGATGCAGTGTGCTTTCCATTTAGAAATGGTTTGTCTGGATATGGCCTTGCCCTCTGCACCTGCAGCAAAGCTGACTAGCAAATTGATCAGTCTTTCTAAATGATTTAGTCCTGCCTAGGTAGAATCTGAGCTGTCTGTGCACATCTAAAGAGTGCAGCATCTTTCCCCCTTGTTTTGTGGGTTAGGGAAAAAGGTGGGCAAATTAATGGATTGGTTGAGAGCCGCACTGGACACCACTTTTGGCATGAAGGATGGGTTAGTCCTGAGGGAGACCCTGTCAGCATGAAAAATGATGAGGGGCTCTACAGCCATAAGGGCTTGTAGCTCGGATACTCTTCTAGCTGAAGTGATGGCCAGAAGCAAGGCTGTCTTCCAAGAGAGACACTTTAACTCTGCTGAAGCTGCTGGTTCAAAGGGAGGCAGGGTGAGCTTTTCCAACACAAAGTTTAGGTCCCAAGCTGGAGTAGGTGCTCTTCTGGGTGGCCTCAAGTTGTTAGCCCCTCTTAGGAACTGTTTGATGAGAGGGTAGGACAAAAGAGGTGGCTCTGTGCTGAAATGGGCAGAGATGGCAGAGGCATGAATTTTGATAGAAGGGAAGGATAGACCTCTGTGTACTGGGTCAGCCAGGTAGTCCAGGATGAGAGGTAGGGAGGGCTGTGCTGTTCTGGCTCCCTTATCCTGGATCCAGGTGCAAAACCTTTTCCACTTGTCAGCATAAGGCTTTCTAGTGCTAGGACGTCTGGCCTCATGTATAACATCTAGAACTTGTTTGCCTAGATTGGCAGCTTGTGAATTGGTCAGGGAATAAGTCAGGCTCCCAGATTGAGGGTCTGCAATTGGGGATGCATGAATTCTCCATTCCTTTGGGTCATGAGAGTTGGAATCTGAGGGAGATGCCAGGTTGGAAGTGGTGACAGGCAGGCTGTGCAGCAGTGGGTACCAGTACTGGCATGGCCAGTCTGGGGCAATCAGGATTGTCCTCGGTTTTTCCTCCCTTATTTTGAGCAGTACTTTTGAAATGAGCAGTAGAGGGGGAAATGCACAAAACTGAGAGGTTGACCCACTGGAAGGATAGAGCATCCACTTTCAAGGCCTTGCTGTGAGGTTCCCTGGTGCAGAACTTGCGGAGTTGATGGTTGGAGTGGGAGGCAAAGAGGTCAACTTTCGGGGTGCCCCATTTCTTGGTTACAAGGGTGAAGGTTCTTTGGTCTAGCTGACACTCATTTGGGTCCAGAAGATTTCTGCTTAAGTTCTCTGCCAGAGAGTTTAGAGAGCCTGGCAGGAATTGTGCTAACAGGTGTAGTTGCACAGCTGAGGCCGTGTGCCAAAGGGTCATGGCGAGCCTGCACAGAGGGTATGCGTGAGTCCCTCCCTGCTGTTGATATATTACATCACAATGATGTTGTCTGTTTTGATCAGTAGAGGCCCCGGGAAGAGTAGGGGTCTGAAAGCTGTCAGAGCATGCTGAACAGCTAACATCTCTTTTTGGTTGATGTGCAGATGTATTTGATTAGAGCTCCATTGGCCCTGAATGCATCTGCCATCCACGTGTGCACCCCAGGTATAGTCTGATGCATCTGTGGTGAGGGTCTGGGTGGCATAGGTTTGTCAGAAAGGAAGTCCTTTGTTGTGGTTGCATGCTGCTGCCCACCAAAGAAAATCTTTCCTTAAACAAGGTATCATTGGTGTAAGAGTTTCCAGGTCTTGGGAGTGTTGACACCAAAGGCTTTTTAGGTACCATTGTAGGTTCCTCGTATGTTGTCTGGCATATGGAATGAGTAGAATACAAGAAGCCATGAACCTCAGAGCTTGCAGGATTTTCCTTGCGGATAACTGGGGTCTAGTGGCTAGTTGAGAGAAGTAAACTGTCAGGTAGGTTTGTTTTTCTGGTGTAAGGAATGCCACTGGGATGCTGTGTCCAGGCTTGCTCCAAGGAATACAATTTTCTGTGTGGGTACTAGTTTGGATTTATTTTCGTTGATAGTATACCCCCCCCAGGGAGGTCAGTAGGTCCATACAAAGGTCAGGTGCTTTAGCAGCTTTTCCTGTCTGCCTGAATCAGGCAGTCTAAGTATGGGTAAACTTGAATATTTCTTTGTCTGAAAAATGCAATGCGGGAGCCAGACATTTTGTGAAAACTCTGGGAGCAGTGGATAAGCCAGAGGGAAGCACAGAGAAATGAAAGTGCAGTGATCCTGCCCTGAAATGTAGATATTTCCTGCATGACTCCCTGATTGGGATGTATAGGTAGGCCTCTTTTAGGTCTAGGGTAGCTAACCAAGCATCCTTGGACAGCAGAGGTAGAAGCTGCTGGAGGGTGAGCATTTTGAATTTTGGTATCACCACAAAGGTGTTTAGAATGGATAGATCGAGGATGGGGTGCCATGTGCCCTCTTTTCTGGGTACCAAGAAGAGTTTGGATTAGAAATCTTGGCCTATCTGTTCTGCAGGAACATGCTCTATTGCCCTCATAGAGAGCAGTGAAAGGACTTGCTTTTTGGCCTCTGCCCACTGGTTTGGGGGAGATCTGGGAACACTTCTGGGGTTGGTAGTGTGTGGAAATAAAATTTGTATCCCTGGGGCACTATGTTGAGGACCCAGCAGTCATTGTTAATGGTGGTCCAGGTGCTTGCATGGAAAGACAGTTTTCCTCCTAGGGGCAAGAGCAGGTGGGCAGAGGGAGGGGGGTGGAAGGGTAAAGTCATTGCAAGTTCTTACCATGAGGGGGTGGCTTAGTACTCCCTGGTTTTGAAGAGGAGGAACTCCATTGCTTAGTTCTCGGCATTCCCTGGGGCTGTTGTCTGGGGTGCCTGCTTCCCCAGGGTCTGGGCTGAGCTGACCTGGAGGGGGCAGGAAAGGACCAGTGCTTGGAGGGGCAATGCCTACTGAACCTCGGTGGCTGGACCTGCAAGAAGTCTTTGACTGTCTGCATAGAATTAGCTTTTTCTTCCATCTTTTTTAAGACCTGCTCTGCCTTGTTGCCAAATAATTTGTCTTTGTGCAAGGGTGTGTCCAATAATTTGAATTTGACATGGTCTGGCAAGGGCTGTTCCTTAAGCCAAGCATGCCTTCTAAGGACAGAACCAGTGACTGCTGCCCTGCAAGATGCTTCTAGGGTGTTAAAACCACATTGTAAGGTGTGATACGTTACTTGACTTGCAGAATGCATTAACTCTTGTAACTCTATATTCTGCACAAGCAGGAAAAGACATTTTTTTGTTTGAGGAGTTCCATGGTATGTTGCTGCTACTTCAGCATATGGAACTGACAATTTAGTGCTCTAATAGCAAGAGTAGCATAGGTGTATACCTGTTTACCCCATCTGTCTAATGCTCGGGAATCCCTATCTGAAGGGGTGGGATTCTTAGCAGAAGATGCTTTAATTTCTTTACGTCTCTGAGAGATAACTTTGGGGTCAGCAGTAGGATTTTTTGAAAATAAATTTGTGAGAGTCAGGGACTTTATAGTACCTGTCAGGTTTTCTGGGAGCAGGAGGGAGGGTATCAGGAGTCAAACTGGATTCCATAAAAACATCATCTACAACATCCAGGACAGGAGGAATGGCCAGAGGTCTGTGCTGTGTAAGATCTAAGAATTCCCGAAGTCTCTTGCTTGACTGAAAGTAATCCTGACACTCCCATTAGAAATGCTCCCTTAAGGTATGTAGGGTTCCCCAAAGGAAAAGCCCTCAGGTGGAGAGGCTGAAGGGATGGGTTCTTCTGCATCAGAATCCGCATAAGCAGAGAGGGGTTGCATGTCTTCATATCCTGATGCATCAGAGTCATCGGACCCCTGTTCAGATAAAACTGCTGGGGACAGATCTCTTTCTTTTGGAAGGGATAGCCTGGCCTCCCCTGATAAGCATTATAAGGTCTTCTGCTATTTTAAGCATTTGAGACTGAGGCAAGGAAGCAGGTGCCTGAACTTGGCTCATCATATTTTTGGGTGTGGTTCATACTCTGGGCCTTAGAAACTCAGTAGTTTTCGAAAGAACGGTAGACACGAAAGAAGTCAGTCTGTGTCGAGAATCGGTAGTGCAAAGTACTTCCTCGGAAGCCGGTACCCGCTCAGCAGCTCCAAACCCATCCAAGGTAGAGACAACCACAGGATCCCTTAGTCGATGAAGAGTTTCGCAGCATACCAGACTCCGAAAGTGTCTCGGTAGCGGCCTGCGAATCCACAGAAGCGGGCATCAGGGGCTGCAAAAGCTCCTCCACTGAGGACCGGATAACTGACTAGATTAACGGAAGCATTGTCGACAGTTTTGGACCTGTGCGGTCTGTCTCGGTCTTTATCCTTACGTTTTTTCGGAAGATCTGTGTCAGATGGCTTACCAAAGCCATATCGGAATTCAAGGACTGAGAGTGAAAATATCTAGCTACAATAAGGGCCCGACAACATATAGTTCTGGTGTTAAACAAAGCACAAGGGCGACAGCGGGGGACGTCGTGGTCTGGACCCAAGCAAGTGACGCAGTAAGAATTTGCTTTCCACAGGCGAGACAATTGTTAACTTATTCTGACATCGGTTAGAGCAAGAAAAACGGATCCCCAACAGGGTACTTAGCTTTACAAGACTTTAACTTCAATTCGGAAAAGAAAAACTCGGGTAGCGGCCAACGAGCACTCATGTGAACTGCTTCTGCTTTGGGCTCCTCAGCAAGAAAGACTGATGTAATGGCATCAGCTGCCTTATTTTATACCACCGACGACCTGACGTCAATCCTGGAGTGACGGCAACCGATTGCAGAAATACTAAGCCTCTGGTATTCTGGCCGACCCTGGCAGGGATAACCCAAATGTGATGACTGCAACAGTGAAACACGAAGAACATCAGTTTACTCTGCTGTAAGAAAGCTGATAAGTCAAGCATTGTGACATTCTTTGATCTAAATCTCGGAGAAGAGATGTCTAGAGGGAGGCATTCTACCTACTGTTTTGAGGCCAGAGTTAATGGCTACAATTTACATGTATAATTTATTTTATTGCTCTGGCTTCCTGACCAGCTGCAAGATCAAAAGGGCTATTAACCTCTGAGTTTCTGTTAGCCTGGGGAACCAGAAAGAAATTATGTAATCTTAAATTAATCAGTGGTACTGTGTTATCAATTTAAGGGCAGAAAGAATGAGAGCATTTAGCATTTGTCTTGAGAACATCCAACTCACCAGCACTCTGCCTGTGTTCTATAAGTAAGTTTATTTTAGAACTGTGTTTTCTCTTAGATATAGCTATGAACTAGGAGGATTAGATTAGTTTTTTTTCTGTATTGATGTCAGAACTTTTCTACTGTATTATTTTAAGTATTTCTCTGTGATCTCTGAACTCTTGACTAGCACTGTGTATTAAGAAGTATTGTCTTGTATTTTTATTATTATTAAATATTTTTAAACCTTTCAACTGTGGCTGTTTTGTGTAGACATAATTTAAGCTCTAAGAGTACATTGCATGTAGTTAGGGATACTGGCCAAGCCACTCCAATAAACCTTGACTGTTCAGTTGCACTTACCATTTGGATAATAATTTTGCACAGTCTAATTGGACACCCTTTCCTAATGGCCTTTTAGTAGCTAATAAATATTAGTGGGTGGTGGCAAGTGTACTACCATATAGTCTGGGTAAAAGGGGCACAGCTGGAGAACCTGTACCAGCCTTCCCCAGGAGTGTCTGTGTGGTTGTATACAACTCATCTCAAAGTGTGTGTGTGTCAGCTCCTTGACTAGGGACACGAAGCACTGGACAGAAAGGGTATTGCCGGTTTTAGCTTTTCCACTAGGCTGAGATCTGGACCCTATAGCTGTGCCATTGGGGAGTCTTATTGGGGACCTGGAGAGAAAGGGAGAAACCAGCCACAGACTGACTGTGATCTCTGTGTGCTCTTAAGGGAAATTGTACTTTACTGTGTGTGTATTTATTATCCTTTCCCTATATGGACGCCCCTCAATGGTGTTAGTGGTGAGAATTGAGGCTCCTTGATTGCTGGGCCAGTGCACGGGCATCACAATGAGCATCAAACTATTCTTAAAAAATATACTATATTGGGATCTTTTATATTCACCTGAGCTTTCACCAACTCAGCAGATGGGGCTTTGGTTTAACATCTCATCCAAAGGTTAACATACTCAGGAGTGCACAGCACACCCTAATGCTGCACTGCAGGGTCAGCATTCCAATCACCTGAAGTGGGAAAAGCCTCAAAGCTTTATGGTCTTCCAGCACCAAAAGTGAGTGTGCAATTAATAACTGTGGAGATAACATATCTTTCTAATCAGGCAATATAAACATTAACACTGCTAACTCCTATGCTGAAGTTCACTCTACCTGAGCAGACTCAAAATATATGTAATGTCTCTTCCTTCAACAGAAGTGGTGCTCTAGAAAATGCTACAAAATAATGTTACTGTTGTTGACCACAGTCATCAGCTGAGCTACACTGGGAAATCATCTATGTTATATTATAGCACAAGGTCTTCTGCCTGAACTGCAGCAATAACATATCTACAGTGCTGTTTCCCCTTCATTTCAGCATTCAGCATCCATAGTTCCATTATAACCTCTTCAGAAATTTGATCCACCACATTTGACCACAGGCTCTCACCCTCATCTGCCTGTGATTCAACTTCTGCAGCTAACCCCTCTAAAACCTCACCAAATAAGCCATTAGTAATCAAAGCATACATATCCCCCTTCACCAAAACTTCCATACTCATTTCTTCACTCTCAGTCATCACAGTTTCCTAACCAAGATGCATAACAGCACCACTGACAAACAGTACAGGAACCCCCTTGTGTACTGGTTAAAATTTCCCAGTCTGTATAAACATTACATCAGGTCTTTCCTAAAAGCAGGCCGCAGGTCACCTAAAAGTAACTCCGTTAACAAAAGCAAATAAGTTATACCAGTCTGAAAATTTCCCTCTTTATAACTGCATCCTGCATGTTCTGAAGTATCTGCTTTCTCAGTCCACCTTCCCACAAAAAAAGACACTTAAAATGCATGTAAAAAATTGATGATGCTATTCTTTCTCCTAAAAGAATTTGGACATTCATCGTGATATTTGTGAGTTAAAATGGCAATTGTGTCTAAACACAATGTGTGTTAAAATTGAAGAACATCATAGGATAGATTATTTACGTTCCTTATGAATTATAGTATCAAGTATTTGTTTTTAACACAATATATTTTTTGTAATTGTATATATATATTTTTTGTATTTGTATATATTTTTTTTAAAATTATGTGGCTTTGTGGTTAACTAATTTATTGGATAATTGTTTTAACTGACATGCTATTTTAGGGCTGGGTGGGGATGTATCTGTTGTTCTGAGGAAGTCCCTTGAAGAGGGAAGAAAGTGCTTAACTATTATTATTAAAGTTTGTACTCTCCAGTTGCTGTGTCGTACTGTGCTTGTTTGGTTCTCTATTTCAGAGTTGGTTGAGAAGAGGATCAGTGATCTGCCAGGAAAACAAATTTAAAATCTGTCAAACTACTTGTGTTGAATGATACAACAGCTAACCTGAACTGACATCAAACTGCATCCCATCCAGGGAACCCATTTTCACGTTAAAAGATATAATGCCATCAGAAGTGCTGGTCTTTTTGTTTGACAAAAAAAAAAATTCAACCAGACTAGAAAAAAGCCAGGCATTACCTGAAGAGCATTAATAATATGAGGAAGCATGGAGTACAAGGCAGTGCAATTTTACATTCCAGTGCTTTTGTGCATTTTTATATCGTCTTGTTCCCTACTTTTTCCATTTTGATCAGAAGCAGTCTGGTAATCAACTGGTCCCCTTTTCCACTTGTTCTGCTGTCCTAAGGGACAGGGCCACTGTACCTATGGGAAGTTCTCTCACCCAAACCTTTCCTTTTATTCTAGGCAGTAAGGGTGGTCAGTTGGCCAGTAAGAATCCATCATCCTTAGGTGGGCTCAGGATTTCATCTGCCATACTTCCCCACCATCTGGTGGCCACGCACAATACTGCAACAGCTAGGTCTGCTAAGCAGGGCAGGGATGCATCCTTCCACATGCACAATCCTGGCCCGCATAAGCACTGTATTTGGCTAACATCCGGGACAAGTGACAATCCTGCCTGAAAGGCTTAGCAAATTTCTTTCACCCAGAATGGGTGTGTCATCAGTCATTTACTCCCAACTCTCCCTGGTTGGTTCCTCCGAGTCTTTTGAGCCCTCGAATCAAACTCATATTGTTGGGGCTGCAGTCAAGGTTCAATCTCTCAAAACTAAGGAGGCAGCATACGTTTAGTGTTTCTCACAGCTTCCTTATGACACAAAACAGTCTTGAGGTCTTAAAAATAGGTATTAATTCTTAAGATGGACTACTTGCCAGATCACAAGTCTAATGATAAATGCATTGTTTAAAGATATTCAGTTCAATAACTCTGTTTATCTGGATGAGTACTACAATACAAAATATTTCTGAAGTCAAAATAATTTATTTACACTCTTTCAATCACATACTGCTTCTCTATCCTATGCATTCCTGAAAGATACAGAAATAACAAGGCCATCAAATACTGTTACATTACATCTGTAATTATATTAACAGTTTCTTCAACCGTTTGGTGTGTAAACCTTTCTGCAGAATTCAGATGCTGAATTATGCAGCATTACAGTCTTAAGCCAAACAGATAATTTAGAAAAATATTATCATCATCTGGAAAATTCCAGCTTTCACATACACAGGCAAGTACTAGAACCCAAAGGAATGAATAAAAATTGTTCCCTTAAGCTCAAAGAAACTTGCAAGTATTTTACATTATTCCACATGAAAATAAACAGCCATTAACAGCAATGTTTCCCTTTGCAAATGAGTATCCATCCATGATTTTTTCTTAGAGTTCCACATATGAAACAGAACAGAACCTATTGCATACGTAGCAATCATTAAACATACATCTCTTAACTGGATGATGAATTTCATTAATAGGCAATGGAAGCAAACTGTAGGCAGAGGAAACCCTCATTTCAACAATGTATAAATATGGGATGAAATATTCTTCACAATCCACCCTACCCTTGAAGTAGATTGATAACATACTGAGATATAAACCAACCCACTTGAATAAGTGATATTGTATTCTTAACACAACTTTTCCAATGGATAAAAATAAAAAAATGATAAACAGCTACAAATGAAACATACATTCCAGATTCCATAGACAATACCAAAAATGCTTTCACTAACAAGTGGTTTTATATTACCAACACAAACAAAACATATGAATAGGGTGAACTGTAAAAAGTTGTGAAACTAAATTTTTACAATCTCAACCAGGTCTGCAAAAGAATAAAAGCAATAACTTCAAGTCCCCAAACCATGCAAATGCATAATTATCATAAATGCATCTTTAAAATGTCTAAAGTTAAGTAAATCAAAGTTGAAAAAGTTTAAAATCAAAGCAGCAGTTTTATAAAGGTGACACGGTTTGAACAGCTCTTATATCTGGAATTACAGAGTAGTACTGGAAGATGCGACAGCTGGAGGCATAATGCATTTTTGAATTCAGTGTCTTTAAATGCACTACAACTGCATATCTGCACTATGTATGCATATATCTATTTACATATACACACATGGCTATGGAGTTTTCTGAGTTATCTACTTGACCAGCATGTTTTGGGATGTAGGGAAAAAGACAGCAGTACTTAAATCCCAGCATGTATACCTTGGAAGAAATACAAGATGTACTCAGTGTACTGGCTGATCTAAGAAAAAGCCCATTGCACTGGGTAAACTGTTAGATGTCCTCTTACATGGCTTTTCTAGCAACAGGCTCGACTTTCACAGGATCAGGGAGAAGCCAAAGTCAAACAGTGAGTGCTGATTTTTAGTGACCCTTACTGGATTCTATCTGCTGATGGTGTCTGAATCACACAGTCATCCAGCTACTGATACCGTGTTGCAAGGTAACTGACTAGTGGGGCTAGATACTTGGTGAACATCCACGTGACTGATTAAAGGCAAAAAGGTACAGAGATAAACTAGAAGTGGCCCTGGCCCACCTTCAATCTATGGCATTCTCCTGTGATCTTTGCGGAGAGAAGTGTTGAGGTATATGTTCTTCAGAACAAAAGTGACCAAGAACGGGGATCAAGAGAGGTGAGAGAGACTGACAGATCAGCATTTGGAACTTGATTATGCTTAGAAATCGGTTTAACCATGAAAAATCCAGATCTCTTCACACCATCTTTCTTATGAACTACAAAAAACCTGCATTATAATCTTTTTCCTGCCCATCCTCCCAAAGTCACAGAACTCATTCCACAACCGAAATGGAAATAAAATGACTCGGCATACTAAGTGCTAACTGGGTCTGGAGAGGAGGCATTCCCTTGAACTGAGTGACAAATGTGAACTTCAGTTAGTAACTTTCTGAAATAATTTCTCTTTTCACCTTTTGGTAGTCAGGCTGAAATGATTCTATATAAAATGCAATAACCTGCCCACGTAAAGGGGAGTGTGTGTGTGTGTGTGTGTGTGGGGGGGGGGGGCATGCTGTACAATTTATACACACTTCTGGATTCCTGTGGGGTACTTACCTCCTCCCTACTCCCTTGACAATGCCAACCCCTTCTCATTCCACATCTGTAGACATGACTCTTTAGAGAGATCTTTCTTTGTAAGAATTTGTTCTGCTTTGTTTGCTTCATGTAAAAGGGCCACAGTTTATCAGGATAAGTTCAACTGTATCTTGGGTTGGTTGAGTGGAACTACACGTTCTGTTATATACTCCTTATAGACTACATGTTCTGCTGTATGCTCAGAGCGTCTGACAACCAGCATCTGGCCTGAAACTCTTAACTAATTTCTCTGCGACTTCAACAACAACCGATGGCACAATCCCACTGTCTGCCTCAAGCAGCATGAAGACTGGAGTGGACCAGAAGAACAGAGACATATGACTGGTGACAAAGAGGCAGAAGCTCACTTTTTCCAAAGTCAGCAAACCTTAATGGGTCTGGTAGAATCACTAAAACCTCTCACTCCCTGCATGTGGTTTCTCTAACTACTGTTATTTTCCTATTTTGTATGAATTGTAGGCTTTAGTCTACCAGTGGAAGTCTGTTCTGGGGAGTGACCTGCCAGCACCAAATGTTTAAGCTTCTCTTTGTTTAGACAGGTCTTTAAGATCCTAACTCAATAGAGAAGCATTTTCTTCATAAACAATGCAGAGAGCTCAAAAGGACAGCTGGTGTTAAAAGGCATTCCAAATAAAAGACTTTGGCAGAATCTCACTTTCACATGGGCACATTAGTCTGCTGTTCTAGGGACACAATGGAACTTACAAGTTTTGGCATTTTCAATTAAAAATGTGTACTCCAAGTATAAAAAGTCACTCTGTACTACATTACTACACAGTCATTAACAATGATTGATTAGGTTCAGGGAACAGACAGCAAATTACTTATTTGGTGGATTTTTAAAAGTACTTCATGATGAAATTTAGAGGAATTCAGTACTTATGGAAACTAAGGAAAAAGCTCCCCACACTAAAGGATCTGAAGTTTAGAAGGTCTCTTGGCTGAAGTCATTACTGCAGGGACAGTAGTTTTCAAAGAAAATAATTTAATTCACATTTAATGTCTGAAGATATTATCAGCTCTTAAGAAACAAGAGTCAGAATCTCAAGAACAAATAGTAAAAGCCTTTGAGAATGGTCCTTGCCACATCAGCTTGTGCCAAAATTGGCAGATGTGCATCCTGAGAGGTGATTTCTTAAGACCAGCCTCCAAAAGTGAAATCAAATAATCCAGTACCTTAGGCAAGGGGACCCAAATGGTCAAGACTGCACAGAGGTAAGCTCTTCCACATAGCAGCATGCCTGGTCCCAAAATGCCTTTAGGACTTCAACAAAACTGCAACATTGATTGAAAAATACCAGAATTATATAAGGCTATAGATTCAGCATATTTCTACCAACCAGAGGAGTTGTGGATAGCAATAAAGAGTTCAAGAATTTTATCTGGGAGGGGAAGAAGGCGAGAGTCAAGTGGGATAAGGTGATCCTTCTAATAAAACAAGGTGGTTTGGGATTACCTGATCGGAAGGGATATTTCAGAGCTACACAGTTAAGGCTCCTATACATAGCAAAAACAGAAAGCTATGATTCAAAGTGGAAAGGGATGATGATGAAATAGAAGGGAAGCTCAAGAAATAAGGAGGTAATGGGATTTTGGATGCAGATCCTTAAAGAAAAACAACAATAACCATACGGAATAGTATATTTACAAAGTAGCAGAAAGTATTCTAAGAACTAAGCCAACATGGGAATGAAGAAAGGAGACTCCATCGATAGGGATGACTGTAATTAGCAGTACAATACACAGGCAAGAGGGGGCTGGAATTTACTGGAAAAAAATGGCAAAAGAACCAAGGTATTGGGAACAAATAATTATAGAGTGAAAATAAAAATGGGAAGTGGCCAAGAATATACTTAGACTGCAGGCTAGAGATTGTCTTCCCTATTAATGAGTGATATCACAGTCTAGGTAAAGAGAAAGGAATCGGAGGATCCTAAATGAACACTAGCACTGGTAGAATTTTTAGAAGAATCTACAACAAAACCTACTGATTAAACAAGGGATAATTAGTAGGAAATATAAAATATTGCACGATAACTACAGAAATGAATCCGAGGAGGTTAGAAAGGATTGGAATGAGAGATTTTATAAGTAATGCACAAAGAAACAATGGGAAAATATATGTATGGCTCCCAAACATGCAACAAAGTCTAGAAGATTAAGGATGTTTGCTTGGAAGTGTTTGCATGGGTATTTTTATACCTCAAGCAGACTCCAAATAATTTTTCTTCAGGTAGACTGCAAATGTTGGAGGTGTGATGGGGAAGAAACAGGTAATTGGGAACATATTTTTTGGGAGTGCAATGAGTTGACAGACTTTAACAATTCCCCGCAGACTACTTCAGGTGAGCAAGTTGGTGTAATTAAGGACATTATTATTTTTTTGAGCTGTGGTACAGAATTGAAGTTGTTAGCTACTATAAAGCCTTGCTAAGTTTAATTCTGGTGGCTGCCAAAAAAGCAATTACTAGAAAATGGAAATCAAAGTCTAAACCAACCATACTAGAAGTAGTGAATAAAGTAACAGAGATAAAAGAACTGGAAGTGGGATCTTTAGAAAATGGTAGGAGCAAATTACATAAAAAAGGGAACTGTGGGACCAATACATGTGGAATAAAATCTTGGAGGAGGACTGAGGTCTAACGGAAGCCAGAAACTGGATGCGCTATGTAATATTCCATTAGCAATGACTGTATAGAACATTATATGTGATGTATAATGTTTGCAAATGAAAATATGTCAATATAGGTTGTTTTCATTTATATAAATGCATGATTGCCTCTATGATAAGCAATCATTCGATAAAGATGGTTTGATTTAAAAATAAAAATGTATAGATTCAGCAGCCAAGCTAGTAGACAGAGGATGACTGGATCCAGGAAGTGTCCCTCCCCTACTGTGACAATAGACTGCACATAGAATGAAGTGGTTGGAAGATGGTGTGGGGAACAGGCTGGAAAACTACTGCACATCTGTCTGATTTTGAATGGGACAGTCATAATAGTTCTACAACACTTTCATTTCCACTTGTGAAGGACTATCAGGAGTAGGCAAAGAGGATGGCAAGTTGTAAATGAGTCTTCTTGGGTATATTTTTTTCCCAAAGAAAATAAGATATGTATTGAAGAAAATACTATGCTTTGGTCATAGGCATCAAAATACAGAAATGTTTGAATGTGATGCTGTTAACAGACATACCTATCTCTAGCTTGCACCATGCTTGAAAGAAATCACAAAATGTTTTTTTCAAAGTCCCCATTTACCTGTTTTAAGCTGTAATGTAACAGTGTGAGTCTGCTAACAAGAGAGAGAGAGAGAGAGAGATGATGCCCCAACAGGAACAGTTTTCAAAAAACAGCACGGTTCCAGAAACCAAAGACTTCTCTAAACAGAAAATGGACTTAATTGGTCTATTTGCAAAATACATAGCTCACTTTCATCCTCAGTCAATGTGTTCTTGGGCACCAATATATTGCAAAAACAACTGGACAGTTAGGTGCACTGCCCAGTCTCCAGCTCAGTAATATGCAGCTTCTCCTTATTCGGAAAACGTTGGTCTTGTACCATGAAGGACTGGAAAAATGTTCCTTAACCTATCAGAGACTTATCACTGGTGATTATATCCCATGCCAATGAATATAAAACAGCACCCTTGAAAAGAACTCCTTCTGGTATCAACCAGCAAAGCAGATCCCTGGAAGTCTTTTGGGAGAGGATAGCAACATTCTCTGTCTGCTGTCTGGGACTAGAGGACCTCATGTCTGAGGAAGCAAGGCTGATAGAAAACTAGCTGCTACATGGATAATAAGCTAACAAATTAAGTAACTGTAAAGAGATGCTTGACTCTCAACATACGGGGCATAGCCCTGCACATAAAGCAGCAGTGCTGCCAAGATGAAAGCTGTGTACTAGGTGAAGCCCAGAATATGACTGAAGAACTGAAACCTTTTAGGATGGGGTCAAGCTAAACTTCTCTTGGATGACTATGTCTCCCCCCCCATGCTTCCCAGCAGAGCTTCTTGTGTGACAGATGTGATCCGCCAGTCATCCCAGAAAAGAAAGGTGTAGATGCCCTCTTTCTGAAGGGTGGCTCTGGCAAAATCTTAACAGTCACAGTACAGAACATAATTATAAGGGAGAAAAGAATTACAAGCTATCCCCATCTACTCTGAACCTTAGAAACTGACTGTTAATAGGGTGGATCATAATGTGGGTATAATAGTCAAGGAGATCCACAATGCAAATGGCTCGTGACTTCAAGGAATGGCAAGAGACTAAATCATCAACATTTTACAATTGTTTATACATTACATATTGAGTAAAATCTTTCATATTCAGGACAGGTGAGATGTTGCCCTTCTAGTTCTCCTCCAGGAAGAATTGGAAGGAAAAAAATGCTCTCACCCTTGTCTAATAGCATTTTTTTGTTTGTGGTGTAATGTGAGTTTTATAAGAATGCACATTTCATACATTTTGTGACTGTACTATGGAAACATATTTGGTATGCATAGCAGTTGCTATATTGAAGAATATGCCCCTTTCCCCTAACATGCATCAACCACAAAATGGATTTCAAAATTTATTTAGGGAATACAGCCCCTCTCAGCCACCCCAGAAAAAAATGAAATTGTGTATTTATTACTGTGGTTTCTGTGTGCATATTCATTGATTAATTCTTCTGGGTAAGCTCTATTTAGTTTAATGACTTTGGTTTGACTGTTTTGTTTCAAACTTTTATTTCACTACAGTGAACTAGATCCATCAAATTGTTGCAAGACGACAATTTGTCCACCATCCTCTGTTGCTACTGTTAGATATCCTCTTCATCTGGGGTATCAACAGCTGAAGGTATCCTCTTCGGTGCAAGGAAAGAGTAACTGAATATGTTGACTAGACAGGTGTGTAACTACCTGTTAGTGGATAAACTGCCAAATTGGATTTCATTGGAATGCACTGCTCACACTGGCAAATCAGTGAATTATGGATTATTACAGTGCAAAAAACTGCTTGCTCAGAACAGAACAGATTTTCTCTCTTCTAGATTATGCAGTTTTGGAATGGATACATATTGGAGGAGGTGGTAGTGCATACAACTTCATCCCACCCAATATCCTTCTTTATGTTGTAGTAGTCCATATTTCAATAGAATGTAAATGTTGAACACTTTGCTCCCATGAACACTGATTCAACAATTCACTTGGGGGGGGGGGGTAGTATTTGCAGTCAACACTAAGGTAATGTGAAAAAAAAAACATATTTTAGAGTATTCTACACTACTTACAGAGCTTGTTTCAGGGTGGGCACAGACAATGTAGGGGGAAACTCTGGAAGGTTGAACCAAGTAGTCTAACAGGGTCGAACCAAAGGCCCATCTCCAGTGGAGTCAGATAAAGATAAAAAAAAGCCCTCAGAGATGTAGGGATGCCGGGAAAATCAGGGAGGGCCAACTATCCAGGGAGTCCAAAAACATGGCAGAGTCTTCAAAAGAAGCACCTGCCTGCCCATCCAGCTCCTTTGCTAAAGACAAGGCTATGCCCTCAAAAACAGTTTTTTGGGCATATGCTGTCCGTTTCATAACAAGGGACTCTTGACAGTGCAGCAATGGATTATGAGAGGACTCTTAGCCCCAACTCAAGTCAAATCCTCAGCAAAGGCTTGAATGGGGTCAGTGACAAGTCTTTGACAATGGAGTTTGAACTGATGAGGTGCTGAGGTCAGAAATCAAAGGTGCTCTACATGGGAGATACTCAGCAGTTTGTACAGGATGTTGAAGTCCCCACTCTGACTCCCTGACTTGGGGTGAGGGGGCAATGGCAGAAATCTGAACCTTATAGGAAGAATACTCCTGAAACAATGGCATGACCATAACTCTGGAGCTCACTTCTGCCGGACAGGGAACAGAACGGTACAGTCTAGAACTCTTCAGCATTGCTCCTATTGCACTCATCATGTGAATAAGCAGGGTAAAACTTGGAGAACTTACCCTTTTCCAAAGTACAGTGATGTTAGACTTCAGTATGGGAGGGGCGCTTAAAAGGTGTGACAATAGGTTTCAGAATTTGCTGTCTGTTTGAATTAACTTCATCACCCCAAAGGTGCAGAAACATGTAGTACCGGGTCTCAGTTCTGATATGAAGAAGATGGAGATAAGAAAGAAAAATGCCTTTTGGTTGAAGAAGGGGAGCTCCATCATCCAGATGACGACCTATTTTGGTTCAGTGACTCCCAGGGTAAATAATGACTAAAAACGCAGTAGTCAAAGGGCACAGAATTATGATGCTCAGAATCCACACTATTAACTGTTCTGCATGGTGTAATACAGTTAGCGCACTCCTAGTGGTTGCTTGACTGGCAAGCCTATGGCCGCAACAACAGGAAGGGGGAAGCAATGATTGCAGAGCGGATAACTTTTATAGAAAAAATGATAAACTGCTTTAAAAGAAACCACTTCAGGCTATTAAAGAATGTTGCATCCAATCCAGATTAGCAATAAGTAAGAAATCATGGGAAATGGAAGAAGAGTTCCCATAACCAGCCACATAAGATGCAAGTTCATCTGATGAATATGAGCTGCTCTGCAAGACATATATGTCAAGGGCTCCTTCTGCAGGAAGAAAGATTTTATAAAGCTTTGCTGGTCAGGAGAGCCACATAAAAGAAAAGACTTTTCCATAGACTCCTTGACCAAGAATCAATGTTAACTTTTTTTCCAGAGCCTCATTCACAATGGAAAACTGGAACTAAGGCAAGTAAGATAGACAGTTAATGGACCAAATGTCCAAAGTGACAATGGACAGGACATCCTCATGTTCAACCAGCCTACAGTCCTAGGCTGTAGTAAGTGGCAATGACACAAGGTACTATGTTCTGTGGAATGTGATGCTGGATCTAAAAGACACACAAGAGGTTGCCCTGTGATGCCAACTTTGCAAGGTGTTTATTGTGGGCACCAGCACTGCTAGCAGCAGAAGGAGCTGACTTTGGATGTTTCCAGGATGCTTAAATGTCAACCTTCAGGAGACTTTCCATGAGAAGGATGACCAAAGATTCCTTATATTTCCTTCTTAAATGCAGGTTTGGACTATAAAGATATGGTATGAGTTACAAGTAAGTACACACAAAATTTCACGATAATAATAGCCACTCCAAAAAAGACATCAGGAGTGGAGCAAAGCCTCATTATCTGAGCCTTTTTCAGAATAAAGGCCCTCTCTATTCTCTGAAACTGTCTTCCCAGAAGAAGGCCGAGGGAAAAGAAAATATTCCCCTACTCTTAGATAAAGGAAGGAACTGGCTGACCTTACTCAATGTATAAGGTGTAAGCTCACAACAGGTGGGATCTGAGTGTCAAGCAATGGGGGTCCTCACTGCCTAAGGCACCATCAGAGATGACAAATCCCATCCATACAAATCAATGCATGTACATCTACTATGAGAAGCACCCTCAATAGCTCACCCAGAATGATATTACCTACTGGAGTCTTGTTTAATTTTGCCTGTAAACCTTCCTCAATTTGGGAAGGGGAGGTGACAAATGACTCCCTTAGCCTGAGTACTACCCAGGAAGCCTTTTATGGGGGACTCAAAGACTCCCTCCTCACAAAAAAGCCTACAGCAGTACATGCTCTGTAAGATTAAACATGAGAAAGTCAAAGTTGACACCCATGCATTCACTCCCCCAATGTGGTTGCTGTGGGTGCACCTCTACTGATTCCTTTGACATCCGATGACTAGCACAAACTTGATTCCCTGCCGGCTGAAAAGAGCGGAAGTCGCAAGCTACCTCAGGAATGAACTTTAAAGGAAAGGTTATACTGGATTCCTGGCTTTTGGATTGCTTTTTCCCATCTATCTTATCCTGGCCTGTAATCATGCAAGATGCCTTCCTGCAAGTCCCTTCACTGGCCAGCATTCTTGCCTTGGACATAAGTTACTTATGATCAGAAACTCAGACATAACCCTCTTTCTTTGTGTGTGCCTCTCCCATGAAATAATAGGGCATAGGTACTGACACTGCTTATGACCTGAAGACTGCATAACACTTTGATTGCTTCAGTCCTTTAGGCATCAGACATAGGAATTTTCCAAAGACATACGTTAGGGTTCAAGATTAAACATGTGTGAGAACTGGAAGCACAGGGTATGCCCTCCTAAGCCAGAGTGTAATGTCACTGCACCATTGACAAGAGAAGTACATCCATTAAATACATGAATAAGCTGTGTTTCAGAATTGAGCACAGCTGGGGATGTAAGGAAAAGAAATTGCAACAGTTACCTACTGCAAATGGCTTCTGAAGTCAGATTATGCAAACTCCACACAGTCGGTGACCAAATGTAAGGAAAGAACACTGGACCCTGGAGTTAAGAAGAAATATTTAACTACTGACCCCATATAACTCTCCAGTGTGTCTTTCAGTAAAACAAAAATATATATCTTTTAAAGCAACGTCAGGAAAAAATGTAACAAGAACAAAGATCTATATATTACAAAGACAACTACTGCAAGGTCCTCTACCAACAACAGTACTTCAATCCTTCAAGGTCACCAAAGCGACGAACTTTTTTGGCTCTGCTTTTAACTAAAACAGTAGCAGACAATTGAAGCTGATCAAAAGTAGTGCTATTGGCAAAAGACCATGCATTAACCTCTATTAAGACATTTTTTTTTCTTTGTATTCTTGCCTCTTACACAAAAAAATGCATCTGAAAACTCATTACTTGAGATCTGTAGTAATAAATTACAAATATACTTTTTTTAATTACCAGACATAATGTGCTTAAAGCTAATATGCAATGTGTTCACTCAAGTATTATTATTTATGCATCTAAAGTTAGGAATGTCTGCTCAAAGTATATGATGGGCTACATGTTTCAGCAAATGCTTAGTGGAGGGGCATGACAGCTGGAATGCCATCAATGCCATTATTAAACATAAAATCTGACAATTAGTAATTGACTTTGTACAGCTAAGCACAAAATTCCAAAAAATGCAGGAAGTCAGAAAATCCAGCCAACCCTACTAACCATGTAAAAAAAGACTTTATTTAAAATAGGTAAATATTAGAAACTCTGATTTTGATAATTTTGATTAAATACAAAGCTTTTAGAGTTCATGACCCCATGTAATCTTCATGGCACATCTGAATTTTGGCTCAGAAGGCAGCCAACACAGATGCTTCAGGAGGAATCCTTGCAGCCAGGGAGACTGAAATCACATGATATCCACTTATCCACTGCTTCCTGTGCTGTCTGTGCTCTCTACTGTCTTGTTTATTCTTCATTTCCTTCACTGTTTTCAGCAGTAATGCCATTTGGAATGTCAGTGTCCTAAAAGACCAGTACCTACAGATAATAAAATGTTTACTTTGTTGAATAATGGATTTCAAATGTATCAAGAAGTTTAAAAGTCCAACAACTTTTAATTTACAGCATTCCTATAAGTCAGCTCTATGATGCTAACATAACAATGCCACCAAGTCCCTTTATTTATCTGTTCTAAAATAATAACCAGTGAGTTAGAAGGGTGGCACCCATGATGGAGAGAAATGGTTAAGAAACCTGGTATGGTGTAACCAAATATATGGTCAACAAAGACTGAACTATACATGATGCCTGCTTATAACACTAAGCATATAACTAGGATATATTATGCGCCAACATATAACCAGTTGACTACATTAATATCCAGTAAAAAACACTATTCCTTAAGGTAAAGGGCAACACATTGCTGGCACACACAAAGCCTGTAAAGAGTACTCTAAAAACACAAAGACCTAAAAAGCTTACAAGCAGATAGGATGGTGTATTACTTGCAACTGAAATACATGTCATTATTACTGTGTTCATGAATGCTTCAACTGATTACTCTAAACTGCCCATGAAAAGTGTATTTGCTTTTGCCGTTGTGGCCCAGGTCATTAGTAAAAATGAGTTGCAAGGTCAATCTTCTTACCTGGTTAACAAATCATTTTGAATCACACTGCACAAAGAAACGCTAATGTGTTGAGCGTGGGAAAATAAAAACAAGCAGTTATGTGGGGAACATACTTTAATACTAGAACTCTGAAAGTCACAGCTATAAGGCAGCAGACAACATTCTGCAGTGAGGTAAGTGGAGGTTTAAGTGCAAAAATGTTCCACAGTAATTTCTGTAGGAGAAGCCACACTATCAGCATATCAATATTTTGCATGTGATATCTCTATCATATAAAAAGGAGGAGCAGTTTCCTGCATTTGGCTCCTTTTCTTCACTGGCCTATAAACAGCCTAGGCAGAGCAGCGGAAAGCACATTTGTGGAAAACAAACTATAATAAAAAAAAAAAAAACTGGTCCATGGGACATTCATTAAAAATAAAAGAGGTCTACTCTTACTGCACAACTAATACTCAAGTACTGCACTAGGCAAAGATAGAAACTCCTAATGGAGAACCCTCTCCACAGTGCAGTTATTTCAGTCTCAAACTACCTGTTCTTGGGAGTGGGTACATCCACCTGCTGGCTGTGTCATGCTTCAGACATATATTTAGCCTCACATTACCAACTCTGCTTTCAAAGAATTTGATAAAAAAACACTTGCAAGACAAACATGAATACAAATTAAAGGCTTGCCATACTTATCCAGCCACAAGGTGGGTGGAATGTCTATCTCAAGGCCAAACATGCAACTAGTTTATATTACTTTGAGGGAACGTCTGCCTTACCAAAATAACAGCTCAGATATGCATGTAGCCAAAATGCTAAAAAAAAAAAAAAAAAAAACTAAGAGGGATGAGTCACTTGCCACTCTACATTTCTTGGCAAAAGTGTCAATTGAAGATCAACTAGCTATGGCTCTAACATCCATAATGGGTGCACTCTTATAAAAGTCTGGAAAACAACTTCAAAATAAATGAAGCAACTGCTGCAAAATTACAAAGTCAGGCAATGTAGTTGTTCAAATGCCAATGAGAAAGACTCTTCAAAGCTAGAAAAAAGATACAAACACCCTTTCAAAAACAGAAAGGAGGCCCTGTGCTGCATCAGCATTTACACAAAGTCATGATGACCACAATGGAAGAAATGTGTATCCTCATAGGGATTTTTATGAGGTCCAAGACAAACTGTTTGTGACAGAAGAAAACCATAGGAAAATTCAGAGTGAGTTTAATGGAATTCTTCACCTTCTAGCCTAAGAACTTCTGTCATTTATCAGAGCAGGTTTGTCTAATCAAAGACTTTTAGTCAGCCTCCATCACTACTGAGACTTAAATGGAAGGACCAATGGGAACAAAGAACCTAACGGAAACAACTGAGTCTGAATGTAGAGCTGCCTATCTCCCTATTCTATAAGGGATTCCCTTGGCTTGTACTAGGATAATTTTTTGCACTGCCAGCTAAATGTCAGCCTGGTATCACAAACTTCTCAATCGCTAAAGTGGCCATAAAGAATGGACTTTGATCTTTCTTCAAATTTGTTGACCAGGTGTGGAACCAGTGGGAAAGGATGAAAAGGTGCACACATATCCCCACCACTGAATTAAACCTTGCTTTGTTTCTGTTAACCCAAAAATTCCAGATGGACAGACTCCACCTTGCAGTGGGAGCACAGGCAGAAAAGCTCCAGCAACAAAAGGCATAAATACAATTGCCTTACAGGACACATTTCATAGAGAGTCTGTACCCTTCATAAAATGAGTCATGTTAAGTGCATTTCAAAAAAAAAGCATAACTTACACTGCAGATGGCTGTGAAATGCAGGAATATAACAGTAATATCCCAATATCTGGAAAAAAGCACTTACCCTACCACTTCACAAAGGCAGCAATAACTCTGACATCTCAAATTTCCATCCCATTCTCTACCCAATCTCCAAAATTCTTGAGAAATGTATTCACACTCAGCTCCTCAATCACCTGACACAACACCAAATCATTTCTCCCACTCAACATGACTTTAGGCCTGGATATAGTACTAACACTGCTCTCATTTCCTTCGACACAGTAATCAGCATGAGATGCTGGTTCCTTAATTTCAGCATTATTCCTAGATCTATCCAAGGCATTCAACACTATTTCTCACTCCTCCTTGCTTACTAAACTCACTAATGTCGGGCTATCTCCCCCTACCCTACAATGGTTTACCAACTATCTCAGTAACCGGCAGCAATCTACTAAATGGCTACATTCTTCCTCCCTTTCATAACTACAAATACAGGCGTCCCCCAAGGTTAAGTACTGGGACCCCTCTTACTCAGCATATTTGTCAGTAACTTTCATTCCTCTCTCATCCACAGTACTGTCATCCAATATGCAAATGACTCAACTATCATCTGCTCTGCTAATTCTGCCCCCGAGCTACAGCATCTCACCCAAGAAGCATTTACTTCCACTGAAACCTGGATGGCCCAGAACCATCTCGCCCTCAACCCCAATAAAATAAAAAAAGAAGTCATGTACTTACCATAACTTTCCATGTGAGTTGTTAACCTTGCCTTCATTCTTTACTGATGGGTTCGGCTCCGAGTCGGCCAACTGCAAAGCATGAGGTCTTCAAATATCTTGAGGCCAAGTCCCTTCAGATCTTGTTTGCAGCGTATAATACCATATGTCATTCTTTCACTCCCAAGAGAAAGGTATAGAAGGATTGAGCAATCAGGATGGATCCAACATCTCAGTCATCTAACAGTCCAGGAGGGGGTAGGAAGGAGGGACGCAAGAATGAAGGCGAGATGAACAACTCATATGGAACTTTATGGTAAGTACATAACTTCTTTATGTGAAGTTGTTTTATCTCACCGTTCATTCTTTACTGATGGGTAGCGTCCCAAGCACCATCAACCCTGGGTGGCTCACGGGAGTATATTTCTCAGGACCATGGATCTAAAAGAGACCGTTGTCCCTGGAGGCCTTATCAACTTTGTTACGAGTGGTATTGGTATGAGATTTTGACCAAGTGGCTGCTGCGCAGATGTTATCAATAGGAAGTCTGGTAGAAAAGGCAGAGGATGTAGAAACAGCTCTGGTTGAGTGAGCCTTAATTTTATGCTGTAAAGGCATGTTAGCAGCTGAATACGCAAAGGTAATACAATCAGATAACCATTTAGAAAGCCACTGGTCTACCTTTCCTGGAGTCTGAAAATGAAACAAAAAGTTGGTCTCATTTCCTGAAATCTTTTGTTCTATCCAAATAAAATCTGAGCTGTCTGTGAATATCAAGTTTGTGCAGCATGTACTCTAAATTGTTTGAATGGTTGGGAAAGAAGACTGGCAAGTCAATAATTTGGTTGAGATTGGTTTCAGTGCAAACTCTGGGCAAGAATGAGGGGTTTGTTCTAAGAGAGAGAGAGAGACTGTCAGCATGGAATATCAAATAAGGAGGCTTGATGGATAAAGCCTGAAGTTCTGACACTCTGCGGGCAGAAGTAATAGCTACTAAAAAGATGGCTTGCCAGGACAAAAATTTGAGGTCACATGAGGAAGATGGTTCAAATGACAGAAGAATTATGCGGGAAAGCATAAAATTTAGATTCTATGCAGAATAGGGAGATTTCACAGGTGGTCTAATATGAAAGGTCCCTTTCAGAAAGGCTTTGGATAGCTTGTGTGACATAATAGACAATCCTTCGAATCCAAGATGAAAATTAGAAATAGCAGCCAGATGAACATGAACTGTTGCTGCTGCGGCTTCTTTGTTGAAAATCATAGTCAAGAACTCAAAAATGGAGGCCATCGGGTCTTGGTAACTATCAATATTGTTTTTAGAGTACCAAACAGAAAATGTTTTCTATTTGCTAAGATATAGTTTCCTCGTAGAAGATTTATGAGAGGATAAGAGAATTTGCTTCGTCTCATTGGAAAGGTTAAGAAACCTGGCTATGATGGGAATTGGGGCAGCCAAGCTGTCAGCTTCAGGGACTGCAGAGAGGGATGAAGTTCTCCTGAGTACGTCAGAAGGTCTGGAACTGGGTCCAGAATCCAAGGGTTCTCCAAAAGATGAAGTCGAAGGAAGGGGAACCAAATCTGACGAAACCAATGAGGGGCTATGAGAATGATGGTCTTTCCCAGGGTCTTTGCTTTCTGTAGAACCTTGGATATCAATGGGATCAGTGGAAATGCATAGAGGGGACCCGGAGGCCAATCGTATAAGAGTGCATCCCTTGGGACTTCTCCCAGAGGGGGAATCAGGGCAAAGTAGTTTCTGCATTTCATGTTCATGTGTCTGGCAAAGAAGTCGCAGCAAGGCTGGCCCCACCTGCGGAAAATCCTGTCTGCTATTTGTTGCTTGAGGGACCATGCATGGGGCAACAAGAGTGCCCTGCTCAGCTTGTCTGCTATCACGTTGGATTTCCCCGGGATGTACGTTGCCAACAGAAAGTGCTGGGTGGAGACAGCCCACTGCCATACTCTGACAGCCTCACGACAAAGGGGGTAGGACCTGGTTCCTCCTTGTTTGTTCAAATACCAGACCACAGACATGTTGTCCGTTTGAATCGCAATCGTACCCAGAGGGAGAGAGCCCTGAAAGTGCTGCAATGCCAAAAGTACCACTCTCATCTCCAGTACATTGATATGCAGATGTGTCTCTTGATCGGTCCATGTGCCTTGGGCTGTCTTTCCCTGAAAATGCCCCCACCATCAGGGAAGCGTCCCTGGACACTGTGGCCGCTGGAGGGGGTAGCACAAATGGGTGTCCTATCGTGACATGAAGTGAGGTCAACCATCATTGAAGATCCTTTTTGCAGGAATTTGTAATCATTATTGTGTGAGACATGGGAAGCCCTTGGTAAGACCATTGAGTGAACAACAGCCATTGTAGTATCAGCATGTGCATACGAGCTAGTGGTATGGCTAGAATCACTGCTGCCATCATGCCTAATTTCAGAACTTCTGAGGCTGGTGCTCTGTCTTTGGATATCTGAATGCTGACGAAGGACAAAGACTCTTTCTATTGGAAGCCTTAGTGTAGTGGTGGTGGTGGTGCTGTCCAGCTCTGCCCCAATAAAAACAATACGCTGCGATGGCGACAAGACAGATTTTTCTGAGTTGATTTTAATGCCCAGTTGATTGCAGAGTGGACTCCCTGGCCTGAATGAGTTGATGCCTGGTGATGGCGGTAAGGAGCCAATCATCCAAGTATGGAAACACCTGGAATCCTAGATGCCTCAGGTGAGCTGTGACCACTGCCATGCATTTGCTGAACACTCTGGGGGCTGTAGTGAGAGCAAAGGGCAGGACTCAAAACTGGTAATGATTGGCTCCCAGCCGGAAGCGCAGATGATCCCTGGATGGCCTGGCCGTTTTTATGTGGTAGTACGTGTCCTTGAGATCTAGCAAGCACATCCAATTGTCTTTCCCTAAGAATGGAAGTATAGACTGAAGCGTGACCATCCAGAACTTCTTTTTCTTTACGTATTTGTTCAATCTGCTGAGGTCCAATATGGGTCTCCAGTCCCCCGTCTTCTTTGGAACCAAAAATAATCTTGAGTAAGTTCCGGATCCTGTCTGGTCTGCTGGGACTGGTTGGATGATTTTTTCTTAGCAACGTTGGACCTCTAATGTTGTCTGTTCCCCTGTAACTGGGTGGAACGTCTGAGATTTTTCTTATGGGAAAAGAGGGTGTGACGAATGGGATGAAGTATCCTTTGGAAATTATACTTTGTACCCAGCTGTCTTTTGTTATTTCGAGCCAGCCGTCTGGATACAAAGATAAACAACCCCCCGACTGCCTCCAGAGCAGGACAGTCGGGCCTCTTCTCAGGAGCGCTGGTAGGGCTTCTCAGAGAAGTGATCTCTGTCGCCCTGATGTTGCAGAACCCCTCTGCCGCGAGAGTGGCGTCTTCCATTATTGCCCCCTCATCTGCCTCTGGAGGGGGGTTCACCACGTGTCCTGAAAGGCTCCTTGGGTTTTTCGGAACCACATTTTTCCTCCCCTTTGACCCTTCGGGTAGGGTCGAGTAGTGGTGGAAAAATGGACCCCGACGGCAGACACAGTTTTTCCGTCCTGTTCACACCTGGTTAAGGTTTCCCTCACTTTAGGCCCGAAAAGGGATGAGCTGTCAAAGGTAGTATTCACGTAGGATGACTTTAAGGGCTTCGCAAAGGAACACAAGCGCATCCAGGAGTGTCTCGTAAGAGCAACTCCTGTACCCATTGCCCTACCCGTTCCATCAGCTGCATATGAGATGAGATGCATGGATGAGTTGGCTATAGAACCGAGGCTAGCAAGCTGGGCAGCAACTTTGTTGGAAGCTCCTGCAGCTACTGTACCCTGAAGAGCACCTCCTAGCTCTTTAAGGAGATCTCTTTGTAACCTGGCAAAATGGGTTAAATAGTTGAGCGAACGAAGAGCAAAAGTCGCTGAACTAAACATGCACTTCCCATATCTATCCATGATTCTAGAGTCTCTGTTAGGAGGATGGATAGAAGAGGAAGTCTCAGACATTTCCTTTTTGGTGGCTGCCACCACCACCATGGTGTCAACAGGAACACCTTTTGTTAAGAATGATTTGTCAAGGGGGGCAGAAATGAACTTATTAGGCCTCCTAGGGACAGGCTCCATAGTATCTGGAGACTCCCACGCCCTTCGTCAGACCAGCTGCATTAGCTCATCGAAGGGCAGAGACACCCAAGAGGTGGATGGCTGAGACCCGAAAGCCTTCAGAAGAACTGACTCATCCTCAGTAGGGCTTTTGGACTGCCAGTCACCCCTCTGCCTAAGCATTTCAAGAATCTCAGCAAATGAGATATCTTCAGAGGGGGACCATGGGGACCCTTCTGACTCATCTAGGTCAGTATCCGATGTTACAGTCTCCTGAGGGGAGTCTAGATGTTTCCTCTTACACAATCTCTTCCTGGGAACCTCATCAGTGGGAGCTTCTGGTGAGGTCTCAGAAGAGCAAGGGCCACCCATTGGGGCTTCCTGAGGCTCTGGGTCTTTACGCTTGCGTCAGAATGTGTGAGGGAGAAGCAGACACAGACACTTTAGGGGAGGAGGAAGTCAGACCTGAGGTAGAGGATGTCCTAGGAGACATGAATCTCCTCATGGCATCGAAAGCACCCCTGCTCCAATGCGAGGGAACTGACGGATCTGAAGAAACCGTTGAAACCCCCGGCACCAGAACAGAGGGCCGAGCTCATCCGAGCTGAAGCCCTGAGAGGCACAGTCGGAACAGAGAAGTCGGTCCGACTATTCCTCCCTGGACCCAACCAGAGAGTGTTGGCTCCTAGAGTCCTCGATCGGCACCGAGAACGTTAGAGTGCACAGAGATGAAGACACTGCAACAGGCGTCGGCTCCAAGGGTTCCACTATCAACAGGTCCAACTCCTCCGGCTCTGAAGAACCAGTATGCCTCAGACGAGGAATAGATTGAGTTGGTGTAAGGGTCTTCGGCTCCGAAGCCATCTGGGTCAAAGCTGATAAAATTTTTGCCAAGGCCGGTGCCAATAACAGCTTCTGCACCACATGATCCACATCCAGATCTGAAAGGCTGATAGAGGACCAAGAAGAGCGCACCAAAGGTGGTACCAACTGTAGTAACGGACTCTTAGGAGCTTCGGACACAGGTTCCAGGACTGGGGACCAGCTCTGAAAGGTAAAGACTGCCGGTTCCGATAGCAGTGGAGCCAAAGCTGAAAATTTCTTAAGAGTCCGAAGTCTTAGAAGACTTTGAGGACTTGCTGGATCCATCATGGTCGCTCAAAGCTTCTTGAAATGATGGTTTCAACAACCCTCTGTCAATCAGTTTTCGTTTTCTTTCCTGTAGGACCCTTGAGGAAAAAGGATGGCATATAACACAGCTATCCTGCAAATGCAGGACTCCTAGACAATATACACAATTTACATGGCTGTCTGTAACAGACACCTTTTGGCCAAATTTGGGACACTTCTTAAAGCCAGACTTAGGATGTTTGTCTTGGTCAGCCATAATAATCAAAGAAAAATTGCTGTCACCACAGAAAAACTTAACAGTATTTATTCAAACAAGCCTTAACAAAATCAAGCTAAGTCACACACGCACACACACACACACACACACACAGAGTATAGTAATATAAATGTAAAGTGAAAAAAAAGTCTGTCTAAAGTACACCACAAGAAATTCTAAGCAGACTATGCAATAAAAGAAGATAGCTGCTAAGAGACACAACAAGCCTCATCTAATATATAACAAGATACTGTCAACTGCAAGCTTCAACAGTAATCAACTACTAAGCCTATCTGAAAAAAAATCTAAAGCTAAACGCACACTAGCAATAACTATAACTATCTAAGAAATAGGAATAACTTGTGACAAAAGGTCACTGAATAAAACACACTTTTATATATTTGTTTGTTTGTGTGTATATATATATATATATATATATATATATATATATATATATATATATATATATATATATATATGTATAAAAGGAGAAAGGATTTTAAACTAGGCCAAAACAAGAGGCCAACTTGAAATTTTTAAAACACACTACTGGGAAGCGATATAAGTAGGAAAATGCACCCAAAAGCTATAAGAGCGTTCTAAAACTCTACTAAAACTACCTTAAACTATCAAAAAATTTTAAGTAATAAAAAAAGCTGTTTTACTGGCCCGAGCTAATGAAGAACCTCCGATCTGTTGCAGCGGCAAAGTAGATCTGAGGTGACTCCAGGTGCACCATGGGATAGGGACTTGGCCTCAAGCTATTTGAAGACCTCGAATTTTGCAATTGGCTAACTCGGAGCTGAGGGATCGCCTCCGAACCCATCAGTAAAGAATGGACGGTGAGATAGAACTTCACATCTTTTAATATTTACCCCCACAAAATCCAGCTCTGTGGACAATTCACTATTCGCCATTCCCTCCCAAAATAAAACCATCATTGAAGTCGTCCCTAACACCAAATTACTAGGTATCATCACTGATGACAAATTAACGTTCGATCTTCACATCTACACTAACATAAAAAAAAACATCAAAAACTAGGTGCCCTGTATAGGCACAACTATTTTCTTAGTGTCACTGCAAAAATGATTTTAGCCTCACCCTTCCTGCTTCCAACACATCTATACGGAGCTCCTATCATCACCAGTCTAAGTCCTTCTTGAAAACAAAACTAGACTCTTGCTATAACAAAGTCGCCAAATTTGCCACAAATGCTAAATATTCTACCCATCACCGTTCCTCTCTGCATCAACTAAATTGGCTAGAATCCCAACACTATCTCACATTCTTACAATTAACTACTGCACATAAGCTCATCTACCACCCAGAAACCTGCCCTTCCCTCTCTCCTACACTGACCATGTACCATCCAAACCGGCCCCTTAGGTCCAAAAACAAAATGTTACTATCCATAGAGAAACCCAAGCTCTCAGCTGGTCAAATGCTGTATTCCTATAATGTCTCTAAGGCATGGAATAAGCTCCCTCCAATACTCAGAACAGTCAACAATCTGGCCTCCTTTAAAAAATACCTTAAACTGCCTCTCTCCTCAAAATGGTTATACTCCTGCTCCTCAACACACAACTCCAACTCCTGATTTCTCCTCCCAGTGCTACACCTCTATCACATAATTTCCTTCACTCTGTCTACTTAAGACTTCCTGTGTCACTTTAACCTGTCTTTCCCACCCTCTGCCCTTCTATCTCCTACTATACTTACACTGTACTTAATCTCATCACAGCTATGCACCTGCAGATATATTACTGTCATGTGTTTACTTGAATACACACTATGCACCATTGTAAATATCATTCACTAGCATGTCACTGACATATATGCCATTTATTACTTCTATATGTCAAAGACTGCATTTTTTATACTGTTCCTTCTATTACCAGTCTCATTCAACGTAATTGTACTATATGATTTTCTTCTTCTTTTTTTATGTGATTATTTTTTCTTTCTATATACCTTTGTGGAGCTTTTCCCCCTGGGCCTCCACTGAAAATGGGTTCTTTTTCAGGTCCAGTGGACTTTCACGGTCAACAAATGCAATAAATAAATAATGCATAAAGATGCAAATATGGTAGCAACAAAAAATGAAAATGCAGCTGGTAACAGGACACATTTTCTAGAGAATACAGAAAAGGCAAATTAGGCATTGTTCATTGCTGTGAAATGCATGAAATGCATGAATTTAACAGCAATACATAAAGGAAACGTAGCTGATCGGTGCTAGATTAAGATCTGGGGATCCCAGGCATTCAAGCCATTGGACATTGACAGCAGTGGCAGCACAATCTGGAAATAAATTACTGCTGGAAATGGTGTAAAAGTAAGAAAGAGTAGAAGGCTCAAAATTGAATTAAGGAGATCATAAAAAAACAATAACTAAATAATACAAGAAAGTGGCCAAAGTCTTTACACTATCTTTTACTGCACTGACATAATACCACTGAATAAGCACCTAAGTTCAGGAATGAATAAATGTTATCAAAAATGAGGCCAGAATTAGGCATCCTTGGACAATCCACTTTACATTTACTGATGAGGTACGACTGCACAATAGAGATAAGAAGAGTGCGTAAACTCCACAGTTTAAAGTATACTGGGAGCAGGCTGTTACTAGGTGTGTCATGCTGCATATCCAACTTCTACTACAAAGCCATATCACCATATTTGCATTCCATTAATATCCTCCAGTGATCAATTCCATAAACAATGGAAAAGAGTTACAGAGGATCTCTTCTACCAAACAGTGCTATCCTGTATACCTTCCCAGAAAGGCAACAGTTAGGGTAGTGGAGTATGTCAGACTAACTCTAGAACCTGTATTAAGGATATCCTAACCAACAATACTAAACCATATATTGGTAATATCACATGGGATCATCCATTACCACACGTTTAAAAAATAGACGCGAAAAAAACAGATATAGTAGCCCACAAAAAGAAGACAAAAGTAACACTGATCATCGAAATTGCTACACCCAGTGATTACAGCATCTTACATACAGAGAGATTTATACATTGCCCTTATATGCGAACACCTTACATGGACAATGTGATTCATAAACAATCTATGGATGAACTGTATTACCTACGCATGGCATAGTCTGACAGTGGCAGATCCGAATGCAAATATTCCAGCATAGTCTAAGGATGATGGCCTTCACACTGCCACCTGTACACTCAGATGTGATACTGCAGGCATTACAGGGAAAACTCTGTGACAGTTGCATTGGTACTGCTGGGATTACACTAGTGGCATATTATGTGCCTCAGTCTGTGCTGTAACAGCTGTACATCTGAACTTTGTTTCCTGTAAAATCAGGTCATTGGTTTAATTTCTCCATGTCTTTTAGATTTCTAATACCATGATGGGAATAGATCCCATTCCTAAGTCAAAGTATGATTAAAGCTCATTAAATTAGTATTGTTTCAATCTTTGATGCCTTCACAGCACCAGCAATGTGCCCAGAATGGACTCCTCCTGCAATTCATATGGAGTTACATGTAACAGTAGCATAGATAAACCAGGGAAAGAAATCCAACAAACTACTGAAACACAAAAACCAAGACAGCAGCACCAAGACCCACCACAGGAAGTATCAGGAATCCAAAAAATATGAAATAAAACAATTTATTGAAGCGCTTTTCGTTGCTTGTAATGTAGCAACTTCTTCAGAAAAGATACACAGTTTCAAACAGTAGTTTATAAGTAATTAAGACATGTCATGTGATGGCCACACCTCCAGTAAGTCAAATTCTTAAAGAAACATTTACTAAAAAAACACATGTTCATAAAACCTGAATATAAAAGCTGCAAGTTTGTCAAATTAAAGTGTCATCAAAACTGTTATAGTTATACAGAAGGCATTAAACTGTTAGACTCAAACAATAATAAAGTTAGACTAAACTTCAAAAATACGGAATAATCAACCGGTTATATCTCTCTAAAATATTGTGGAACTAAGATGAAGAGAATTATATTCAAACAAAATACCGATTACCGTCTCAAACTTCTTAGTTTCAGTAGACAGGCAATGTTACAAGCATCATTTAAACCAGGTACAACAAATGCATTCAAACGGATTTGCCATTCCAGTTCATGTTCTTCTAAAAGTAAATTGAGTGGGCCACCTCTCAAATTAGCTTGAACTTGATCTATAGCTTTGAAGGTAAATTTGTGGCCCACATTATTTGCTATGTCTTGCCTAGTGGGTTGTCAATTTTATTGACTGAAATAGCATAGGTGTGTTCATAAACCCTATCCCGCAGTCTACGTTCAGTCTTCCCCACGTAGAATGCGGGACAGCAGACACATCTTGCTATGTAGACTACTAGTCTAGAATTACAGTTGAGTTTAAATTTAATCTCATACTTGTTGTCACCTATACAAAATGTATTGCCCACTTCCATGAATCTACACATCCTACAAGATTCACATAAATTCATTCCAGCATACCTATGTGTTTTAAGTTGTTGCCCCCCACATTCAAGTAAGTTTTTAAGGTTGTGGCCTCTACGAAATATAATATTTGGAACTGGACCTAGTTTACTGGATAGTGAAATGTCACTCAAGATAAACTGCCAGTTTTTACATAAAATACGTTTGACTTGGCCACTATCATTACTAAAGGTAGTAATAAATCCACCTTTGAAGTTAGGGGCTAAAATTTGTGATGGAATTTGTGTTGGGACAAGTACACTGTTTTGACAATCTACCATGTGAGGAATAAGACTGTCCTGTTCTAAACTGTTTAGCCCAAGGATGGGAGAGACAATTCCAAGTCTTCTTTTATCAGAAACTTCACTGACTAAAGTTCCAATAAGGTCATTAGGATACCCACGCTTTTCAAACATCTTCCTAAGTAAATCACATTCTTGATGGAAATCGAGCTCAAGTGTCATCATTCTAGCTGCCCTTATCAACTGGCCTTTTATAATGGACCGCTTCTGGTGAAACGGGTGGCAGCTGGAAAAGTGTAGGAATGAGTTACAGTACGTGGGTTTTCTGAAAATCTGTGATAGATACCCCCTGTTAACTTTGTCTTTTGAAAGTTTCACATCTAAATAGTCAATCGTGGCCGTGTGAAATGTTGATGTAAATACCAGGAAATCAGTTGTGGAGTTCAGAAATGAAATAAAAAGCTTAGCCTGAATGCCATCTCCATTAAATAACACGAAGATGTCATCCAAGAAACGGGTGTAATAAACGAGGTTCGCCCTGAAGTGCTCAGCTTTAAGAACAAAGGTTCTTTCCCAGTACGCCATCACCAAGTTGGCAAAGCTGGCACCACAGGGCAACCCCATAGCGACCCCTCATTTCTGTAAATAAAAGTCCTTATCGAATAAAAAGTAATTATTAGTAAGAATGATGTCTAATAAAGACTCCACTAAGATAATTTCGTTTGAAGGAACTTTCTTAGATTTAAGCAAGAGGCTTACCCATTCTATGCCCTCTAAGTGTGGAATAGATGTATACAAGTCCTTAACGTCGACAGTTAAGAAATTGTGATTGGGGTTAAATTCCAAGTTGTTAATATTCTCTAGAAAGGTCCATGAGTCTTTGCATACTTGGGGTTCTGACACCAAGTATTTTTTCAAAATATTGTTCACTACCTTGGCACAAGGGTAAGTTAATGAACCCCTACCATCTATTAATGGTCTCATGGGGGGTTTTCCACATCCTTGTGGATTTTTGGTATCCCAAACATAATTGCGATTTTTGGCCAAGGAAGGGAGATGAAATTAAACGTACCAATATCAATGATGGCATCAATGAAGAAGTCATTGAAATAGCCTCTTATCTGTTTATATGCAGTGTTGACCTCACTCAAGGATGCTTTAGAGCAAGCCTCTGTGTCTAAAAGATGCCTCATTCTAACTGTGTAGACATGTTGATCAAAGACTACTAGTCCCCCACCTTTATCTGCTTTAACCACCCTGACATTAGTGTTCCTCATGGATTGCAGTAGTACACTTTCCTTTCGACTCACATTACTTAGTCTTTTTGATGGACAAGGATGAGGATTCGAAAGGAGTCAAATTCGCATACTTGTTCAAACATCTTCAGGGTAGAGTGTAGTGGGGGATTACAAAGTACCACCCTTAACTCATGGTCACCAGAGTTACTGTCACCAAATAATAAAGTTTAACTTTCTCACATACAGTTTAAGGTCTGTGACAGTTTTGACCAAGTTAAATGGTTTATCAGGTACAAATGTACTACCTTTAGCTAATAAGTTCACCAACGGCAAGTCGATAGAAAATGATGAAAAGTTATAAATGTTAAAGTCACCGTCACTGTTAGTAACATTGTTCAAACGAGGGTAATTAGTTGTTACTTCCTGCATTTGAAATTGCATCGAGTGTTCTTCTGGTTCTGTTGGAATGATTTGTTCTTCGGAATTGTTCCTGTAGGGTTGTCTTTCCAAACATTTACACAATTTTTGACAGGGACGTTGGTATTGTCAGTCACTTGTTGTTGGTTGTGATCACAATTGTTGCTGTTGTTGTTACGAATCCGTTCACTACAACAGTCTGGTTATTATCCTCAGATTGCACAACATTGTTGGATTGCTGTACAGCAATAAAGGGTTTCATTACATTAGAAATTTGAGCTGAAGATGCTTTTGGATAGGCCGACCCATTGTCATAAGCAAGCCTGTCCCTTTTCATTTTTTTAACTTTATTGCTCTTCAGTCTGTCCAGCAACTGATTAATACTAGAAAAGGATCAGTACTAGAAAAGGAAAATGTATCAGTAGCATATTTAAATACGAGTGCAGATTCTTTTTTGTGAGACACATTGATCCTACTACTACTATTAGAACTGTCTGGGTATCCTTCTTCCACATTGCAAATCCTGATATTTTATTACTTTGTTTCCCTGCACGCAAGACTCAGTAATCACTGGGTGTAACAATTTCAATTATCAATGCTACTTTTGCCTTCTTTTCATAGACTACTATATCTAGTTTTTTCACATCTATTTTTTGAACTGTTGCAAATGGGTGATCCCATGTGAAATAAATTTCATCATTCTCTGTAATGCTTGGTGGCTCATGTTTCCAATCCTCAGCTACTTTAATTTTGCAATGTTTGCACAATCCCCAATGCAAAAGTCTTGCTAGATTATTATACCTTTCAGCACAGTTCTTCCTTCTGCCATCAGTGTATCGCACCCAGCAACAAGAGGTGCGACTATTTCCAGTTCTGTTTTACAAAACCTGCATTTGTCTGTTTCTCCCACATGTTCAATGTACTTTGTAAACCAACATGTACATATAGTCCACTATCCTGGGCCTCCAATATTAACCTTAAATCATAAGGTTTAAATTCACCTTTCCTTAACCATTCCTGCCGTGACATGAGGTTGTTGCAGGTTTTTCTGTGCTTGCAAATATATTTATGCCTTTTCCACACTACTTGCCTTCTCATCTGATCCTTCTCTTTATATTCGTTATTTTGTTTTTTTAGTACATTTAGTTGCTCCTGATTTTTGTCTACTACTGGTTTGATTTTTCCCACTTGACCCCAATATGTTTCTGGTAAACTAAGCAGGGAAGTCATCTTAGACTTGTTCTCATGTCTTAAAACTTTCACTATGTTTGGATCTGGTGAAGTCAGCAGATATGCATGCAAGCCTATGATTGCAGAACTATACATGTAATCAATGTTGAGGAGGCCCACACCTCTTCAGAACAAGGGATATACAATCTTGGTATACACGGATTTTTATACATAATTTCATAAGTGTGAAGCACTTTTCTTGTTTTCTTTTCCAACTAATCCAGTCCCTTTTGGGGCCAGTCAGTCATCCCAAAACTGTAAGTTAAAACAGGAAGTAAAAACAGATTTATAGCTTGGACAATGTTCCTAGATCTCGGGGCTGTTTTCAGTACTAATATTAGTCTCCCAGCTGGTCAAGTTTCCTTTATATCACATTTGCCTCAGACTGATATTTTCTTCGTAATGCAGCTTCCCTGCTTTAAATGTTGCTTTTGCCAATTTAGCAAGGCCAAATAACATTCTTATATCATCACATAACGTTTTGGCCACTTGCAGTTGTTCTTTCAGCTCCACATCTGATAAACTATACAGTTTTAAATCATCCACAAAAAAGATGAGAAGTCTTTACATTTCGTTGTTCTCTTGAAGCTAAATTGTAACCATGACCTAATCTATTAAGTTGACATCTTGGGTATAGGTCAAGACAAAAGAGCAGTGGTGACAAAACGTCACCCTGGAAAATCCCCCTTTGTATTGTTATCCCTAGAATAATAATTTGTCCTTTAACATGGCTTAGCTGCATTGTGGTTTGTCACTGTAATGTAACTGATCTATGTAGGGTACGTGTTAGACATCCATTAATGTGGGATGCTGTCAAATGCTATTTTGTAATCTATCCATGCCATACTTAAGAGTGTCTTCTACTTTTTTACTATTCTCCATTATGACTAACAAATGATCCTTTGTTCCATATTATCTTTTTTGTTACCCTTTTGTTCTATTGCCATGATTGAGTTTTCTTCTAAATGCCTATAAACTCTAGCATCATCAATCCCAGTATATAGTTTATACATCACGGGAAGGCAAGTTATTGGTCTGTAGTTTTTAGGATAGATTGCAGGATCACTCAATGGAGAGTATCGTTTTTCCTGTTTTAAATCAGGTTAGTGTCTGTTCAGGGTGTGCATACAAGCAGTTCTTACTCAAGGCTAAATCTTTGTGGATGCTCTTCAGTTAGTCCCACCCACACTCCCTGTTTTTGTTTTGGTGTTAATCTTAGTGGCCTTGAAACTGCCCGCCCCTCTTGTAAATTTGTGTTTGGATACTCCTTCTGGGCCCATCTCATTTGCTCACTCAACTGAGTGCAGTGAGATCATATTCTGATTTCAGGCACTCCTACTGTGTACAAAGGGAGCATCTGGGAAACAGAAAAAAAATTAAGCTTGTTTCCTGCCTTTCCTGTTAAGTGGTATAGACTATTTGTAGGCTTCTGAGCCCCCACACCCTTCTGTGTTGGAGGGAAGCCTTCTAGCTTAGTTTTTTTTCTTATAACTAGCCAGTTTTCTAGTTTCAGCACTCAAATCTGTTTCTTTGATCTCAGCACTTGTTCAGTAAAAAAAATTTAATCTGCTTTTACTGTACTTGTGTTTCTACCTACTTTATTTTACTTTTGCATCATCTTAAAAGTACTCAATTGTATTTATTACTGCTTGGTGTAACTCATTCTAAGCCTTTTGGTTTAAACACTTGGGCTTCGGACCAGTTGTTTTGCACTGAGAGGGTTTGTGGTCTGCACTGTAGTGGCAGAACAGGTAGCTTACATCCTTCTAGGTTGGGAACTGCTGATTGAGGGCTCAGTGTCTGTTATTCTAAAAGTGTATTAATTCTAGTTTAAGCACTTGGGCTTTCAGGCCAGTTATTTTACATTAAGAGGGTTTGTGGTCTGCACTCTTGTGGGAGGAGAGACTGGACTCTGCCCTTCTGAGCTGGGAATTTCTAGTTAAAGGCGTATAGTGCATGCATATCTGAACTGCTTCTTACTGAAGTTGGTGTGCCTTGTTTGCTGTGGCATAGACTGGATTCGGGCCTGCTGGATCTAGCTTTGTTTGTGTAACTTGAGCACTAATTCAGGCATTCTCTAAAGTATTCAATTGTATTTATTACTGCTTGGTAGTAGCTTGATTAAAGTGTAGCTATCATTCTAAGTCTTTTGGATTAAGCACTTGGGCTTCAGACCAGTTGTTTTTACATTATGAAGGTTTGTGGCATGCACTGTAGTGGCAGGACAGGTAGCTTTCATCCTTCTAAGTTGGGAACTGCTGAGTCAGAGCCCAGTGTCTGTTATTCTTAAAGTATATTAGTTCTGGTTTAAGCACTTGGGCTTCAGGCCAGTTATTTTACATTAAGAAGGTTCGTGGTCTGCACTCTTGTGGGAGGAGAGGCTGGACTCTGCCCTTCTGAGCTGGGAATTTCTGGTTAAGGGTTTATAGTGCCTGAATATTTGAACTGTATCTTACTGAAATTGGTACACCTTGTTTGCTGTAGCATAGACTAGATCCAGGCCTGCTGAATCTAGCTTTGTTTATATGCTTGTTGTTTGTTTGCTTGTTATTTACTGGAATGCTAATTCCACCTAATACGTGACTTCTCAGCTTCTGTGGATCACTAGTGATATCTGCATTGCTTACTGTACTTATTTCCTTGTTTCACTTGAAAGAAAGTTACTGTTTGTCGTTTTTGCATTTAAGTTACCTGTAACACATTGCACTTAAGTTACCTGGCACTTGCTCGCTAAAGCAATTATATAAGTCAGCACTAAAAATTAAAAGCACTACACCCTCACTCCCCACTGGCCCTTGTTTTCAATTATTAAGGAATTCCCAATATTATTCTAGCATGTCCAAAGGTCAGTTGTCAATCTCCTCTCCGGTCCAGCTGGTGAATCTGGGAATCTTGAGGCAATGTTACAACCGCCTCATGTACACAGACAACCCACTCCTCCTCCCAACAAATTCCAACACATGTGAAAGATGCAACCATATAGCCAAACTGGAGGCTAAGCTCTCTCAACTTAGTACTGGCATAACCAGTCAGGAGGAGAAGGAAACCACACTCACTACAATTCCAGTCTCACATAGACCTACCACGACAGCAAACCAAACACATATTCACACAAAAACATACTCAGAGACTCTAAATAAAGATCTGCCTAAACAGCAGAGACCTCCAAAGCAGACACCCAAGCAACCACTACCCCAAAACAAAACACGTGCAACACATATCTCACAAAGCCAGTGTGCCGAACAGTCACAGCCCTTAAGACTATACAACACACCTGATACACTTGTAATAGGTGACTCTATCATCAGGCACACTGACGTCCCGCTCACTAGGATGAACAAGGAGAGGGTCATGGTGAGCAGCCTGTCAGGCGCTAGGATACGACACATAACACAAGCACTCAGGTCACTCCAAGGCAAGTACAAATATGACTCAGTCATTGTCCATGCTGGTGTGAATGACCTGAGATGTACGTCCCTGGACTACATGAAAAGAGACATAAAGGAGCTCTCTGAGCATGTAGCCCAGGCCGGTATGACCCTGACCTTGAGTAGCATCTTACCCTCACCAAGAATGATGCCACAATATGAAGACAAGATGATCAATTTCAACAATTGGCTTAAGTACTGGTGTCATTCAAAGGGGATCCAATGCTTGTCAGATTGGGATGATATGTTCGACAAGCCACGATGCTTTGCTAGGGACGGCTTGCACCTGTCACCCCTGGGCTTTCGGATATTGGCAAAGGCTCTTGCTACCCCCATAGTGCCTTTTTTAGGCAAGGCTCAAAAGACAAACCCACCTCCATAGGTATCACAAGGGATAAGAAACTAAAAGCAATGCTACTCAACGCCAGAAGTCTAAACCTCAAGATGCACGCACTCGAAACTCTCCTTAGCATGGAGAACATCGATATCTGTGCAGTAACAGAAAACTGGTTCAGGGCTCCCGAGAGCACCCCAGCACTACCAGGTTATACCTCATACCATGCTTTTCGGCCCCAAAACTTGGACCGAACCACAAAAGGAGGGGGAGTATCGATATTCATCAAAGATACCCACACCTCCAGGTTGGTGGCAAAGCACGAAGCATCAGAGACTATCCATGTGCAACTAACAGTGGGTAAAACTGCCTTCCAGTTTATAGCCTGCTACAGACCACCCTCCCAAACCCAGGAACCCCACTCGGCCTTTCTGAGAACACTGGAAAATAAGAAGGTCTCTCCAAACACCATTATATTGGGCGATTTCAACTACCCAAACCTAGACTGGGAGCATTACTCTAGCTTCAACACCCTAGCCCAAAGGTTCCTAGAATTTATAAACTCAAGTGCTATGGAACAACTTGTTACCACTCCCACAAGAGGGGAAAACATACTGGACCTGATCATCACCAACATGGGGACTCTATGCTCCAGACCAGAAGTGTATCCCTCACTGGTAAGATCAGACCATAAACTAATCTCACTGGATATTCACATCCCGACCCCACCCCCTGCCCAGAAAACCACAGTGAAAAACTTCTCTAAAGCAAATTTCACACTCCTCAAAACCGAGGTGGAATCCTTCAAAGCCCCCGGGCCTGTGGAAAATACGGCCCAGACCGCAGAATCCTTTATAAACGCATTCTATGAACACCTTCAGGAATGCATGGATCATGCGATCCCAAATAAAACCAAGACCCAATCCTCCAAAGGCAGACGTCCTGTCTGGTGGACCCCAGCCATAAACAAACTATACAATAGAAGGAGGAAGCTACTAAATGATAGAGCAAAATCCCAAAAAGGGAAGGCATCACTGATCAGTATTAGCAAAAAACTACGGGCACACACAAAATTGTCTAAGGCCAGCTTCAAAAGAAAAATTGCACAGGACACTAAGGATAATCACAAGGCTTTCTTTAGTCATGTTAGGAACCTAGGTGGTAATTCCCAGATATGCTCAGAATTAGTCCAAAATGACAAAAAATACACTGAACCCACAGACAATGCCAACATCCTAGCTGACAAGTTCAGCACAAACCCCCCCCCTCCCCACCAAAAGGGCAAATATCTATCCCAGCAGAGTGCTGCCCCCCTGACATCTCAGATGCTCAGGTAAGAGCCGCCCTCTCTAAAGCAAAAAAACACAGCATCAATAGGACCAGACGGTGTCCCGGGCTGCGTCCTACATGAACTCCAAGAAGAGCTAAACCCAAACATAAAACTACTGTTCAATCTCAGCCTTACTACAGGATATGTGCCCAAAGAGTGGCATACAGCAACAGTGGTCCCTCTCCATAAAGGTGGTGCCTCAACAGATCCTGGAAACTATTGCCCCATAAGCCTGACTAGCTTGGTCTGCAAAGCTATGGAAAGGATCATCATGGACCTCATAAATAAAGATATTGGGGACCTACAGACACTGGATCCTACCCAGTTCGGCTTTGTTAATGGCAGATCCTGCCTCTTAAACCTGGTTGATTTCTTTGAAACAGTCACCAAGGCCACTGCCGTGGGGAAGGTGGTCCACACAGCCTACCTGGACTTCGCAAAAGCCTTCGATACAATACCCCACTTGGGCATTATAGATAAACTCACCAGCTTAAATATAAACCCCTATGTCACTAGATGGATTGCAAACTGGCTCAAGGACAGAACCCATATGGTTAGAATTGCTGGAGCCATGTCAGACTCCAAACCAGTTACAAGTGGTGTCCCACAAGGCTCAGTCCTGGGACCTCTCTTGTTCGGTATATATTTCTCGGAGATACAGGCCAACATGGAAGGACTGTGGCTGACCAAGTTCGCAGATGACTGCAAACTGGGCACCATAATCGACTCTCCAGCCGACACAAGCATCCTCCAAAAGGGCCTCATAGAAACAGACAACTGGTGCCAGAGCCATGGCCTCAAGCTAAATGCCAAAAGTATATAGTCATCCCTTTGGCAAAAACAAAGTGCCCACAAATTACCACATAGGTGGTAATCCATTAAGTACAGAAGTAGTAATTAGGGACCTGGGGACCCAAGTTGATAGCAATCTCTCATTTGACAACCACGTGGCCAAAGTGGTTAGAAAAACATTTTATATAGCCCACCTAATCATGAAGGGATTCACATCTAGATCAGGGGAGGTCATCGTGCCTCTTTACTCATCCCTCATCAGGCCCATAATTGAGTACAATGCCCCTTTTGGGATGTACCTTACCAGACACCTGCAGCAACTGGAAAGACCCCAAAAGTACCTCACCAAGAGGATCAAAGGGCTCAAACAGATGCCATATGCTGCCCGGTTAAAGAAACTCCAGCTCTACTCAGTGGCATACCGCCTGTTCAGAGGCGATCTGTGCCTGACGTATAAAGCTATGTCCAACCTGGAATTAATGGACATGCTGCACCTCAGAAAATCCAAATCCCATCGAGCTACGTGCTCGAGAGACTTGAACCTCAGCACTGAAATAAATAGGACATGCTGGAGGGACAGATTCATAACCCAGAGGCTCCCTTCACTCTGGAATAAAATCCCAGTCCAGGTTAGGCAGAGTCCCTCATTGACTCTCTTCAAGAGGAATCTTGATGAGTGGATGGGAGATCGTAGGTTTACCCCGGGTATCACTTCTGTGTCACTGTTAGACAGAGGCACAGTATACTAACCTTGAAAAAGGGCATAGCAAAATAAATTTAAAATGGGTGGCGAAAGCCAAACACATTCTGGCTAGGCTTATAAATGCCCTAGGGCAGATAGCCTAGTATGAACCTATGAATCTATGAAAGATGTTGATACTTTTAGACAGAAGTTAGCTACTGCATCTGGGCCTGTGTTTTTCCAGCTAAGAGCTTTCCTTAATTTTGTTTCAGTTTCTCTGGTGATTACTTCATCCCATTTCATATCTTACACATTTGAACTTTTTACTGTTTCTTTTACTTCTGTCCTTTCCGCATCTTTGTTATGCTCCACAGGGTCTTCATAGATATTTCTCCAAAATGAGTCTATTTCTTCTTTTATAGTTAACATGCCTTTTGCTTTATTTCCCAATTCTCTACAAAACTTTCTGGGTCATCAAAGAAGCACTTATTTTATCCTTTTCTTTATATTTATCTGCATAGCTGATGTCTGTAGTTTATTTGCAATAGTACATGATAAATCCTTGTATGCTGATACTGCACATTGCTTTTGCATCCATCTTTCCAAGTACTTTTGTTGATCTGTTCTCTCTGCTATACTTTTCTAACAGTGACATTTCTTGTTTTCTATATCTGATGATTCCATTATGGCATTTGATTTCTTTCCTTCCTTTCCCTTTTTGCTCCATGTCTCTGTGGCAAGACTTCATCTGTTATTAATTTAGTTGCACAGTAATATATCCTATTTACGCCCGTTACATCGCATGAATTTCTGTTAATAGTTTTGATTATTGTGTCAATTTATTTTACAAGACTTCTAACATTTTGGGTCTTACTGACTTTCTGTAACTTGTTTCTTTCATTGATCCTAATATGTCTATCCATCTCTGCTAAATCAAGCAACTCTTCCCTGAGATTATTTTCTTCTAAACTGAGGGCACAATTCTTTATTCCCCGTTTCCTGTGGGCATTCTACAGAAAGTTCCAGAAAGTACAGTTTTGTACCTACCATAAATGTAGATGTTCAAGTGTTCACACTGCTGCAGTCATTACACTTGGGTTATCCTGCCGTCAGGCGGTCCCGCAGTTGGCCAGAGTTCCAAAGTCTTGGTCCGGTGTCGGTTGCTGTCGCTTCTTCCCTGACATCAGTGCGCCAGGGGTATACAAGATGCATCTGATGCCATTTTATTCAGTTTTTCTTGCCCCAGATGTCAGGTGCCCCCAAGTAGGTAGGCAATACATATTGCTAATAAAAAATATATATAAAGTAAAAACAATACCTTCAGTTACAAGCAAATACACCACAAAGGTTGTATAGGATAGAAAGGTATAGATAAGTCCAGCTAGGACAGAGGGGATGGAGGGAGGGTAACCTGGACTGCAGCAGTGTGAACACTCTAACATCTACATTTATAGTAGGTACAAAACTGTACTATGTTCATAGTGTTACACTGCTGCAGTCATTACACTTGGGTAGAATCCCAAAGCTAAGGTTGGGTGGCTGGTCTATAAAGAGTTACGATTGGCTATGAGGCCCTGCAGAACTGCAGTGGCAAATCCTGCCCTGGATTTAGAGTAAAGAGGCAAGTGGTAATGCTTGGTAAAGGTGTGCACTGAACTCCAAGTTGCAGCCGCCAAAACTTCCTTGGTTGGTACTCCTCTGAGAAAGGCTGTTGAAGTGGCTGTTGCTATGGTAGAATGTGGCCTAATGTTATTAGGAACTGATTTTCCATGCTGTGTGTAGCAGTAACGAATACAGTGTCCTATCCATTTGGAGATAGTCTGCTTTGAGATGGCCTTGTCCTGTGATCCTACAGCATATGCTGCAAACAGTTGCTCAGTTTTCCTGAAATCTTTTGTTTTGTCCAAGTAGAAGTGTAGCTGCCTATGTATATCCAAAGAGTCCAGAAGTTTCTCCCCTTTATTCTGGGGGTTTGGATAAAAAGTTGGCAAATGGATGGTTTGGTTAAGAGCCACACTAGATACCACCTTTGGCATAAAGGTAGGGTTTGTCCTTACAGAAACCCTGTCCTGATGAAAGATTATAAAAGGTTCCACTGCCATTAATGCCTGTAGCTCTGAGACTCTTCGTGCTGAAGTTACTGCCAGGAGCAGAGCTGTTTTCCATGATAAAAATTTTAGATCGGCTCAAAAGGTGCCAGGGTCAGTTTTTCCAAAACAAAATTGAGGTCCCAAGTTGGTGTTGGTGCTCTCCGAGGCGGTCTTATGTTTTTAGCCCCTCTGAGGTACTGCTTTAGCAAGGGATGAGAGAATAAAGGAGGATCCGTGTAGTAATGTGCTGAGATGGCAGAGGCGTGGATCTTCATTGATGAGAAGGATAGGCCTTTGTCCAGCATCTCAGTTAAGTATTGTAAAATCTGAGGAATGTTTGGGTCAAGGCTTTGAGTCTGGTTCCAGTTGCAGAATCTCTTACATTTTTCTGAGTAAGATTTCTTGGTGCTAGGCCTCCTGGCCTCCAAAATGACATCCATAACAGCTTTAGAGAGAGCTGTTGCCTGTTTGACTAATGAATCTACCATGCAGACAGGTTTAGGGTTTTGAGCTGACCGTGCAGGCCATGCAGCCAGGTTTATGGTTTTGAGCTGACCGTGCAGGATCTGATTGTTTTGTTGAGTCAGAAGGTGTGAAGTTTGAGGCAAAATCCATGGTGGGCCTTGAGCTAAGTTCTTTAAGATTGGGTACCAGTGCTGGCATGGCCAGTCTGGAGCAATCAGAATCATCTGTGGTTTTTCTTGTCTGGCTTTTAGGAGTACCTTTGAAAGGAGAGGCAGTGGTGGGAAGGCATAAACTTTTAGGCTTTTCCAGCTGAACGAGAGAGCATCCACTTTCCATGCTTGTGTGTGGTAAGTCTTTGTGCAGAATATTTGTAGTTGGCAATTCAGTGGGGAGGCAAAAAGATCTATGTCTGGGCATCCCCATTTTTGCGTTACCATGCTGAAGATTTGTGGATTCAATTTCCATTCGTGAGGGTCCATGATATTTCTGCTTAGAGCGTCTGCCAGAGTATTTTTCTTTCCTGGCAGGAACTGTGCTTGCAGATGAACTTGATAAGTTAGAGCTGTGTTCCACAAGGTCATGGCTTGCCTGCACAGGGGATAAGAATGAGTACCCCCTTGCTTGTTTATGTACCACATTACTGTGGTGTTGTCTGTCTTTAATAATAAATGTCCTGATGCAGAAGGTCCTTGAAAGCTGTTAGGGCATTTTGAACAGCCAACATCTCTTTTTGATTGATGTGAAGATGCATTTGGTCTGTGGTCCACTTGCCCTAAATACATTTTCCTGCCATGTGTGGTCCCCAGGTGTAATCCGAAGCATCTGTTGTTAGTGTCTGCCTGGCTGTGGGTAGAGTGAAAGGCTGACCCTTGTTGAGGTGACATGCCTGTGCCCACCATCGAAACTCCTGTTGTAGGCAGGGAATTATTGGTATTACTGCTTCTAAACTGTGAGTGTTGAGTCCAAACACTTTTTAGCTACCATTGTAATTTCCTCATATGCAGTCTGGCATATGGAATTAGTAGTATGCAGGATGCCATGAATCCCAGGGCCTGCAGAATTTTTCTTGCAGGGAGATGGGACTTTTTTGTTAAGCTGGCACCCAGGAATATTATCTGTTGTGAGAGCACTAGTTTTGACTTCTTTTTGTTTACTGTGTACCCTAGAGAAATTAGCAACCTTTTTACAAATGCCAGATGCTTTAGAAGAATGTCCATCATCTCTGCTTGAATGAGGCAGTCGTCCAGGTATGGATATATTTGAATTCCTTTTTGTCTGCAAAATGCAATTACTGGTACCAGGCACTTTGTAAAGACCCTGGGCTCAGTAGATAAGCCAAAGGGCAGTGCAGAGAATTGGTAGTGCATTGTACCAGCTTTGAATCTGAGGTATCTTCTGCAATTTTGTCTGATAGGGACATGCAGGTATGCCTCTTTGAGGTCCAGAGTAACAAGCCAAGCCTTCTTGCCCAGCATGGGAAGAAGCTGCTGTAGTGTCAACATTTTGAATTTCGGAACATCCAGGTAAGTATTTAGAGTTGAAAGGTCTAGTATGGGTCTCCAGGCTTTGTCCTTTCTGGGGACCAGGAAGAGTCTTAAGTAAAATCCTTGTCCTTGTTCCTGCTGTGGTACTTTTTCAATAGCTCTCATGTCCATGAGGGCTGATATTTGTTTTTGAGCCTCTGCCCATTGATTTTGTGGCAGGTTTGGCATTCCTTTTAGCCTTGGTAAAGTGTGAAAGTGGAACCTGTAACCTTGAGACACAATATTCAGAACCCATTTGTCTTGGGTGATTGTTTGCCAATTTTGATAAAAAAGTGCTAGTTTTCCCCCTAAGGGGGCTGCCAAAAGGGAAGTGCTTGGCGTACGAAGAGGGAAGTCATTGGGACTGTTTCCTGTATGGTTGAGATTTGTCCTCACCTCCTTTTGGGATTGAGGTACCCCACTGTTATCTGTTAGAGCCTTGGGGTTGAGATCTACCTCTTGGGTGTCTGTATCTGCCTCTCTGAGGCCTGTCTGACACTGGAAAGGACCAATTCTTTGTAGGCCAATTTCTGCTAAATCGAGGTGGCTGTACCTGTAAGAAATCTTTGACTGTTTGCATAGATTTAGCTTTATCCTCCATTTTCTTTAACACCTCTTTTGCCTTAACACCAAACAAGGTATCATGCTGTACATAAGCATCCAATAATTTTGCCTTAACATGATCAGGTAAACTCTGTTATTTTAACCAAGCATGTCTTCGAATCACAGAACCTGGAACTGCGGCTCTATAAGAGGCCTCTAAAGAATCAAAACCACATTGCAGAGTATGTTTTCCCACCTGTTCAATTGCATACAATAAACCCTGCATTTCTTTATAGTCAGGAGCTTCTGAGCTTGCAAGCATTTTCTGTTTTAACTGAGCCATTAAATATTGTTGGAACTTAAGCATGTGAAACTGGCAATTTAAAGCCCTTACTGCTAAAGTTGCAGAAGTGTAAACTTTCTTCCCCCATCTATCCAATGCTCTAGAATCTCTGTCAGAAGGGACTGGATTTTTTGCAATGGAAGCCTTAACCCCTTTGGGACCCTGGGAAATAGTTTCTGGATCAGCAGAAGGGTTTTTATAAAGAAACTTGAGAGTCAGGGACTCTATAATACCTATCTGGCTTGGCTGGTGCAGGGGGCAAAGAATCAGGAGATAAGCTGGATTCAGAGAACACATCATCCACAATATCCAACACAGGCGGAATAGCCAGGGGCCTCTGCTGAGGCAATAAAAGGAAGTCCCTGAGCCTTTTCTTGGATTCTGAATAATCCTGACTTTCCCAATAGAAATGCTCCCTCATGGAATGTAAAGTTTCCCCAAAAGAATAATCCTGAGGAGGAGAGGCGGAAGGGATAGATTCTTCAGCATCAGAGTCCTCATAGGGGGAAGAGTGTATCCCTGGTCTGAAGAGGAATCGGAGGAAATGGAAACCTGATCAGAGGAATCATAGTCTGTATCCTGCCTAGGTCTTTTCTCAGGAGGGGGATGGGAACCCCTGATTAGAGTAATGAGGTCTTCGGCCATTTTAAGCATCTGTTTCTTAGGCATAGAGGACTGTCCAGGAGAATGCTGTAACTGCTTATTTGTCTTTAATGGTGTCTTTGTCTTGGCTGTTGCTTTAATGGTAAGTTGTGAAGGCCTGAAAACACCCTCAGAAGCCGATGCCTGCTCAGCGGCTATGGACCCATCTGAGGGATTAGTTTCCGTAGGCCCAATACCTTGAGTTTCCAGAGGCATAGTTGTCTCCACGTGGGAGTCAGAGGTGGCCTGTGGCTCTGAGGTAGCAGATGTCAGGGGCTGCGAAAGCGCCTCACTGAGAACCGGCGACTGGCCTAGAAGAGGCTTCGTCGGTTTTGGACCTCGGATGCCTGTCTTTATCCTTGTCTTTACGTTTTTTCAGAATTCCGGTCGTCGGTTGATCCGACGGCATGGTATAATTGAACCTTCGGCCAAAGTAGTGCAAAGCAAAACAAAACGTCGTTTTATAGTGTGTTTGTTAAATCTAGCACAAAACCGACAACTAGTGACGTCGTGATCAGGGCCTAGGCATGGAATGCAGTAAGAGTGGAAGTCCTTATGAGGTATTTGCTTCCCACAAGAAATACAATTATTAACTTTTTCTGACATCGGTCTGAGGCAAGAAAAAAGTTTCCCCAACGGGGTACTTAGCTTTATTGAAGACTTCGGATCTGAAATTCGACTTCGAAAATCTCAAGAGTTGGCCAACCAGCACTTGCGAACTGCTTTTGCTTCGGGCACCACGCGGCAAGAAAGACTGAAAAAAATGGCATCGGATGCATCTTATAAACCCTTGGCACACTGACGTCAGGGAAGAAGTGACAGCAACCGACACCAGACCAAGACTTTGGAACTCTGACTGACTGCGGGACCACCTGACAGCAGGATAACCTAAGTGTAATGACTGCAGCAGTGTAACATGATGAACATCTTCCTGTGACATTCTCTTCAGCTGCATCCTGCATCATCTATTTCTCTTTCATATGGGAAATCACTGGCCTATCACTCCACAATATTGACGTCAGAGTTGCCACTGTTTGCTGCTCTCTCCCTTGCTGTGCAAATTCAACTGAACTTTTTTACTGGTTTCTTACTGAAGGCTCCAGATTATCTTCGTAAGCCAAGTGATCAGCTGCTTCTCATTTCACCTGTTTCCTCCCTAATTTAGGGACTCGGTGTTCCATCATGCAGTGACGTTGCCAGAGTTGGCTTTTCTACACTAAATCCTTCACTTCACAGGTAATCCACAACGTCAGTTCCTATTTCTTTAACGTCACCATTACTAATACTCTTTTCTACTTTCCTCCTTTGTTTTCTTATGTTTTACATTGTGAAAATTTCCATAACCGGTCCTGAAGGAAAGGGCTGACACTGTGTAAAATGCTACTGCTCATGTTCACTAAGGTCAACAGGACACAGCAACATACTAGTGTGTGATACCTCCCATTCTGTAACTCACCTGTGGTACTACAGGCATATTGGCATTGCACCATGTCATACTTTCAGTACCACTACTGACATACATGGAAAGCTATGCTCAGCTTAGTGCAAGAGGAGCACCTTTAGATTCAGCTGTTACATAACGGCATGGTAAGTACACAATGGCCACCCCCACCTGAAAGTCTTCCTTTAAGGGTCATAAATCTTAGACCCATCTGCACTACATTTTAAGCCAGCAGCTTCTGCTCCCCTAGAGATGCTCAGTTGGAAGACTGCCTGGCAAGTGTCAGAGATACATTCCCTGACGTGCAAGGAACCCTCAACTATGTTTCATACGGACAGGGTAACCATTAGAACTAGTCCCTCATTTATGCCCCAAGTAGTTGCAGCCCTCTGCCTGAATCAAGCTTTTTATTTGCCAGGGTTCTTCCCTAACCCACAGAATAAAGCAAAGCAGATCTTGCATTCCTTGAATCTGCACCAACAGATCAGGTACTTCCTGGACAGGACCAAATTCCATAACAAAGCAGACTAGTGGAATTTGCAGAAGGAAAAAATGCAAACCAGTCTCCTAAAAGATCATCTCTATATTGATAGCCAGCTGCAGGACTTGATGCCTACGAGGACAAGCCAGTACCAATCCATGGCACAGTCCACTCCAACGCACACAGTTCATCCACCTCTGCCTTTCTTAAAGGTGTCCCTACACAGGCTACTCTAGAATGTGCTATATGGCTATCTGTCCATACATTTACTAAACATTACCATTTAGCCACTGCTTCCACGGCTAGGGCAGGGTTTGCTACTGCCATCTTACAAAACTGTTTCCCAAGGGCCAAGGGATAGCCTGCCCCTGAACTAGTAGCTTTGGGAGTTCTCCCAAGGATCAGTACTGCAACATTGACTATGAAAAACATAGTACAGCTGTGTCACACATCATAATTTGCTCAAATTTCTCATCCAAGACAACTATGGACATCTTCCCAACATGGCTTTCATCCAAATCATAGTACTGCTACTACCCTCACTCTCACACATACAGTTGCAGAAGACTATGATAACAACAAACTTGTCTTGTCTATTCTTAGACCTTTCAAAAAGCCTTTGCTACAGTATCCCACTCAAAACTCTTAAAAAAGAGCTAACCTCAACCTCTCTACTTCCATCCTTGAATGGTTCTCCAGCTCTCTCTCAAACAGGCTACAATCTGTCAGATGGTATGTCTCCTGCTACCCCCTCCTACCCATCCATACTGGTGTCCGCCAGGGCTCCATCCTTGGATCATTTCTATTTAACATCTTCACTAACCATCACACATCTTGCAGCCACTCCTCTCTTACTCACTATGCAGATGATTCCACACTCATTTCCTCCTCTGAAAGTATCTCTCAACTTCACACACTCACCCAAAACTCTTTCCTTTCTGTAGAAAGATGGCTCACTGAAAATCAGCTCATTTTAAATACTAAAAAGACCAAACTTCTACTTTTTCTTCCAAACTCGTTCTCATCTCAAATCTTCCTTTACCATCTCTTCACTTATTTTACTTTATTTTACATTTAACTGGGATGGTCTGACTGGACAATGTCCATTTTCAGCGGAGGCCCAGGGAGAAAAGCTCCACATATGAAATAAAAAATTTACTTTATACAACAATGCAGAAAACATCTTAGCAATATTACAGTGGTTGTTCATTTACATCCAGAAAGGTTTTTCATATACACCTTCAGAGTTTACAATAAAGATCAAACCAAGAACAATAAAGATCATACCAAGAGGAAATGAGCAAGTTACAACATCTTATGCATTCAAAGGATATGGTAAAATAGGGGAAATGTGGGAGACGATTTAAGCACACACATTTGAATTATGTAGTACATGGACACAGCCATGAGCTTCTAAGACACGATTTAAGTAAGGTTTTAAACTGTGTGATATTTATAGCAGAAGTCACAGATAAAGGGAGGTTACTGCAGCTTTTAGCTTTAGAATGTGAGAATAGAGCTTCACCTGCAGTGTTATTGGCTGTGGCGATAAAGAGAAGTGATTTACTGGTAGAATGAAAAGGATGGTTTGCTGTATAGTGGGTAAGAAATTGTTTTCGTGCTGAGATTTTATCAGGATGTTTTAGGATGTTACATGCGATGACTAGCCGATGAAAGGTTAATAGTTGTGGGAACTCAAGCAACTGGAGTTCCCTTTGAGCTAGGCAGTGATCGGTTCTAAAGGCAGAGTTGTTGGCAAATTTGGCGACTTTATTATAACAAGACTCAAGTTTGTTAATTTCAGTTTTTCTGATGTTGGTCAGTACTGGTGCTGCATACATTAAGGTAGACAGTAGGTGGGACTGGGCTAGAGTGACGCGTGCCTGATCGGAAAGAAAGTTTTTGTGTCTGTATAGGGTACCCATTTTTTTGTGAACCTTTTTAATGGTGTGAGATATGGATGTCAAAGTGGAGGTTATTGTCTATTTTGACACCTAAGAGTTTGGTGTGAGGAGGGAAAGATGGCAGTACCATTTTGGGAGTAATAAAGAAAGGGAGAGGAGAGGTTCTGGATTTATTAGGGGTGAATAGGAGTAGTTTAGTTTTATTGGGATTAAGGATAAGTTCAATATTTGTGATCCAGCTTTCCACTGAGGTAAAGGAATCCTGGGTAAGTTGTTGTAGAGTAGTAAGTGATGGGGCTGAGCAGATTAGGGTCGAATTGTCTGCATACTGAATGAGTGAGGCATACTGGATAGTGGTATGCATAGGTTTGTAGGTAGGTACTAGGCTATTATCCCTAGGACCTATATAAGCCTAGCCAAAAAGGTACCCTGGCTTTCGCCACCCAAGAAAATTACTTTCCTGTGCCCCTGTAGAGCAGAGCCACAGAAGTTATCCAATCATCAAGATTTTTCTTGAAGAGTGCTAATGAGGAGCTTTGTTTGATATAGATAGGTAGTTTGTTCCAAAGTATAGGAAGTCTCTAGGACAGGAATCTGCCCCTCCAGCATGTTCTGTTTATTGTTGTGACAAGGTTTATGTCCCTAGAACATGTAGCTCGGAGGGATTTGGATTTCTTTACGTGGAGCATGTCCAACAGCTCTGGGTTTGACATAGCTTTGCATGTTAGGCAGAGATCGTCTCCTAGTAGGCGATATGCGACGGAGTAAAGCTGGAGTTTATTGAGACGGTCTGCATACGGCATCTGTTTGAGGCCGTGAGGCCGGTAATCCTCTTTGTGAGGTATTTCTGCGGCCTTTCTAGTTGTTGTAGATGTCTTGTGGGGTACATACCAAAAGGGGCACTGTATTCTATAATGGGTCTAATGAGTGACGAGTAGACGGGAACAATTACCTCTTTTTACCTGGATGAGAAAACTTTTGTGATGAGGTGCGCCACGTAGAAGGATTTCCTGGCTACTGTGGCAATGTGATTATCAAAGGAGAGACTACTGTCCACCTGTGTCCCAAGGTCTCTTATCACACTTTCGGTGTTAAGTAGACTACTGCCTATGTGGTAATTCATGGGTACAGAGTTTTTTTACCAAAAAGGATGACAATGCACTTTTTGCATTGAGCTTGAGGCCATGGCTTTGACACGGGGCATCTGTCTCAGTGAAGCCCTTTTGTAGGATGTCCACATCGTTAGGAGTTTCGATTATGGCTCCTAGTTTGCAGTCATCTGCGAACTTAGTTAGCCAAAGACCTTCTGTGTTAGCCTGTACTTCAGAGAAGTAGATACCAAACAGGCGAGGACCCAGGACTGAACCTTGTGGTACTCCACTTGTCACTGGTCTGAAGTCTGATTTGGAGTCAGTGAGCCAGATGGCAACCCATCTTGTGACATAGGGATTTATACCTAGTTTAGTGAGTTTATCTATAATTCCAGAGTGGGGGATGGTGTCGAAAGCCTTGGCTGATCTAGATAGGCTGTGTGAACCACCTTACCCTCATCTACAGCTTTGGTGACCGCTTCAAAGAAGTCTATCAGATTTAGGAGACATGATCTGCCTTTTACAAACCCGAACTGGGTGGGGTCCAGAGTTTGGAGATTACCAATGTCACTGTTTATAAGTTTCACAATGATACGTTACACAGCCTTGCATAGCTTAGCATTTTTATTGGCTAGTGATCCACTACTTGAAGGTACTCTTTTCTGTAACTGCAACAACTTTATAGAAAGTAGTGTTTTAGTCTTACACAGAACACAGAGTATACTATCTCATTTTCAATGATTATGATTTTGATGAAGTCCTAGCATTCAAACATAAAATCAAGAAGCAGCAATATAGCAAAAGTGGGGGGAAATTAATACATGCATACATTTGCTCCTCAGTTAAAAAAATCTTGTAACACCACATGCAAGAATGGAAGGCTGTACCTCTTGTGTACTGTGCTGTATTATTAAGGGCAGTGATAATTTGAGTTGCAAGGCACTTTAAAGCATGGTCTCACAGACAAACACAAAGCACTTTAACCCAGTAAACATACATAAATGCAATACAGTTTTCCAACATTCTAGATGCAAAAAAAAAAAAAAAAAACACTCTTTCTTGCTGCTGACATTGTAGAATAGCAAACAAGTGCTATGAATTGCCAGTCAACCTGGTTTACAGTGATAATGGATTCCTCTGCAAAAGTATGGGGGAGGGTCTGCCAATACTTGAATGACTACAAACTGATAGCATTATAAAAACCTGCAGTTCAATTGCTTTATTTCATTGAGGATTTACTACCACTGTGAATCAGTTAGTGCACTTCGAGAAAAATGCAAATCAAAGATAATTCAAAGTGGTGAAAACTAAATCATGGGGATAGAACAAAAGGGTAACAAGAAGTCCTATGGAACTAAGAATAATTTGTTAAAGTCAAAATGGAGAATTCTGAGGGGGATCTAAGTTTGGCATGGATAGATTACAAAAAAGCATTTGACAGCATCCCACATTCGTGGATAAAGGAGGGCCTACAGATGTAGACGATGCATTCTGCATTGATCATTTACATTACAGTGACCATGAAACAGTGGCAAACCACTTTGCAGCTAAGCTATGATGGACAAATTTTTATCCCGGAGATAAAAATTCAAAAAGGATATTCTAGGGTGAGCCTCTGTCACCACTGCTGTTTTATCTTGACTTAACCCATTAAACTGTCTGCTTAACAGATAAGGTCATAACTACAATTTGGCTCCCAGAAAGTATTTTTCCTCTGTTTATTTGCTAAGTTTTTCTTCATAGCTGCCTATTTTGAGCATTTTCTGGCTTGTTAAACTTGATTTCTGCATTAGTAATTAGAAGTTATGTACTCACCATAACGTTCCATCTGAGTAGGTGTATTCATTTGTCTGCAACCTGTGGGTTATGGATCCGATATCGGATCCGAACCGGCATGGTTTACCAGCTATGGATCCGAGCTCTCAGCTCCTCACCTCACCCATAATGCCCTGCTCTCCCTACATGACCTCAGATCGAGTTTGCCAACAGCATGAACACCCTGAAAAGGGTAACACATCATATGCAGGAAACTGAAAAGGCCAGGGGGAAAGGAGGGCGGGATGGTTGCAGACAAATAAATACACCTACTCAGATGGAACGTTATGGTGAGTACATAACTTCTAAATCTGAAGTAGGAGATTCATTTGTCTGCAACCTGTGGGACAGAGTCCCCAGCTACCTGAATCTTGGGTGGCCATCATGGAAGGATATTCCGGAGCACCGCGGAGCCAAAGGATGCTCTACCCCTAGATGTAAGATCCAACTTGTAGTGGGAAATAAAGGTATGAGATGAAGCCCAAGTGGCTGCTGCACAAATATCATCTAGAAGAATCCTAGCCTTAAAGGCGGCCGAAGTAGAGACTGACCGGGTTGAATGGGCATGTACACCCTCCGATGCGGGCCTTCCAGAAGCTTGATAAGCCAATAAGATGCATTGTGAAATCCAGCGAGATAATGAGACTTTAGAAATTGGCTTGCCCAAATTAAATTTAGCAAAGGAAATGAACAACTGGTCGGATTGCCTATGACCAGCCGTCCTGTTTAGATAAAATCTAAGTTGCCTGTGAACATCTAAGGAATGAAGCTTGTATTCACCCTTGTTTTGATATTTAGGAAAGAAAACAGGGAGGTTAGTGGATTGATTGTTTGCTTCAGAAGCTACCTTAGGAAGAAAGGACGGGTTGGTCCTGAGGTAAACACGGTCCGGATGAAAGACCAAGTAAGGAGGTTTGGCTGATAATGCTTGAAGTTCTGAGACCCTCTTGGCCGAGGTAATGGCCACTAAAAAGGCGGTCTTGAAAGATAAGAATTTCAGATCTACCGTAGCCACCGGTTCGAAGGGGGGGGCGGTCAAGGCCTGGAGGACTAAAGAAAGGTCCCAAGGAGGAACCACTTGCTTTACAGGGGGCCTGAGAAGGAAAGTACCTTTTAGGAAAATCTTACACAATTTGGCAGACATCAGTGGACTGGAGTCATGACCAATATGATAATGAGAAATTGCATAAGTTGTACTTTGACTGTGGAACTGCTGGCACCATCATTAAAAAGAGTGGTTAAGAAGTCAAGCACCAGAGGAAGGGGAACTGTGAAGGGGTTGAGGCCTTGCCGCTCCGCCCACAAGGAGAACCGTTTCCACTTACTGCGGTAGACTTTCCTAGTGGATGGCTTATGAGCTGCCACCAGGATGGCCTTAACAGGGGATGAAATACTGGGAGTCCTGATCAGGAGTGGAACTGGAGCAGCCAAGCGGTCAGCTTCAGGTTGTCCAGGTTCGGGGGAGATAAGCGGGATGGATGAGATATCAGATCCGGAATGGGATCTAGAATCCAAGGAGGATTCACAGAGTGAGACCTTAGAAAAGGGAACCAGATCTGTCGAGGCCAAAATGGGGCAATGAGAATCATTCTGCACCCCAACCGAGAGGCTTCTGAAGAACTTGGAGCATCAGAGGCAAGGGGGGGTAAGCATAAAGAAGACCGGGTGGCCAAGCATGCACCAGAGCGTCTCTTGGGGCACCTCCGGGAGGAGGTATTAGAGCGAAAAAACTGTCGCACTTGGTGTTTGAGGGAGACGCAACAAGGAGTTCCCCACCGTGCGAAGATGCGTTCCGCTACCCGAGTATTGAGAGACCACTCGTAAGGGGTGAGAATGGTGCGACTGAGTTTGTCCGCCAGTATGTTGGACCGACCCGGAATATGCGTTGCTATGAGAAAGCGGTTGGTGGAGATTGCCCATTCCCACACTCTCATGGCTTCTCGACAAAGAGGGTAAGACCTGGTTCCTCCTTGTTTGTTGATATACCAGACAACAGACATGTTGTCCGATTGAATCGCAATTGTTCCCAAGGGAAGAAAGGCCTGAAGTGCTAGCAACGCTAAGAGCACTGCTCTCATCTCTAGAACGTTGATATGCAGTGAGGTCTCTGAATCGTTCCACGTGGCTTGGACCGTCCGGCCTGCAAAATGCCCCCCCCCACCCGAGGCGGGAGGCGTCCGTGGTCACCGTGGCGAGAGGTGGAGAGGCACAAAAGGGGCGGCCTCCGTTGAGATCTGGAGAGTGTAGCCACCACAGGAGGGACCGCTTGCAAGCCTTGCTGATCGCAATGGGATGATGCATAGGAAGAGCAAGATACGACCACTGAACTAGGAGTATCCATTGAAGGATGCGCATATTGAACCTGGCGAGAGGAAGAAGTGCTATCGCTGCCGCCATGGACCCTAGGGCCCTCAGGACCAACTCCGCTGGAACTGAGCTTGAGTGGAGAATGGCCCGTACCTGGAGCTGCAGGTTTTGAACTCTGTCCGCAGTTAGGAAGGCTCTCAATGTCCTCGTGTCTAACCTGGCACCTATAAAATCCATGAACTGCGTGGGTGCTAGGTTGGATTTTTTTGTGTTTATTGTGATGCCCAGACAAGGAGCAAGATGGAGAAAGGAGTCACCCTGGGGGCTGTGGTGAGACCAAAGGGAAGGACCCGGAATTGGTAGTGACTGGCTCCCAGCCGGAAGCGGAGAAACCTCCTGGAGCGCCTGTCCATTAGTATATGGTAGTACGCATCCTTGAGGTCTATGGAGCACATCCAGTGGTTTTCTCCCAGAAGGGGAAGAATAGACTGCAATGTAACCATTCGGAATTTCTCCTTGGGAACTGCCAGGTTCAAGAGTGAAAGGTCTAAAATTGGTCTTAGATCCCCCGTCTTTTTTGGCACTAAAAAGAACCTGGAGTAGAACCCTGATCCGATCTGCTCTGAGGGGACGGGCTGGATGGCTCTTTTCTTTAGCAGATGGCCAATTTCTGCCAAAGCGGCCTCCCACTGACCGGGTGGTACGTCGGGGAGGGACTTCAATTTTGGCATGTGACGAAAAGGGATACGGTATCCTCTGGATATGATCTGGAGGACCCAGCGGTCTGATGTTATGGACTCCCATGCCGCTAGGTGCTCCGAAAAACGTCCCCCGACTGCCTCCAGAGTGGAGCAGCCGGGCAACCCTTCAGGGCTGCTGTGCGGGCCGTTCAGAGAAGGGTTCTCTGGACCCGAAGTTCCTGGGAGCCCCTCTGCCCCTGGGGCGGCGTCCTCCCTGTCCTCCTCTGCCACGGAAGGACTGGTTGTCCGGAGCAGGCTGGGATTGCTGCGACTTCCGGAACCACATCTTCTTCTGACCCTTTTGGTTCCTAGAATAGGGCCTCTGGGGTACAGAGAAGCGGATTCCGACGGCAGACAGCGTCTTCCCGTCCTTTTCGCTCTGGATCAAAGTGTCACGAACAGTTTTGCCAAAGAGGGCAGAACCATCGAAAGGGGCGTTCGCAAATGACGCCTTGAAGGGCTCCGTGAAATCACAATGACGGAGCCAGGCCTGATGTCTGGTAACTAGGCCTGCCCCTGCGGCTCTAGCGGCACCTTCCGTAGCATGGGACAGTAGCCGCATAGAGGTATTAATGACGGACCTGAGAGTGGCCATACGGGTGGAGTGCAGCACTTTGTCCTCCTCCGACATGGACTCTGGGGGGGATGCAGCGTATTCTTTTATAAGATCGCGCTGCATCCTAATCACATGTGCCAGGTAGTTCAGCGCCCTCACTGAGAAGGTCGCTGAACTAAACATCCGCTTCCCCAAACGGTCCATCATCCGAGACTCCTTGCTCGGGGGATGGACTGAGGGACTCTCCTGAGCAAGTTCCCTCTTGGTGGCAGCCGCCGTCAACATGGCATCTACCCGAGGCCCCTTACTCCAATGGGCACGGTCAGCTGGGGGACTGAGAATACGGTCGGGCCTTTTTGGGATTGGCTCCATGGTGTCCGGTTCCTTCCACGCCCTGGTGGTAATGAGGTCCACCAGGGGGTCGGCAGGAGGGGACACCCAAGAGGTAGACGGGCCCGCTTCAAATGCCTCCAAGAACACGGACTCGTCTGAGGAAGACTTGGGGGCAGACCACCCCCCCCTTATGCGGAGCATTTCCATGATGTCTCCAAATGAGACATCCTCCGGGGGTGATCTTGGAGAGCCTTCTCCTTCAAGTCCGTGTCTTCTGTGAGAGACTCGGGGGAGTCAATGTGCCTCCTTTTGCACGTATGTTTGCGGGGAACATCCTCCGGGGGGCTGTCAGAGGACTCCTCGCAAACAGCGACCTGTTCCAAGGGAACAACTTGGGGCAAAGGAGCGGGCTGTCCCAAGGGCCGGATGGTGGAAGCCTGACCCAGTACAGATGGAGCGCGGGACGGAGCCGAAGCAAGTGCCGGGGGTCCGGAGACCCTCAACAGGGCCCTCTGCACTACATCAAACGCCGAAGGGGAGCCGACCTCGACCAAAGGATCCGACAATCGGCTCCCCCTCGGATCCGAGGAGTGGATCGGAGCTGGCGCCCGGCGCCGGATCCGAAGGACAGTGCGCTCCGACACAGGCGGCGCCGAAGGAGCACTGATCCCCGGATCCGAAGCTCAGATCCAGGCTCCGAGAGGTCGGATCCGAAGCACTCGAGGGCAGGGTCGGATCCGAAGTACCGAGTACTATCGGCGCCAACCCACCCCCGGCTCCGAAGCTGCTCGGCTCCAACTGCTCGAACCCGGTAGCGGGTCGGAGAAGGAGCAATAGGTTTAAAGAAAGGGTCGCTCCCCAGAGGGAGGCAAGAGCACTCCCATCTGCATCTGGGCCTGGATGAACCTTCTCATCATCCGGTCCAGATCAGCGTCTGACAAGCTATAGGTCGATCTTGACGAGGCTACCGAGGTAGGCCTTGAGTGCCTCCTGGATAGCCTCGACAGAGATCGGGTCTCCTCCTCCTCAGGTCCCGGTGAAAAGCACACGGGTGACCGGAGCCGAGGAGGGGGAGAACCAGCAGACAAGGAAGCCGGAGGAGAAGCCCGCTTGGCAGGCGGGGCCGAAACAGAGATCTCGGCCCGCCGCTTATGGTGCTTCTCCCTCCGGTCCTTCTTTCTAGCTTCCCTCTCCTCCGAACCACTACAGGGAGGTTGAGTCCCAGGAGGAGGAGGGGGAGCCGGAGAGGAGGTAACCGTCGAAACGGTTCCCCCCGAGGGAGCGGAGGCCGGAGCCGAATCCGGGGGCAAAAGTCCCGCCAGGACCAGCTTAGACCTCCGCTCCTTCAATGCCCTGGGGTTGAACCCTGCACAAATGGAACATCCAGAAGTGAGGTGTTCAACCCCAAGGCATCGAACGCACCGAGTGTGGCCATCAGCAGGGGAAAGCTTATGGCCACACTCCGAGCACTTAGAAAAAATAGCTTTAGGTTGTTCTGACATCCTAAGAGCTAAAAAGTTACTTAAACTAAGGGAAAAAAGTAAAAGTAACTAAACACACACAACAGGCCCAAACACACACTACGCTACCAGCGAGGGGAGGGAAACTAAGTAAAACAATATTAAAACACTAAACAAGTATAACTATCAAAGAGGGAATCCTAAACTTTCACTCAACTTTCAAAACAATTAAATTTTAACAGTATAAGAACTTTGTAAAAACCACTTAGCTGAAGAGCTCAAGAACACCAATCTGGTCACCAGCGCGGCAAACTAGATCTGAGGTCATGTAGGGAGAGCAGGGCATTATGGGTGAGGGGAGGAGCTGAGAGCTCGGATCCATAGCTGGTAAACCATGCCGGTTCGGATCCCATATCGGATCCATAACCCACAGGTTGCAGACAAATGAATCTCCTACTTCAGATCTGTATTTAGAGCACAACCTAGAGCTGTTTACTGAATTTCCTGTTTGCACTTATTTTTAAAATCGTTTTTTTCTCAAAACTTGCATTTTATCTGTCTTTGGCCTAGCACTCTTGTGTGGGGTCATTTACTGCACTGTTATAACTTGTTGATACTTGTGAACCTCTGCTATCTCTGAAAAAACAAAAAAAATCTTGCTTTTTCCCCACTTTTCTGAGATTTAAAAAAGTTCAGTTACAGGCTTGCTGTTCTTGAACTGTTTATAGGTTTCTTGGAGGCCATTTTTTGCTTGGGCTAGAGGGAAGTTTCTCTGTTGGTCAGTGGCAGTGGGGAGCATTGAGCAGCCTGCCTGCCCCTGTGGGAGTGGTTACTGACTTGAAACTGTAGTTTTATTGGCCATTTTGGGTCAATTCCAAACTCCTTCATCTTCCTCTCTTAAAACCCTCTTTTGCGCGGTTTTGTGCGTTTTTGTGCAAGGCGCAACAGCAGGCAGCGCCGCCTAATTGGGTTTAAACTATTCCTGGCTCCACAAAGTCTGCTCTTCACTTTTTCCCTTAGAACTGCTCTATCTCTCAATTTAAACACCATATTCTCATTCTAAGGCCCTTCACTGGTCCAATTAAGTAATCCTACAAGTTAGCACTATTAAACCATAAGCACTACTTACTCTTATACTCTCTACAATTACCCTGTCCTCGATTGGTCCATCTTAAATTCAGTTTCCCTATATTACTCTAGCATGTCCAAAGGTCAGTCAATGGTTTCCTCTCCAGTCCAGCTGGTAAATCTGGGAATTTTGAGGAAATGTTACAACTGTCTCATGTACACGGACAACCCTCTCCTCCTCCAAACAGGTTCAAATATATGTGAGAGATGCAACTATTTAGCCAAACTGGAGGCTGAGCTCTCTCATCTCAAAACTGGTGTAACCAGTCAGGAGGAGAAGGTAACCTCACACAACACAATTCCAGTATCACATAGTCCCACCACATCAGCGAACCAAACACACAAATACACAAAAACATACTCGGAGGCTCTAAATAAAAATCTACCTAAGCAACAGAGTACTCCAAAGCAGACATCCAAGCAAACGCTACCTCAAAACAAAACACGCACAACACATAGCCCACAAAGTCAGTGTGCCAAGCAGCCACAGCCCTTAAGGCTGAATAACACACCTGATACACTTGTAATAGGTGACTCTATTGTCAGACACACTGACGTCCCGCTCACCAGGCTGAATAAAGAGAAGGTCACGGTGAGCTGCCTGTCGGGTGCTAGGATCCGCCACATAACGCAAGCACTCAGGTCACTCCAAAGCAAATACAAATATGACTCAGTCATTGTACATGCTGGTGTGAATGACCTGAGACGTACCTCCCTGGACTACATGAAAAGAGATAGAGGAGCTCTCTGATCATGTAGCCCAGGCTGGTATGACCCTGACCTTGAGCAGCATCTTACCCCCACCTAGAATGATGCCACAGTACAAAGACAAAATGATCGATTTTAACAACTGGCTAAAATTTTGGTGTCATTCAAAGGGGATCCAGTGTCTGTCAGCCTGGGATGACATGCTCAACAAGCCAAGTTGCTTCACTAGGGACGGCTTACACCTGTCACCACTGGGCTTTCGGATATTGGCAAAGGCTCTTGCCACCCCCATAGTGCCTTTTTTAGGCAAGGCTCAAAAGTCAAACCCACCCCCATAGACAGCACAAGGAACAAGAAACTAAGGGTAATGCTGCTTAACGCCAGAAGTCTTAACCTCAAGATGCACGCACTCGAAGCTCTCCTCAGTATGGAGAACATCGATATCTGTGCAGTGACAGAAACCTGGTTCAAGGCTCCAGAGAGCACCCCAGCACTACCAGGCTATACCTCATATCATGCTTTTCGGCCCCAAAACCCGGACCGAACCACAAAAGGAGGGGGAGTTTCCATATTTATCAAGGATATCCACACCTCCAGGTTAGTGGCATTGCACAAAGTATCGGAGACCATCCATGTGCAACTAACAGTGGGCAAGACTGCTTTTCAGTTTATAGCATCCTATAGACCACCCTCTCAGTCAGGAATCCCACTCAGCTTTCCTGAAAACACTGGAGAACATGAAGATCTCTCCGAACACCATTATATTGGACGACTTCAACTCCCCAGCATTGACTGGGAGTACTACTCAAGCCCCAGCACCTTAGCCCAAAGGTTCCTGGAAATTATAAAGTCAAATGCTATGGAACAACTAGTCACCACTCCCACAAGAGGGGACAATATACTAGACCTGATCATTACCAACATGGGGACTCTATGCTCCACACCAGAAGTATATCCCGCATTGGTAAGATCAGACCATAAATTAATTTCACTGGATGTCCACATCCCGACCCCACCCCCAGCCCAGAAAACCACAGTGAAAAACTTCTCAAAAGCAAACTTCTCACTTCTCAATACCGAAGTGGAATCCTTCAAGGCCCCAGGGCCAGTGGAAACTACGGCCCAAACTGCAGAATCCTATATAAATGCATTCTACGGACATCTCCAGGAATGCATGGATCATGCTATCCCAAACAAAACCAAGACCCAATCATCCAAAGGCAGGCGTCCAGTCTGGTGGACCCCTGCCATAAATAAACTATACAACAGAAGGAGGAAGCTACTACATACATGATAGAGCAAAATCCCTTATAGGGAAGGCATCTCGGATCAGTACTAGCAAAAAATTACGATCCCTCATAAAATCCTCCAAGGCCAGCTTCGAGAGAAAAATTGCACAGGACACCAAAGACAATCATAAGGCTTTTTTCAGTTATGTTAGGAACCTGGGATGCAACTCCCAGACTTGTTCTGAGTTGATTCTAAACGACAAAAAATACACTGAATCCACAGACATCGCCAATATCCTGGCAGACAGGTTCAGTGCAAACTTCTCCACCCCCTCCCCCCCAAAAGAGCAAGTATCTATTCCGGCAGAGGGCTGCCTCCCAAACATCTCTGATGCTCAGGTGAAGGCTGCCCTCTCCAAAGCAAAAAACACTGCTTCCATGGGACCAGATGGCGTCCCAGGTTGCGTCCTACCTGAACTCCAAGAGGAACTAATCCCTCAAATAAAACAGCTATACAATCTCAGCCTCACTACAGGATATGTGCCCACAGAATGGCGTACAGCAACAGTGGTTCCACTCCACAAAGGTGGAGCCTCTATGGACCCTGGAAACTATCGCCCCATAAGCCTGACTAGCTTAGTCTGCAAGGCTATGGAGAGGATCATCATGGAGCTCATAAACAAAGACATTGGGGACCTACAGACACTAGATCCTACCCAGTTCGGCTTTGTCAAGGGCAGATCCTGCCTTTTGAACCTGGTTGACTTCTTTGAAACAGTCACCAAAGCCATAGATGAAGGGAAGGTAGTCCACACAGCCTATCTGGACCTTGCAAAGGCATATGACACAATACCCCACTTGGGCATCATAGATAAGCTATCCAGCTTAAATATAAACCCCTATGTCACAAGATGGGTCACAAACTGGCTCAAAGACAGAACCCACAGAGTGAGAGTTGCTGGAGCCATGTCAGACTCGAAACCGGTCACAAGTGGCGTCCCACAGGGTTCTGTCCTGGGACCAATCTTGTTCAGTATATACTTTTCCGAGGTACAGGCAAACGTGGGAGGACTATGGCTCACCAAGTTCGCAGACGACTGCAAACTGGGCGCCATAATCGACTCTCCAGCTGACACAAACATCCTTCAAAAATGTCTCACAGAGACAAATAACTGGTGCCAGCGCCATGGTTTAAAGCTAAATGCCAAAAAATGTATAGTCATACCCTTTGGCAAAAACAATGTGCCCACAAATTACCACATAGGTGGAAACCCATTAAGTACAGAGAAAGTTATTAGGGACCTGGGGACCCAAGTTGATAGCAATCTCTCCTTTGAAAACCACATTACCAAAGTGGTTAGAAAGACCTTCTACATAGCCCACCTCATCAAGAAGGGTTTCACATCTAGATCAAGAGAGGTAATCGTGCCCCTTTATTCATCCCTCATCAGGCCCATCATAGAATACAATGCCCCTTTTGGGATGTACCTTACCCGACACCTGCAGCAATTAGAAAGACCCCAAAAGTATCTCACCAAGAGGCTCAAGGGTCTCAAACAGATGCCATATGCTGCTCGGTTAAAAAAAACTCCAGCTCTACTCAGTTGCATACCGCCTACTATGAGGCGATCTATGCCCGACATACAAAGCTATGTCAAATCCAGAATTAATGGACATGCTCCACCTCAGTAAATCTAAATCTCTTAGAGCCACAAGCTCGAGGGACTTGACCCTCAGCACAGAAATAAATAGAACTTGCTGGAGGGACAGGTTCATAACCCAGAGGCTCCCTTCGCTCTGGAATAGAATTCCAGTTCATGTGAGGCAGAGCACCTCACTGAATCTCTTCAAGAAGAATCTCAATAGGTGGATGGGGGATCGTAGGTTTGTCCCAGGGATTTCTCCCGTGTCGCTATTAGACAGAGGCACAGTAAACTAAACCTTAAAAAGGGCACAGTATACTCAAATCAAGGGGTGGCGTAAGCCATACAAAATTGGGCTAGGCTTATAATTGCCCCAGGGCAGATAGCCTAGTATGAACCTATGAACCAAGTGTAAAGACTTGTCTTCTCATTCTGGCTGATTTAAAACAGTATAGCTCATCAGATGAGGAAATGAAAGCACAACTGCAAGTGGTTAAAACTTTCTTGGATGTTATGAGACTGTCTTTTTGTCTTGATTAAATGTGCAAAAGCAACATCTAAAGCAGGAAAGTTGCAGCACCAAGAAAATATCAGTCTGGGACAGGAAGATGATATAAAGGAACTTGAGCAGGAGGGAGTGTATAAATATTTGGGAATTGAAGGGTTGACAATAAAACATGAACAAATGCGAACAAAACTCAGTAAGGAATATTCTAGAGTAAAGTTAATACTGAAAACAGCCCTAACATGTAGGAACAAAGTCCAAGCTATAAATCAATTTGCTCTTCCTGTTCTAACTTATAGTGGCCCCAAATAGTATTGGATCAGTTGGACAGGAAAATAAGAAAAATGTTTTGCGCTTATGAAATTGTATATAAAAATAAGTGTACACCAAGATTATATTGTTCTGAAGGAGATATGGGCCTCCTCCACATTGATTACATGTATAAATCTGCAATTGTAGGACTTTATACATATCTGCTGACTTCATCAGAACCAGACATAGTGAAAGTTTTAAAACACGAGGAGAAAAGGTCCAAGATGGCTTTCCTGCTTAGCTTAGCAGAAGCATATTGGTGTCAAACGAGAATGGAAATCAAACCAAAGTGGACAAAAATCAGGCAGGAGCTCAATGTGCCATGAAAACAAAGAATATAAGGTGAAGGCAAGAAATGTAAAAAAAGGCATAATTAAATTTTGCAAGTACAGGACTCCTGAAAGAAACTCGTGTCTATCAGGATCTTATGCAGGAAAGGTTATGGAGAGGTGAATTTTAAACCAAATGATGAAAGGTTAATATTGGTGACCCAGGATACTGGACTACATACACATTGGATTACAAAGTTCACTGAACGTGTGGGAGAAGCAAACAAATGCAGGATCTAATGTTGCCTTTTCATTCTTCAAAGTATAGGTTACGGATCCGACTCTGCCGCTTATCACAGACTTACCGATCCAGCTGTCAAGCTCCGCCTGTACTCTTAATGGCCCCCCCTGTTATAGACGGAAGTAGTAGTCCACATAAATCGCAAAAACTGATAGGCCAAAGAAAAGCCATAAAGATGATAAAGTGGACTATTGAGGATAAGAAAGAAATTGTGTATTGTTTCTACTGTGCAAGAAGTCCAGAATTTCCAGACAGAAGATATACCAAAAGAGAGAAATTAGAGGAAAGAAAAATACTTGCACAAAAAAACTGTCAAAAGCTTCAAATGCAGATTTGTGTTCATTAATACAACAGACTCAGACCAAGAAACCTCGGGCTGTTTGGTAAAAGAAGATATTGTGGAAGTGCAAAAGTATAAAGAACAAAATTTAAAGATTTTTGAAACGTATAAAAAAGAAATACTGATATGGGAAAGACAGATCGATCTGATATGGTGGAATGTTTATGAAACGGAAAAAGCCAAACTAATTAATACAAAAAAGCAGCTCCAAAGATATTCGAAGAGAAATACAGGCAGACACCCAGATGTGGAAAATTTCAGAGTACAAAAAATAAAATCACAAAGGGGGAATGTAAAGCAGAAGATTAGTAAAGAAGAATTAAAAGAAAAAAAAAACAGAAGCACAAGTTATATGAAATACCTGCAAAGTCAAGGATTTAGTGTAGAAAGTCTAACAGGTTATATCACACCATGGTGGAACAGTGAGTCCCTCAAGTAAGGAGGCAGCTGAAGAAGAAATATGGACATGGGAAAGAAAAAAAAAAAGACTTAATAGGATGCAATATTTATGCAAAGGAGAAAGCAAAATTAATCAATACCAAAATCACCAAAGATATATTTCAGTACAAAAAAAAAGAAAGAAAACTGAGGGAAAGTAGAAAAGATGATTAGTAATGGAGAAGGTAAAGAAATAGGAACTGACGCTACGGATTACCTACAAAATGAAGGCTTTAGAGTAGAACATCTAACTCTGATAACACAACAGCAGGATAGAAGAGTGTATCCCCAAATTAAGGGGAAACCATTGGAGCAGGAAACATCTGTTCAGTTGCCACATTAAGATACTTTGAAGCCTTCATTAGGAAATCAGTATAAAAGTTAATTTGGAGTTGCACAGCAAGGGAAGGAACAGGAAATTGTGGCAACTCTGATGCATTGAATTGTTTGTGGAGTGAAAGACCATTGCGATCCCATACGGATGAGCAATGGATGACACAGGATGAAACTGAAGAGAATATAGCACAAGAAGATGCTCTGGAACTTTCTGTAGCATGCCCACAGGAAATGGAAAACAAAGAATGTGTCCTCTGTTTAGAAGAAAACCATCTTAGGGAAGAGTTGCTTGACTTTAATCGAGATGGACAGACATACTAAGATCAATGAAAGAAACAGACTACAGAAAGTCAATAAGACACAATATGTTAGAAGTTTGATAAAACAAATGAACACAGTAATCAGGACACTTTGCAGAAACTCATAGGCTCATAGATTAATACTAAGTTAACTGCCCTTGCGAGCCATTTTAAGCTTAGCCAATAATCCTTTGTGAGATTCAAACCTTGCACTTTGTGTTTCTAAGGCAAACACCTTAACCATTAGGCCACCCTCCCAACTTCTTCATGTGACATAACAGAAATAAATAGGATATATTATTGTGTAGCTAAACTAATAACGGATAAAGTTTTACCACAAAAACACAGGAAAGGATGGAGAAAAATCAAATGCCATCACTGAAGTATTGAATAGAAAAAAACTATAAAACAATTCAGAACTTGTCAGATATTTGGGATGCATGGCTAGGCTTAAAAAAGCCCTTATGGTTGTTAGCCTAGTAAACACCTGTGAACCTGTGAAAAGTAGTTCTAAAGGATTTGTAAAATGGCTGTGATTTATATTCCACTGCTGTCAGACAAACTTGGAGGTTTAAAAAAACTCTTCCATTTCCGTATGTCTAGCATGACTCATTTAAAGTGGACTTGAAACAGATTCTAGAAAGCAGGTGACAACTCAAAAGAAAAGTCCATTTTCATTTACTGTTTAATTCAAAATAAGACCATGTTAGTACAGCAAGCTGTGGAATGGCCACTTTGTCATAGAACATATTAAATAAATAAATAAGCTCCACAGTGATCTTGATGCATTAAAATAACTCAGAATATAAAGACAGAATGTGAAAATACAGTTTTGGGGTTCCAATGTAGAGTTTTCTTTATGTAATGGAGCAAGTAAATTATATTTACAGTCCACCAATTAACCAAAGCTGTACAAGGGGGGAGGGGAGCCAGGATCCAAACAGTGAAAACTAATTGTGGCTGATATGGGAAAACTGGAGGGGGGAACAACATATTTAAATCTAACTAAATGGCTGCTTTGAAACTAAACCTTTAGTATTCAGCTTTGAACCGCGGGCTCCGTTATGTAAATAAACTTACTCTAGTGGGCAAACAGAGGAAACAGGCAGAAGTAGTCACCAGTTTAAAAAAAAAACTGAATCCATTAGTGCAAGTTAAACTGACTGCCTATCATCCCAGTGTGTAATTGCCTCCTCTTTCACTAATACGTTCTGTTCAGTTCACTCTGACCTAGCAGTTGAATTTCTCTTTCACAGCAAGCTCAACCTATATTCAGTCAGGTTCAATCAGGTGGAGACACTAAGTACTGAAATAACTTAAGCCCAAAAGTCATTGCCCAAGGAAACTCTTCCTCAGACTCCGGTCCTGACTGGATTTTCCTAACATTTCCAGCTAATAAATGCAAACCACTTATGATCACTACAGTCCAATACCCCTGCTTCCCCAAATAAATTTAAATCACTCATCACTAACATCCTTAACAACTGTACCAAAAATAATAATCGTAGGTGACTTCAGTCTTAATTATCTTGGCCATCTTTCATCTGACATGGGTATATTCTTAGCAGACCTAGGCTTCCTTCAACTCATAAAATAACCAACAGGACTTGTCCTTAGGTCCTCCAAATACTCCACACTAGACCTAATTATTGCAAACATACCAAACTCCATCTCTAAATAAACATTTTTCCACCATCACTAAGTGATCACTGCCAAACCACTTTTACAACTGTCAACCATCCAATAAAACTACCACCAATATTAAAAGCTTTCAGAAGCCATAGTAGTGCAAATATAGACAAACTCAGAACCTTTCTCATAGTTCACAACTGGAACCATATGTTCTCCTTACATGTCCCTCACAAAGCTGCTATAAGCCTAACCCACTTTCTACTCCAGCTGCAAGACAAATTTTTTCCACTTAACCACATGCTTTATAAATTCACGCACCTGAATGGCTATCCACTGAACTCAAACACATTTTAACTGTAATGGATGAAGCAAGGAAGAAATGGAAACAGACCACCACAACCGACAACCACACCTTTATAATCTTGCATATCCTAGCAGAGATATCCATCAGAAGGCACAGAATAAATCTCCAAACAAACAAACTACTGTCTTACATTCCCCTAAACACTTTTGGAAAAAGGTTAACCTACATACAGGAAGAAAACCTCCTCATGATATCCTGTCTACAAACACCATTCAGTGTGGTACAGCAAAACTTTCTCCAGAAGAATTCCTTACAGAATTTAGCAATCTATTATCAATATATTCCATACCTCACAGCAATCATGCATTACCCACCCCATCATCAATCATCCCCCTCTTCCATTTCAAATGCATGCTTCCCACAGAAGTCTCTATTCTACTTGAAAATATTTCCACTTACACCCATCCTGGACCTAATAAACACAGGTTCATATATCACTGCAGACAGCATTTATGTTTTCCTCTCATCCACATATATAATCTATAACTCACACAAAGTATCATGCCACAGACTTGAAAAACTGCTCTAATTAAACCCTCCCAAAGCAAACTAACACAAAAGATACCTCTCACTTCTGTGCAATATCCATCCTCCCTATTCTGGGCAAATTTCTTGAAAAGTTAGTCTACACCCAACTCTCACCCTATATTCAGCAGCATCACCTGCTCTCCTCCAAACAACATAGATCCTGGCCTGGACAAAGTACTATGACAGCACTCTGGTCCTTAACTGATGACATCCTGCTAAACTCTGATAGTGGCCTCCTTACAGGTGCCTTTTTTTACAGACCTGACAAAGGCATTTGACCTCACTGACCACTATCTAATCGAAAGCTAACTGAAATTGCATCAGTCCAGATACTGCTCCCTGGTTTAAAAACTTCCTCACTGACAGACAGTTCAAAATTAAAATAGGATCCTCCCGATCAGAATCTGCATCTATTACCATATAATCCATTACTTCCCCCTTCTCTTCTCCATATTCATTAACAAACTTCCTTGTGACCTCCACCATCTCCCACTTATCCTCTAGGATGATGATATGGTTATTTTACGATCAGGTCACTCTCACACCAGCATTCAATGCCAACTCCAGTCAGCCTTGCATACATATAAATGGCTCATAAACCATAAACTAGTTCTCAACCACATCAAGACCAAAACTATGCTTTTTGGAACTCCAGAAAAAATTCACCAAGTACATGACTCTAACTTTGACCTACACACCCATTTCAGACAACCTCCATCTTCAAATACCAAGAACTATGGCTTAATCAGTCACTAAATTTCCACTTTCACATAGACAAAGTGAGAGACAAGATACGCCTCTTCTTCTAGGCCAAAAAGATCTCTAATTTTTTATACCAACAAGCCAGAGCAGCCATTGATAAAGGAGTTCTCCTTTCTCAATTTGAATATAGGCTCACAATGTTTGCTTCTGCTTCCAAGAAAAGCACTGCCACACTCCAAACCATCTCAAACAGCATTTGCCAATTCATTACAAACTCATTTCTATGTCACCATCACTGTATCACCCTAGAGAAAGCCAAATGGCTACCCATAAAACAAAGACCTAACCTACTTTTAGGATCCCAACTCTTCAAGCTATCCCACCTCCACAGATGTATTCCCCTTGCAGATAGACTTAAAGAAAACATCCTCCTTATGCAATCTGAAGCACTACTCACAGTACCGAATACCAAGAACCATCTCCACCATCATGAAAAATAGAGAGGCCATCAGAGGAGCAAAGGAGCTGATGTTGCTAAAGGGGTGAAAGCTATGACCAAAAATCACAGACACTAGAGGAACTGGAAAATTTGTTGTTGATTTGGGTAAATGAAAAACAGTTAGCTGGTGATAGAATTTCACAGGCCATGAATTCAGAAAAGCAAAAGTGCTGCATGTGAGCTGTTGAAAAACAAGCCTGGAACGAATGCTGAGAATAGTGAAGTGTTTAAAGCCAGTCATAGATGGTTTGAAAACTTTAAAAAAAGAGAAGTGGCATACATATCGTGGTGTGACATGGAGAGGCAGCCACGTGCCAACAAAGAAGCTGCCGATGAATTTGTTCAGATTTGTTCAGGTGTTTAAGAAGTATGTAGAGGCTGAGGGTTTTATTCCTTAACAAATGCTAAACTGTGAAGAAACAGACGTGTTCTGGAAAAAAAAATGCCCAACAGGACCTATATTACTCAAGAGGCATTACAAGGGCACAAGCCAATGAAGGACAGTCTAACTCTGTTGTTGTATGGAAATGCAAGTGGAAATTTAAAACGTAAGCCTCTGCTAGTCTACCAGTGAAAACCTGTGAGTTTTCAAGAAAAATAATGTGATAAAAAGCAAGTTACATGTGATGTGGAGAGTTAATAGCAAAGCTTGGGTCCCAAGTATTTCTTCACAGAGTGTGTGAACGAAGTGTTTGGCCCATCTGTGAAAAAATATTTACTGGAGAAAGATTTGCCTCTGAAGGCTCTGCTTATTTTGTACAATGCTCCTGCTCACTCTCCAGGATTGGAGGACAACTTGTTGGAGGAGATTAACTTCATCACTGTGAGATTCGTGCCCCCTAACACAATTCCTCTGATCCAGCCCATGAAGCAGCAAGTCATCTCTAATTTTAAAAAACTGTACAAAAAGACACATAGCCCTCAAAATCAGTGTGCCATTCAACCTCAACCCATAAGGCAAAACAACGTACCAAACACACTAGTCATAGGTGACTCTATAATCAGGCACACTGATGTCCCAATCACCAGGCTAAACAAGGAGAAAGTTACTGTCGGGTGCCAGGATCCACCACATAATGCACACACTCAGGTCACTCCACAACAAGTACAAATATGACTCTGTCATTGTCCATGTTGGTGTGAATGACCTAAGACGTACCTCCCTGGACTACATGAAAAGAGACATGGAGGAGCTGTCAGATCTTGTAGCCCAAGCAGGTATGACCCTAGCCCTGAGTAGCATCCTGCCATCGCCCAGAATGATACCACAGTACAAGGACAAAATGACTGACTTCAACAATTGGCTAAGCTTCTGGTGTCATTCTAAGGGGATCCAGTATCTGTCTGCCTGGGATGACATGGTCGACAGACCACGATGCTTTGCCAGAAATGGCCTACACCTGACGCCCCTGGGATTCTGGATACTGGCTAAGGCTCTTGCCACCCTTATAGTGCCTTTTTTAGCAAGGTTCAAATGCTAATTCACCACCATAACAGGTACAAACAAGCAAACTCTGAGGGTAATGCTACTCAATGCTAGAAGTCTAAACCTCAAAATGCACTCACTCGAGGCACTCCTTAAAATGGAGAACATTGACATCTGTGCAGTGACAGAGACATGGTTCAAGGATCCAGACAGCACCCCTGCAAACCAGGCTATAATTCATACCACATCTTTCGGCTATCTAACCTGGACTGAAACACTAAAGTAGGAGGTGTGTCCATATTCATTAAGGATATCCACACCTCCAGGCTAGTTGCTCAACATAATGCATCCAAAATTATCCAAGTGTAACTAACACTGGACAAGACTGTAATCCAGGTTGTAGCTTGTTACAGATCCCCCACCATGCACCAGGATTCCTGCTCTTCATTTCCTAAGATACTGAAAAATATTAAGGTACAACCCAATACCTTAATTATGGGCGATTTCAACTACCCCACTATCAACTGGGAAAACAACTCATGTACCAGCTCATTTGCTCACCGTTTTCTGGAATTCATAAATTCCAATGCCTTGGATCAGCTTGTCCACACCCCCACCAGGGGCAGCAATATCCTGGACCTGGTCATTACCAATATGGGTAACCGGTGTTCCACACCAGAGATGAACTCCTCGCTGCTCAGATCCGACCACAAGCTAATCACCCTAGACATCCATATCTCACCCCCACCCCCCATTATGGAAACCACCATCAAAAACTACTCCAAAGCCAACTTCATGCTTCTTAAGACAGAAGTGGCAAACTTCATGACACCCATGCAGATGGAAAATAGAGGTATGACTGCTGAATCTTACACAAATGCACTGTATAAACACATACATGAGTGCATGGATCGAGCCATCCTCAACACCACCAAGACACTATCCTCAAAAAAAGGAAGCCAATCTGATGGTCCCCTGCCATAAACAAACTCGACAACAGAAGGAAGAAGCTGTTGCAAAAAAGAGTAAAATCCCAAGACTGGAGGAACTCCCTGGTCAGCCTCGGCAAAAAGCCGAGATCCCTCATAAAATCCTCCAAAGCCAGTTATGAAAATAAAATCACCACTGATTCCAAAGACAACCACAAAGCATTCTACAGCTATGTCAGGAATCTCAACAGCAACACTCAGATCTGCTCTGAGCTACAGCAAAATGGCACTAAATATACAGAACCAACCGATATTGCTAACATCCTGGCAGATAGGCTCAGTGCTAACTTTACCCCCCCTTTCACCCTCCAAAGAGCCCATCTTAATACTGGAAGAAAACAAAGCCCCTGTAATCACGGATGAACAAGTAAAGAACGCACTCTACAAAGCCAAGAACACAGCATTCATGGGACCAGACAACATCCCAGGCTGTGTGCTGCACAAACTACAAATGAACTGGCACCTCACCTAAGTACCATGTTTAATCATAGCCTCACCTCAGGCTACGCATCTTGCAGCTTATACACAAAGACATGGGTAACCTCCAAACCCTGGACTCCACTCAGTTTGGGTTTGTAAAAGGTAGATCATATCTACTAAACCTGATTGACTTCTTTGAAGTAGTCACTAGAGCCTTAGATGAGGGCAAGGTAGTGCAAACAGCCTATCTTGACCTCGCCAAGGCTTTCGATACCATTCCCCATTCTAGAATTATAGATAAACTCACTAAATTGGGCATAAACTCCTATGTCACAAGATGGGTGGCCAACTGGCTCACAGACAGAACTCACACAGTAAAAGTAGCGGACTAAGTCTGACTTCAGACCAGTGACGACTGGAGTACCACAGGGTTCAGTCCTGGGTTCTCTCCTGTTTGGCATATACTTCTCTGAAGTGCAGGCCAACACAGAATGTCTTTGGCTAACAAAGTTCGCAGATGACTGCAAACTGGGAGCCATAATAGAATCACCTAATAATGTAGGCATTCTACAAAAGAGCCTCGCAGAGACAGATGCTTGGTGTCAAAGTTATGGCCTCAAGCTCAATGCCAAGAAGTGCACTGACATCCCCTTTGGGAAAAACTCAGTACCCATGAACTACCACACAGGCGGTAGCTCACTAAACAATGAAAGTGTGATAAGAGACCTCGGAACACAGGTGGACAGTAGTCTCTCCTTTGATAACCACATCACCACAGTAGTCAGGAAATCCTTCTACATGGCACACCTCATCACAAAAGAGTTCTCCTCTAGAAAAAAGGAGGTCATTGTTCTTCTCTACTCATCCCTCATCAGACCCATTATAGAGTACAATGCCCCGTTTGGCATGTATCTCACAAGACACCTTCAACAATTGGAAAGGCGACAGAAATACCTCACTAAGAGGATTACCGCCCTCAAACAGATGCCATACGCAGACAGTCTCAAAAAGCTCCAGCTCTACTCCGTCGCATATCGCCTACTCAGAGACCATCTCTGCCTAACATACAAAGCTATATCAAATCCAGAGCTGTTGGACATGCTCCACTTAAAGAAATCCCAATCTCTCTGAACCACATGCTCCAAGGACATAAGCCTTGTCACCACAATAAACAGAACATGCTGGAGGGATAGATTCCTGTCCCAGAGACTTCCCATACTCTTGAACAAACTACCCATTCATGTCAAGCAAAGCTCCTCATTGGCCCTCTAAGAAAAATATTGATGACTGGATGGGAAATGGAAAATTCACCCCGGGGATCACTTCTGCGGCACTGCTCGACAGGGGCACAGGAAAATAATTTTCTTGGGTGGTGAAAGCCAGGGAAACTTTTTGGCTAGGCTTATATAGGCCCCAGGGCCGATAGCCTAGTACCTACCTATGAACCTAAGACACTTTTCCAGAGGTGCTTTGAAGTGACCTCAACTACAGAGTTGACCTTGAGAGAATTCTGGAAAAAACATTTTGATATCCTCTACTGCCTAACTCTTCTTGATAAGACTTGAGAGGAAATCTCTCTCTCAGGACCCTGAACTCTGCCTGAAAGAAACTGTGGCCAAAAGCTCCAACTCAAATGGACCTTGAAGGCTTTGAGACTGAGCTTAGGCCTAAAGCTATTGTGGAGGAAATTGTGACTAGGGCAGTCCATGGGTCTGAAGGTCAATGCTGATGATGTGAAGGAGTTAACTGAGGAACAGAAAGAAGAGCTCAGCACGGAGGAGCTGCAGGAGCTTCAGAGGGAGCAGCAACAGAGAGTGGCTGAGGAACTGTCCTAAGGTGAGGAGGACGTAAAGGAGACTGTCCCCAATTCATTAATCAAGGAAATGTGCACAAAATGGGTGGAAGTGCAAATGTTTGTGGAAAAATATTACTCTTAACAAGCAGCAATGTTAATTTGTTTGATTACCAAACAATGTCCCACTTTACAGGCATCTTGAAATGCAGGCAAAACCAAGCATCACTGGATAGGTTTCTAGTGAAAATTAAACCTGGTGAGTCTTGAGCATGGTTCCGTGGTGATAAGAGACAAAAAACAGAAAGAGAAAGACCTATGAAAGGCAGTTGGCTGAAGTTTTTATAGAAGGGGACGCCCCTTCCAAACAATAACAGCTTTCCTCCTCACCATCTTTCTCACCACCTTCCCTTCAGGCCAACACAGTTATACAAACTTAAAATTTAAAGTTGTACATTTTATTAGTGAACTTATACTGTACCTTTATTTATTTATTTTATTTTACATTTGTTAACTGGGATAATCCAACTGGACCAGGTCCATTTTCAGTGGAGGCCCGGGGAGAAAAGCCTCACAATTAGATAGATTAAGTAACAAAAATAGACAGACAATGATAGCACAGAGACATGCATAATAACAATAGTGAGCTTAAACTGTCCCAATAAACTATGTAATAATTACAAGTCTACAAGTCTAGACCTTATAACCTTGTGTTATTTCAACAGTAGGAAGATTAGGAAGGAAGCAAAGCGGAATAAGAAATACAGTCATCTTTATGTTATACATGGGCAAATCCAGGTTTTCCTGAGGTGAGATTTGAGTGATTTTTTTGAACTGTGTGATAGTAGAGGAAGAAGTTACAGAACAGTGGAGGTTATTCCAGTTTTTAGCTATGGTATGCGAGTATAGAGCTTATACCTATTGTTTATTAGTGAACTTACACTGTACTATTTAAAAGTGGAGTTATACTGTTTATTAGTAAAATAAAACTCTATTAATGCCTTATAAAAATGTAGATTTCTCTGGGGGTATGGAATGGATTAATTCAATTTACATTATTCCTGATGGGAAAAATTTGTTTGGTACTAATCATTTTTGCCACTCAGTGCACCTTCTGGAATGAATTAGCAACAAATATCAAGGTTCCATTGTATGCATGAATGAATAAATAAATTAAAAGCACCAACTTTTTTGTTAGAACCTACACAACAGAGCAAACACCACATTCTCTGCAATACTGAAAGAGGAGAGGGTGGGGAGAAAATTAACTTGGTGCTGAAACTGAAAGAAAAATCAACATTATCTGAATGTTTCGGTGTTGTGTCACAGTGTTGAGACTATGCATTTTTCCAGTACTGAAGGTGGTATTGGTCAATTTAATTTCAGTGGTCTAAGTCATCAAGCAGTTAGACATTTTGATAGGCACACAACCTGTATACTTCTTGAGAATCTAGGGGCATATTCCAGGTAAAATGTACAATCTGATGTCATATGGTGCATTCTGATGATTTTTTAATGCTAGAAATGTCTTACTGTAGGCTGCAAAGCACAACAACATTATATTTCATATAAAATTATGACTTTACCCAACAGCTGCTCATGCTTGACAGCAATTTGTTGACCTAAAATGGGATTCCAAAATAAATTACACATGAAGCAGCATGCTACCCTAGCAGCTTCATGCTTCATTCCAAATGAAGTGCTTCTTCAAGCCACGTGGCCTAACAAAGGCATCAGCAACACCACAGCCAATTCAAAAATGGGAATCAGGCTCTCAAAAAGAGAGAAGTTAAAGTTTCCACTGGTATTGCTTGCCAATGGAACACTTCTAAGAAACAGTGTAACCCAATAAAAACAGTGGACAAATATAGCGCTACTCATGTGAGAAATGGCACTGCAGGCATTAGGTGACGTACAGATAAAAAGCTTATGAATTTCCATGCAGACAGGGAGCTGCTTTGCTTGCAAGGGAAGTTACTGTGGGGGCATAAGTGGTTATGTGTAGGAGCTGTCCCCCTTGAACACGGGATGGACAGCTCCAAATTTCAACATTTTTAATAGTCTGAACTGTGTTTCAGTTGTGTAGTAATATGGCGTTGGCCTCCCTTGTGAGCCTACAGAGTAACATTGCATGTCTGGCAGAATTTTAACTGTGAAAGCATACAGTTTTATGGCTAACATACAGGTGGTGTTACAGTGACGAGAAGCGTGCAAAGATTAACTTCACCTGTATTTCAATACTGGTACAATACCAGTTCTCACCTACAGCGAAGCTGTGTGAATGGCCAGCTTTGGATGTTTTCAGCAGTTAAGTAGCAGGCTCAGACACAGCTGGATTATACTAAAAATGGTAATGAGGTTCATTAACAAGGAACTGTTACAAATCACATGATCTGCTCCTGACATAGCAGATGCAATTCATACTTGCAGCACTAGAACAGCACTGGGTAGTGTACGAATTATTTTTTTCCCCGGATATGATGTCATCCTGGAGGTTGGAGATGGAATTTAAAACAGCTTTAATGATGCAGGATGGCAGAGGGTCTCCACTAAACTACTTCAAAGGTATTGGAATATAGGCCCTTACTCCACTGAATAGAGGTGACTGAATAACTACTGCATCTTGTAATATGAATCTCGCACAAAAGGAAAAACAAACACAGTAGTTCTTAACCTATGTCATGTCCAGATTCAGGGACAAAAGCTAAAAATTAGGAATACTTTTTTAAATACTGCTACTGACATACTGAGAACACAAATTAAAATGCATTTTTCTGAATGTAAGGAAGTTTATAAATGTAGCAAGTGCCTTCATTTCTATTTTATTTATCCATTTATTTATTCTTATGTTGAGAGGGTTAGCCCCACTACACTAGTTGACACTTTTCAAGGAAGACCCAAGGTGGTATTTACATTACTAAATGAAATTTGGACAGGGCATCAGGGAACTTTCATGACTGTTTTTTATTGCTGTTGTGGGATATTTTACGTCAACCTTAACCACCACCAACTCAAGCAAATAGGACCTCTGTTTAATGTCTCCTCCGAAGGATGACACACTCAGGAGTTCAGCACCCCCCCCCTTATACTGCACTATAGTGTCAGAAATTGATATACCTGGTGTAGGAATAGAACCCACAGTCTTTTTCACCAAAGGTGAGAATGCTACCTGCTGCATCACTGGCAAAGTGTTGTTTACTATAATCCACCATCATCATTTTTCAAAAAGTTAGTGATTTTAAGATGGACAGTGCAAAATTCTGAACCCAAATCAGGGACATCCCTGAGCTACAGATTTATCTTAAATAAAGAACTCAGTGGTTCATTCTCTGACACCCACTCCCTCCTATTCAGTTTCATGGGTAGCCATATCAAATCACTGCAAAAAATGCATCAAGGCAGAGAATCAATGCTATATGACATGCCAGTCCATCACAGGATACTCACATGTGTACAAACTGAAATCACACATCATTCCCATCTACGGGCAATTTGGAGGACTGCCAATTCATGTACATGCATGTGCACAGAAGGCACTCCAAACGGGACTGCAACAGAAAAAGAATTTATGTCTTACCATAATGTTCCATCTGTGTTGATCTCAGTTCATTCATTACTGATGAGTTATTGATTCCGTGCTACAAGATGCGGTAGTTATTCAGTCACCTCTATTCAGTGGAGTAAGGGCCTATATTCCAATACCTTTGAAGTAGTTTAGTGGAGACCCTCTGCCATCCTGCATCATTAAAGCTGTATTAAATTCCATCTCCAACCTCCTGGCCAAATATCAAGCTCATGTCAGCCAAAAACTCTCAAGCCAAGGTCTTACCTAGAATGCTCTGCTCCCTGTTACCTCAGATCAAGCTTGCAAGTTGATAGATAAAAGTAGAGGCTACATCTGATCATAACAGACCTACAATAAAGAAGTATACGAGATCAACCAGGAACCTCCAGCGGGGGACAGAGGGTGGGAAGTAATGAACGAACGAAGATCAACATCACAGATGGAACGTTATGGTAAGACATAACTTCTTCATCTGATGTTGTTAATCTTCGTTCATTCCTTCCTGATGGGACAGTCCCCAGCTACCTGTATCCCTGGGTGGCCCTCATGGAAGGTCATTCCTGAGCACCATGGAGCCAAAAGAAGCTCTATCTCTGGGGGCCAAGTCCAACTGGTAATGAAGAATAAAGGTATGAGAGGTTTGGCTCAAGTTGCAGCTGAGCAAATATCATTGAAGGAAGCCTTAGCATGGAAAGCTGCTGAAGTTGCCTCAGACCTTGTAAAATGTGCTTTCACTCTATGAGGCAAAGTGACATTGTTTTTGTTGTAAATAAAGGTAATGCAATTTCTCAACCATGAAGCCAATGTAACTTTTGAGACAGGATGATCTCATCTGGGTCCAGAAAAAGCCAGAAACAGTTGGTCTGATTTACGAGTAGGTTTTGTTCTATCCAGATAAAATCGTAATTGTCTATGAACATCCAAGGAGTGTAGGCAATGCTCTCCCTTGTAAGAGTGGTTAGGAAAGAACACTGGGAGATCAACAGATTGGCTGATAGACTGCTCTGACACCACTTTTGGTAAAAAGGAAGAATTAGTTCTCAGTGATACCCTATCCTTATGGAAGATAAAATAGGGAGGTTTAATGCATAAGGCTTGAAGTTCTGACAGGCGTCTGGCCGATGTGACAGCAATCAGAAACAAAGTTTTCCAAGAGAGATATTTCACATCACATGAAGACGCAGGTTCAAAGGGGGGACATGTTAGAGTTTGCAGAACCAATGCCAAATCCCAAGGTTGTACTGGTTCTCTAAAGGGAGGTTTTATGTGGATAACCCCCTTCAAGAAAGTTTTAGAGAGTCTATGTGACATGAGTGAAAAATCCTGAAAACCAATGTGGAAATTTGAGATGGCAGCTAAATGCACATGTATAGTAGAGGCAGACACCCCAGAGTGGAAAAGATGTGATAAGTAATCCAAAACCACCGAAACTGGGGCTGACAAGGGGTCTAATTGTTTATTTGATGCACATAGAGAGCACTTTTCCATTTATTAAGACAGATTAGTCTGGTGGACGATTTATGAGATGTAATAAGAATATTGCGCACAGACGACAAGAGGTTTTCCTGCCTGGCAATCACTGGAAGTGGAGAAACCAAGCTGTCAGTTTCAGGGTTGTTAGAGTGGGGAGAGTCAGACCCTGCAGATGGGAGATCAACGTTGGTGATGGATTGAGGATCCATGGTTGATCCAGCAGGTGAGGCCAGAGTAAGGGGAACCAGACTTGTTGAAGCCAATATGGAGCAATGAGGATCACTTTGCTCTTCAACTGTCGTGCTTTCTTCAGAAATTGTGAGATGAGGGGAAGAGGAGGATAAGCATAAAGTAGACCTGAGGGCCAAGCGTGGACTAGAGCGTCTCTAGGTGACTGTCCCTAGGGGGGGGCAAAATAGCTGCTGCATTTGTAGTTTGTTGGGAAAGCAAACCGGTCGCAGCAAGGCTGGCCCCAGCGGTTGAAGATTTTTGTTGCTATCATAGGATTGAGGGACCACTTGTGAGGTTGCAGAATGCACCTGCTCAATTTGTCCACTATCACAATGGAGCTCCCGGGGATGTGCACTGCAATTAGAAAGTGGTTGGAAGCCATCACTCATTGCCATATTCTTAAGGCCTCTCGGCATAACAGGTAAGATCTGGTGGCCTCTTGCTTGCTGATGTACCAGGTCCCTATCAGCATCTTGAATGCTGTCAATATCGAATTTGATACTGTCGCATCGAGAATGCCGAAAGGGCAGAATGAACGGGTAAACGAAAATCTCCGTAAGGGGAGATTTCTGTTTACCTCAATGTAGTGCGGTCTCGGAGTTGGCATACTTAAGTAGCGGGGGTGTGGAGGGTGCAGGGAGGCTTGCCCCCCTGTCTACACCCTTTAGTTTTTTTTGGGGGGGTATATTTTTTTATTGGCATTCGAAAATGCAACAGGTCGATCATTTCAGTTCGACATTTAATGATTCAACCTATTACATTTTCGAAATGCTGATATAGACCCGATGTACCAGACCACTGACATGTTGTCTGATTGGATTGCAATAGTCCCTGATGGAAGGATGGAATGAAATGCTTGCAACGCTAGTAGCACCGCCCTCAGTTCCAGTACACTGATATGCAAAAGGGCCTCTGTCTCTGACCAGGTGCCTTGGACCGAGTTTCCCTGATATAACCCCCCCCCCCACCCCATCAGGGAGGCATCGCTGGTCACCGTGGCTTTTGGTTGATGGGGGCTGAAGGGGCGAGACCATTGTTGGGGATTTCGAGATGTCCACCACAGTAAATCTTGCTTGCATCTCTGAGTTGCACTTATCTGAAAAGACAAAGGATATTGTAGAGGGTATGAGTAAGAAGTAACCAGTGAAGGAGCCTCATGTGGAATCTGGAAGAGATGCTGTGCAATTTCTCGTGTCCAACAGAAACCCTATGAATTCCAGAGACTGAGCTGGGGTCATGTTGGACTTATCCCAGTTTATATTGATTCCCAGGCTTTGTGCTGTGAGGAGAGTGTAGTGCAGGTTTTCTTCCAGTAGACGCTTGGTGGGGGTGGTGAAGAGCCAGTTGTCTAGATATGGAAATGCCTGGAATCCTTGAAGTCGCAAGTGAGCGATAACCACTGACATGCATTCGGTGAACACTCTGGGGGCTGTAGAGAGACAGAAGGGCAGAACTCGAAATTGGTAGTGACTGGCTCCTATGCAGAAGTGGAGGTATCTTCTTGAGCGTTTGTCCATTTTTATGTGGTAATACACATCTTGAAGATCTACAGAGCACATCAAATCATCTTCTTCCAGGAGAGGAAGGATAGACTGAACCGTGACCGTCCGGAATTTCTCTGTTTTTACAAATTTGTTCAGTGTGCTGAGATCTAGAATTGGTCTCCAGTCCCCTGTCTTTTTTGGCACTAAAAATAATCTTGAGTAAAAACCGGATCCTATCTGGTCTGGGGGGCCATCTGGATGACTCTCTTTTGTAGCAGCTTTTGGATTTCATGTGCTGCTGCTTCCCTTTGACCGGGTGGAACGTCGGGTAATACACTGCATGAGACTGGACAAAGAAGGAAAGGGATGCGATAACTTCTGGATATTATCTGTTGTACCCAAGAGTCAGTGGTTATATTTCATCAGGCAGCGGGGTATAAGGAAAAACGACCCCCGGCAGCTTCCAGAGGTGAGCAGTTGGGCAACGCTTCAGGAGCGCTGATAGGGTTGGTCAAAAAACAAATCTCTTGAAACCCGGTTTTGCAGACCTCCTCTGCCCCGAAAGGGGCATCTTCCATTGGAGTTTCCTCTCTGCCTCTAGGGGAGAACTTGGCACGTGCTTCATGGAAAGAGTCCTGTGATTTCCTGTGCCACATCTTCCCAATCGTCTGATTTCTGGAGTAGAATTGTTGAGGAGTGGAGTGTCTGACACCAACGGCAGATAGGGTCATGCCATCTTGTTCGCACCTTACCAGCTTATCTTTCACTTTAGGTCCAAACAAAGAAGCAGCCTTAATGGGGGCGTTCATGAAGGAAGCCTTAAAGGAGTCCGCAAAGGCGCATCCAGGCATGTCGTCTAGTGACTATACCCGCACCTGCCACTCTAGCCGTTCCTTCCGTTGTGTGAGAAAAGACACATGGAAGAACTGGAAATGGACTTTAGGGTGGTTATCTGAGAAGCCACGTTGTCATGGACCTTGTCAGAAACTGCTCCTGCCAAGGTTTCAGTGAGCTGGTTGATAAGATCCCTCTGAAGCCTGGTAAAGTATGGCAAACTGTTCAAAGACCATAAGGAGAAGGTCAATGAAGCAAACACACTCTTCCCTGGTCTATCGTCCTGGACTCCTTGTTGGGCAGATGGACAGTTTGGCTCTCTTCTGCCAAATCCTTCTTAGTTGCAGCTGCCACCATAGGTTCATAGGTTGGTACTAGGCTATCGGCCCTAGGGCCAATACAAGCCTAGCCATAACAATTCCCTGGACATTTCTTCCCACAATATTTACTTCCCCGGACCCCTGACTAGCGGGGTGACTGACATGATCCCCAGGGTGAATTTCCTATCTCCCATCCAATCATCAAGGTTCCTTTTGAAGAGGGCCAAGGAGGCGCTCTGCTTGACATGTATGGTTAGTCTATTCCAGAGTATGGGGAGTCTCTGGGCTAGGAACCTATCCCTCCAACATGTTTTGTTCATTGTGATGACAAGGTTTAGATCCCTGGAGCGTGTGGCTCTGAGGGATTGGGATTTCTTTAAGTGGAGCATGTCCAACAGCTCAGGGTTTGACATGGCCTTGTATGTTAAGCAGAGATCGCCTCTGAGTAGACGATATGTCACAGAGTACAGCTGGAGTTTTTTTTAGACAGTCAGCATAGGGCATCTGCTTTAGGCCTGTGATTCTTTTAGTGAGGTACTTCTGCGGCCTTTCCAGCTGTTGCAGATGTCTTGTGATGTACATACCAAACGAGGCGTTGTACTCTATAATGGGTCTAATTAGGGATGAGTACAGTGGGACAATGACCTCCTTTTTTCCTGGATGAAAAGCCCTTAATGATAAGGTGTGCCATATAGAAGGATTTCCTGACTGTTGTGGAGATGTGGTTATTGAAGGTGAGACCACTGTCCACCTGTGTGCCTAAGTCTTTCATCAGACTTTCGGTGTTTAGTGTACTGCTACCTATGTGGTAATTCATGGGTACATGCTTTTTCCCAAAGGGGATAACTATACATTTCTTGGCATTAAGCCCATGGCTCTGGCACCAAGCATCTGTTTCTGTAAGGCCCTTTTGTAGAATATCCACATTATTTGGGGATTCAATAATGGCTCCCAGTTTGCAGTGATCTGCGAACTTTGTTCGCCAGAGTCCCTTAGTGTTGGCCTGTACTTCAGAGAAGTAGATGCCAAGCAAGAGTGGTCCCAGGACTGAACCCTGAGGTACTCCACTTGTCTGGAGCTGGATTTGGAGTCGGCTACTTTTACAGTCTGGGTTCTGTCAGTAAGCCAGCTGGCAACCCATCGAGTGACACAGGGATTTATGCCCAGCTTAGTAAGTTTATCTATGACTGCAGAGTGAGGGATGGTGTCGAAAGGCCTTGGCAAGGTCCAGATAAGCTGTGTGGACCACCTTACCCTCGTCCACAGCTCTGGAGAATGATTCGTAGAAGTCAATCAGGTTCAGTAGACAAGATCGGCCCTTCACGAACCCAAACTGGGTAGGGTCCAGTGTTTGAAGGTTGCCAATGTCTTTGTTTATACGTTCCATGATCATGCGTTCCATGCCCTTGCAGATCAAGCTTGTCAGACTGATGGGACAGTAGTTCTTGGGATCCAAGGTGGATCCCCCCTTATGGAGTGGGATAACTGTAGCTGTGCACCACTCAGTGGGCACGAAGCCTGAGGTGAGGCTATGATTAAACATGACACTTAGGTGAGGTGCCAGTTCATTTTGTAGTTCATAGGTTCATACTAGGCTATCTGCCCTGGGGCAATTATAAGCCTAGCCCGATTCTGTATGGCTTACGCCACTCCTTGATTTGAGTATACTGTGCCCTTTTTAAGGTTTAGTTTACTGTGCCTCTGTCTAATAGTGACACGGGAGTAATCCCTGGGACAAACCTACGATCCCCCATCCACCTATCAAGATTCTTCTTGAAGAGATTCAGTGAGGTGCTCTGCCTCACATGAACTGGAATTCTATTCCAGAGCGAAGGGAGCCTCTGGGTTAAGAACCTGTCCCTCCAGCAAGTTCTATTTATTTCTGTGCTGAGGTTCAAGTCCCTCGAGCGTGTGGCTCTAAGGGATTCAGATTTACTGAGGTGGAGCATGTCCATTAATTCTGGATTTGACATAGCTTTGTATGCCAGGCACGAATCGCCTCGAAGTAGGCGGTATGCAACTGAGTAGAGCTGGAGTTTTTTTAACCGAGCAGCATATGGCATCTGTTTGAGACCCTTGATCCTCTTGGTGAGATACTTTTGGGGTCTTTCTAATTGCTGCAGGTGTCGGGTAAGGTACATCCCAAAAGGGGCTTTGTATTCTATGATGGGCCTGATGAGGGATGAATAAAGGGGAACGATTACCTCTCTTGATCTAGATGTGAAACCCTTTGTGATGAGGTGGGCTATGTAGAAGGTCTTTCTAACCACTTTGGCAATGTGGTTTTCAAAGGAGAGATTGTTATAAACTTGGGTCCCCAGGTCCCTAATAACTTTCTCTGTACTCAATGGGTTTCCGCCTATGTGGTAATTTGTGAGCACATTGTTTTTGCCAAAGGGTATGACTATACATTTTTTGGCATTTAGCTTTAAACCATGGCACTGGCACCAGTTATCGGTCTCTGTGAGACCTTTTTGAAGGATATTTGTGTCAGCTGGAATGTTGATTATGGCGCCCAGTTTGCAGTCGTCTGCGAACTTGGTGAGCCATAGTCCTCCCATCTTGTGACATAGGGGTTTATATTTAAGCTGGATAGCTTATGTATGATGCCCGAGTGAGGTATTGTGTCAAATGCCTTTGCAAAATCCAGATAGGTTGTGTGGACTACCTTTCCTTTATCTATGGCTTTGGTGACTGTTTCGAAGAAGTCAACCAGGTTCAAAAGGCAGGATCTGCCCTTGACAAAGCCAAACTGGGTAGGATCTAGTGTCTGTAGATCCCCAATGTCTTTGTTTATGAGCTCCATGATGATCCTCTCCATAGCCTTGCAGACTAAGCTAGTCAGGCTAATGGGGCGATAGTTTCCAGGATCCGTAGAGGCTCCACCTTTGTGGAGTGGGACCACTGTTGCTGTACACCATTCTGTGGGCACATATCCTGTAGTGAGGCTGAGATTGTATAGCTGTTTTATGTGAGGGATTAATTCCTCTTGGAGTTCATGTAAGACGCAACCTGGGACGCCATCTGGTCCCATGGAAGCAGTGTTTTTTGCTTTGGAGAGGGCAGCCTTCACCTGAGCATCAGAGATGTTTGGGAGGCAGCCCTCTGCCGGGATAGATACTTGCTCTTTTGGGGGGGAGGGGGTGGAGAAGTTTGCACTGAACCTGTCTGCCAGGATATTGGCGATGTCTGTGGGTTCAGTGTATTTTTTGTCATTTAGAATCAACTCAGAACAAGTCTGGGAGTTGCATCCCAGGTTTCTAACATAACTGAAAAAAGCCTTATGATTGTCTTTGGTGTCCTGTGCAATTTTTCTCTCGAAGCTGGCCTTGGAGGATTTTATGAGGGATCGTAATTTTTTGCTAGTACTGATCAGAGATGCCTTCCCTATTAGGGATTTTGCTCTATCATGTAGTAGCTTCCTCCTTCTGTTGTACAGTTTATTTATGGCAGGGGTCCACCAGACTGGACACCTGCATTTGGATGACTGGGCCTTGGTTTTGTTTGGGATAGCACGATCCATGCATTCCTGGAGATGTCCGTAGAATGTGTTTATATAGGATTCTGCAGTTTGGGCTGTAGTTTCCACTGGCCCTGGGGCCTTGAAGGATTCCACTTCAGTTTTGAGAAGTGAGAAGTTTGCTTTTGAGAAGTTTTTCACTGTGGTTTTCTGGGCTGGGGGTGGGGTCGGGATGTGGACATCCAGTGAAATTAATTTATGGTCTGATCTTACCAATGAGGGATATACTTCTGGTGTGGAGCATAGAGTCCCCATGTTGGTAATGATCAGGTCTAGTATGTTAGTACACAGCCTGGAATGTCATCTGGTCCCATGGATGCTGTATTCTTAACTTTGGAGAGTGCGGTTTCTACCTGTGTGGCCGTGATTACCGGAATTTGGCAATCTTTTGGTATTGAGATGGGCCCTTTAGGGGGTGAAGTTGGCACTAAATCGATATTGGCAATATCCTTGGGATCAGTATATTTAATGCCATTCTGTTATAGCTGAGGGCAGATCTCAGCATTGCCATTTAGATTCTTGACATAACTATAGAATGCCTTGTGGTTGTCTCTGGAATCTTTGGGAATTTTATTTTCGTAACTAGCCTTGGTGGATTTTATAAGGGATCTCAGCTTCTTACTGAGGCTGGTAAGGGAGTTTTTTACATCCTGATATCTTCCTCTTTTCTGCAACAGTTTCTTCCTTCTGTTGTATAGTTTGTTTATGGCAGGGGACCAGCAGATTGGCTTCCTTGTTTTGGAGGGCAGCGTCTTTGGTTCTATTTGGGATGGCACGATTCATGCACGAGTGGATGTGCTCGCACAGTGCCTTAGTGTAGGATTCAGAAGTCGAACTTTCAGATCCCGTCTGCATTGGGTGTCATTAAGTTTGTCACTTCTGACTTGAATAGCATGAGGCTGGCTTTGGAGAAGTTTTCACAGAGGTTTCCTTACTGGGGGGTGGGGGTGGGAGTGGGATGTGGATGTCAAGGGTGATTTGCTTATGGTCAGACCTGACCAATGAGTGGGTGACCACTGGTGTGGAGCATCTACCTCCCATGTTGGTAATGACCAGGTCTAGGACATTGGAGCCCCTGGTGGGACAATGGATTAGCTGATCCAGGGCGTTGGAATTTATGAATTCCAAGAACTGTTGGGAAAAGGTGTTGGTACCCGAGTAGTTTCCCCAGTTAATGGCAGGGTAGTTGAAATCAGCCAGTATTAGGGTATTTGGTTGTATCTTAATATTTTCCAGTATGTTCAGAAAAGTGTAGTGAGAATCTTGGGGCATGGTAGGGGATCTGTAGCAAGCTGCCTAGTGTTAGTTGCACCTGGAGAATTTCAGATGCATTGTGTTGGGCAACTAGCCTGCAGGTGTGAATATCCTTGGTGAATATGGACACTCCTTCACCTTTAGTGTTTCGGTCTTGGTTTGGTGGCCAAAAAGTGTGGTAAGAGCTGTAGCCTAGTATTGCAGGGGTGCTCTCTGGAGCCATGAACCAGGTCTCAGTTACTGCACAGATATCAATGTTCTCCATTTTTAGGAGTGCCTCAAGAGAGTGCATTTTGAGGTTTAGACTTCTAGCATTCAGTAGCAATACCTTCAGATTTTGCATGTTTGTATCTGTTATGGTGGTGGTTTTGTTCTTTGAACCTTGCCGAAAAAAGGCACTATAGGGGCAGCAAGAGCTTTAGCCAGTAACCTGAATCGCAGGGGTAACAGGTGCAGACCATCTCTGGCAAAACATCGTGGTTTGTCCATCATGTCTTCCCAGGCAGACAGATACTGGATCCCCTTTGAATGACACCAGAAGCTTAGCCAATTGTTGAAGTCAATCATTTTGTCCTTATTCTGTGGTATTATTCTGGACGAAGGCAGGATGCTACTCAGGGCTAGGGTCATACCTGCCTGGGCGACATGATCCAAGAGCTCTTCCATGTCTCTTTTCATGTAGTCTAGGGAGGTACGTCTCAAGTCATTCACACCAACATGGACAATGACAGAGTCATATTTGTACTTGTTGTGGAGTGACTTGAGTGCATGCTTTATGTGGCGGATCCTGGCACCCGACAGACAGCTGACTGTAATTTTCTCCTTGTTCAGCCTGGTAAGTGGGACATGAGTGTACCTAACAATAGAGTCACCTATGACTAAAGTGTTGCGTACATTGTCTTACCTTAGGGGGCTGTTGTTGGGTGGCACACTGATGTTGTGAGCTAAGTGTCACTTTAGTTGTGACTGGTGTTTGCGTTTCAGCTTCGGAGGTCCTTGTTGCTTGGGCAGGTTAATGTTAAGGGCCTCCGCATATGTGGGTTTAGTGTTGCTATGTGTGGGTGTTGATGGTATGGGCTTTGAAGGGCTATATGTTGCTTGAGGTGTAGTGCAGGTGTTAACCTTCTCCTCTTGACTGTCTAGCACAATCTTGGCTGGAGAGAGCTTTGCTTCCAGTTTGCCTATGTAAGTGCATCTCTCACAGGTTGTAGTGTTGGGTGGTAGGAGGAGAGGGTTGTGTGTGTACATGAGGCAGTTGCCGCATTGCCCCAGTATGCCCAGATTCACCAGGTGGACAGGAGAAATCACCGGAAGCTGACCCTTGGACATGCCTGTTTAGGTGCTTTTTTTGTAAAGTACAAGAGCTGTTTTCCCTTACCATTGCAAGGTACTTTGCAATTATAGGCTGTTTAGTGCCTACGATTAATTTCTCCTTATTGACAAGGAGAGTTGAATGCTTGTATCAGTTTAAGGCTTCCTAGTGCTTTCCAGCAGGTTCTAGAGCAAGTGCTAGTCACAGGGGTTCATATTTTAATGCTACTACTGAGAAACCAGCTAGTTCTAAGGCAAAATTCGAAGACCAGACTTTCTAGCACCTGGAATAGTTTAACCGTAGCCCAACGGTGCTGCACGATGTGAAAAATGCACAAACACACACATTTTTAAGCCAGAAAGTTGAAAGGGACAGAAATCAGCTCAAAAAGGCTAATAAAATTATAATTTCAGAGCTGGAAACCACTCCTCTAGTGTTAGATAGGCAGTATAATGCTCACCACTCCCACTGGTAAGCAGTAGGACTTCCCTCTACCACAGCAAGGTCTGGATAGCTCTGAACACAGAAAATAAAGTCTTGAGACCAGCAAAGCCTGGGATCTGGACTATACTAGCTATGAAAGGCGGGAAACGAGCAAACAAGATAGTATTTTTTTTGTTTGGTTTTTTTTTGGTTAAAACAGGCTAAACAATGCAATAAATTAGTAAATAAACACAGAAAAAGCTAATGCACTTGAATGTGTAGCCCTAAACAGTAAATGAAACTAAAACTCTACAAAATTAGCAACTTAAAACTTTTTTAAATGAAGCAAGGCAAGTGCACAACTGAAATATGATTTAAGAGGCAGTAATACAGTAGAATAAGCAGCTAGTCTACATATACAGAGAAGTCTATATATATACACAGAAAAGCAGCTAAAACACAAAAACAATTCAGATGCAGTGCAACCTAGAGCAGTTGAGTTGTAGCAATATTACGGCAAATACGGTTTTAATAAATACACTAAAATATACTCTATATTTCCAAAATGTTTGAAAAGCACAGTCAAAACACAAGGAGATTCAGGCAATTTTTTTTTAAAGAAAGGGAGAAAGGAGGAACAGAAGGAAAGAAACTAAGTGGGTAGGCCTTCTCAGATGTTTTCTTTGTATTAGGTAGAATGAGCTAATGACACCAGACTGGGAGGAGTGTCCCAGTTCAAATTTACAGTAGGGGTGGGCAACTGCAAAGCCACCAAATATAACAACAAGACACCAACAGGGAGGGTGGGGAACAATACTAAAGCTATTAGCCTACACTCTTTTAGACAGTAAACACTACAGCAATCTTTATCACTGGAAGACCTCATGACAAATGTGGGTACTCAGCTGGGGGCAATAATAATTTCGCCAGTCACCTTGGTATTGCTTCCATGGTGTCAGGAGTCTTGCATGCTGGACGTGCTCATCAGCCAGTGGGGTGACCCAGGAGGTAGGGGGTAGGATTAGAAGACTTCCAGTCAACCCTCTGTCTAAGGATCTCAAGGATGTCACCAAAGGACACATCATCAGAGGGTGACCTTGGGGTCCCTTTCCCCATCATCAAAATCCGTATCTTCAGTCAATGACTCCTCAGTGGAGTCCATGTGCTTCCTCTTGCATGACACTTTGTGGGGTACTTCCTCAGTGGATGGTTCTGGGGAAGACTGCAAAGAGGGGGTCTCCTGAGGAGGAGAAACCTGAGGCCCTCGTGCCAGGTGTTCGGTGGTTGTGACATTTGCAGCACGGGGGGGGGGGGACTCCGACATGTGGGGTTTGCCAGTGGAGGCAAGCACCCTCTCCACGGCCTGGAAGGCCAGCCCACCCAAGGAGGGATGGGAGCCCGGAACTGAGCACAACAAACTCGGAACCGGGGTCACACCCCGCCCCCAACAAGCCAACCCCCAGACCAGGAGTCTCAAGAGGAATGGGAACCATGAGAGAAGGAGGACTCCTGGAGGGTGCCATAGAAAAAAATCAGCATGACATCAAGAATGCCCTCCCCCGCGGCACAGCCACTGGCCTGAGAAGAGCCCGATGCCCAGTGCACCGAGGGCCATAAGGATGACTCCGGTTCCAAAGTGAGATCCACTATTGGAGTCAGAGGAAGGGAAGCTGCTGTCTGAGTAATAGGCTTTGATACTTGGGTGGAAGTTGAAGGAGGAGTGTATGCTGGAGTTTGAGGAGATATACGTTCACCTGAAGGTGGGAACGTGGACTTTGATGGGTGAGAGAGACCTCTGGCCACAAGCAACTGGTCAACAAGCCACAACACATCTTGCTCAGAGAGGCTCCTGGTTAACCTCATAGAGAGACCTGATGGCGATTCTGGCCTTTTTAGAAAAGGACTATATTGGCTACCAACAAATGGATCCAAGGAAAGAGAATACTTGGTCCTTGCTTATTCGAGAAGTGCAGAGCCCGGAACAGAGGACGTCTGCACCGAAGAAAGTGGTGTGGAAGTAGTCTGCGCTGACGATGTCACCGGCATAGAAGTTGAAGGTGTCCGCACCGATGGGTCTGCACTGGTAACAAGGACGGTGCCAAGGAGGACTGCACTGAAGAACATGTCGGTGCCGAAAATGTCTGTGCCGTGGAGGGCAGTAACGTCATACTTGGAGCCGAAGAGGATTGCACCAACAGTGCCGAAGGGGACTGTACCTGCACGGACGGTGCCAGTTAAGGGCTGCGACGGAAATGTCAGAGCTGTAATTGTCTGCAATGAGAACTCCGGTGTCGATAAGGAAAACATGGCTGGAGCCAGAATTATTTGGGGCGGTACCAAGCCTGGAGCTGACAGGGTCAGAGGTGGCAGTGCCGTAGCAATCAATTTCACCTTCTTTTTTTATGAGTTGACTCTCTACGATCTCCAGAGGGAGAAGAAGGGAGCGACCTCGATGAGGAAGAATGCCTCTTATGGGGTTTAGCAGGAGGGGGTGAGCCCTCTGACCCAGAAATAGCCTCACAGAAAGGAGATTTGAGAAGACCTTTCAATATTAATTTATTCTTTCTCTCGTTAAGAGTCCTGGTTGAAATATTTCTACAAATCCCAAACAGGGGATCCACAGTAAGGTGGGAGACATTCAGACAATAGACATACAAGTCATGGCCATTGGAAAGCCGTAACCTACGGCCACAATCCTTACACTGCTTAAAACCAACGCTACTTTTCTTATCCGACATAATGATGTGGAGAAGAACAGTACCAAAAGGAAGAGGAAAGGCTACCCAAAGGGGTAAGAAGAGAGAAGGAAGGATTACCAACGCTGGTAATGAAGAATTACCTCAAAGGTAAGAAAAGGATAATAAAGGGGAACAGACTAAAGAGAGAGAGTCTTAGGTATACGATAGGGTAGGAAAAAATTAGTAGAAACTGTTTGAAAACTTTAAAGTAAGAACGATGTATAAAACTTTCAAAAAATTAGACACTTAGCTGAAGAGAGTGGCTTGACACGGCTGTACAGCAACGCTGAAAATGAGATCTGAGGTAACAGGGAGCAGAGCATTCTGGGTAGGACCTTAGCTCGAGAGTTTTTGGCCGACGCGAGCTTGACATTTGGCTGTCTCGGTTCCGAGGACGGAACAGATAACCCATCAGTAAGGAATGAACGAAGATTAACAACATCAGATCATAGTGTTATAAGCAGTAACACTACAGACAGCACAACCATGTTACCAATAAGAGTTCAGTACTTGATCCAATAAACCATCTTGTCTCAGGATACAATGCTACTTTCACAGGAGTGCCTCACAAAATGCCATAATTCTAACTTGCTCTTTTCTAAGGAGAAACCACAGAAGTGTGTTCTCAAATGCTGAGTATTCTATAGCTTACATTCTCGGTTTTTAGAAATGCGTTTCAATCTGGTTAGCAGTATTTTCCTGTAAAAATCCCTTTACCTTATATACAGAAAAAGTAACAGCTGTATTTTATAATGGTCACATATTTACTTTACTGCATTTGTTTGCCAGGAAAGTCACACTATGCAGTGCCCTATTTCAGCAGACGGCCAGCGGCAGGGAGAAAAGCTCCATTATATAGACATCATGGACATCACTTGCACTGTTTCATCACTTCCAGTCCGTTTCATTCATGAGCAACAGTGCCACTATTCAGGCAGTCTTGACGTCAGTTATATCATTTACAAACAATTTTAATGAAAAATAACACAGTTGTGTAGAAATATTTTAAAAAATACAGGGAGATATATGCAGTGAAATATCTTCAGTATGCACAGATTGTCTGGTCTTACATAAGAATATTTGTTACTATAAGGACATGTTCAAAATCTTGGACATAGAAAGATAAGATAAAGAGTTACAGCAGTCCAAAAGGGAAGAAAGAGGGGAATAGGTACAAGGAAGAAAAAGGAGATGAGATGATAGAAGAGGCTATAGTTACGATAATAGTACACTATGTTTGGTGCAGCAGAGATTTATAGCACAAATTCATATAGCTATAGCATTAATTTAACCAGGGGTGTCGTAGGTGCAGAGCCATTTATTTAGCAGTTGTTGCTTCAGATGGCATTTAAAGTCTTTCAGGTTGTAGACTGTTCTTAGGTGTAGTGAGATGGTATTCCAGCTATTCTAAATGCAGTGTGAATACAGGGAGTATCCTGCATTGTTATTAGGTTAAGTCATGGAAAGTACTGATTTGTCAGTGGAGCACAGAGGTCTCTTAGTAGCATAAGGTTGAATGACAGACTGAAGAGATGGGAATTTTTCAGAGCTGTGCAATAGTTTGAAGGTTGTAATTAATTGCACGTACAACAGAGAATTTTTAGCTCGAGACAGCTAAGTTGTTTTAGAGACAGACAGTGATGTGATCTCTATCGACGACTGCTTGAGAATGTGTCTACTTTATTGTAGCATTGTTCTAGCTTCATTACTAGAGAGGAGTTGAGATCGTTTATAATAGGAGAGGCATATAATAGGGTGGGGAGTAGAAAATCATTTTTTTTTTCCAGGTTTTTTTAATATTCTGCCAGCATTAATCCCTTTTTCTCTTATTACAAACTCTATTTTCAATTTACGTATCAGACATTTCTTCCTCTTTAAGAGTTCTTATCCAATATTAAATAGACCACTAGTCTAGTCTTTAATATGCAGACCAACAGACAGCTCATTTATACTTCTATAAGTAAGAATTCCTGGCATTCGGTCACCTGGATTCTCTTAGGATGTTTAACACATGAATAAAGAAGGGGGTTGGGTTTAAAGTGTTAACCTCACACACACAATGTACATGGTTTGATTCTCACTTTTGAGAATACAATTGGCTAGGCTTAAAATAATCAACAGCAGCAGCTAACCTAGCACTTACCAATGAACATATGAAGAATCAGGGTTAGACATTATTTTTATTGTCCACACTGACAGTTTAGTATCTCCAGACTAGGATGTGTTGGGCCTATATCACACAGTCGAAGTTACATAACTTCAAACACGTAATGGTCGCACCATTATGTTTGAAGTTACATAACTTCGACTACCTAAAAAAAGAAATAAATAAATGAGAAAACTGTTGCAAAACACACAATGCAACCGAGGATGCATGAAAATGTTCCACAAGCACGAAACGTTTATTCAAAAACCACGTATGAAAGTTGGTAGTTTGGGACATGTGATTGCCTTGATTATGCCTTAAATATGTGTAATTAATTGAAGGCGATTGTCTGATGAAGTTCTGTGGTTCAGGACGAAAGAGCTTACCAGCTTTCATGTGTGTATTTTGAATAAACTTTTCGTGCTTGTGGAACATTTTGCTTGTTACATTGTGAACAAGAAAGAGCATAGCAGAGATTTCTTTCATCCTCAGTTGCATTGTGTTTTACCTAAAAAAAAAAAAAAAAAAAAACCACAATGGACAAGAAAATAAACTGTTGTAAGCAGGGAGGCAAGCCCCCCTGCATATACCAACTCCAAGATCGCACCACATTGAACAAAGTGGAAACCTCGGCCTACTGAGATTTCCATTCACACGCTCAAACTTTTTTCAAATTCAAAGGTATGGTCTCGACCATATGTGGTCCGAACTTGTAAAAGTTCGATGACGTGATAGGAACCCGGATGTGTCACCCTGCTTTGATGCTGCATTTCTTATGGTTTGTTTTATTTAAAGGCCATGGAGGAAAGAAGGTAGGATTGTTAGAAGCTACAGAGAACTGAGATTGTATTGGCCAAAATGGAACCATCATGACGAGATTGCCATTGACATGCTTTGCTTTCATAAGTACCTTCTGAATTAGAGGATTTGGAAGAAAGGCATATAGCAAGACTTGACATCAACTGGATTCCAAAATGGTAGCCAGTTTTAGTACTATATTTTACAACAGTTGGCTACTGTTTTCACCTTTCTGGCTTCTTCCTGGGGATTTACAGATATTTATTTTCTTCCAGTATTCAACAAGTTTCTACAAACCTACAGTGTTGTCTTTTCACCGTGCTGGCTAGCAAAACTGGAGAGGAGATGAAATCTCAAGTGAAGATGACAACATTTATTTCAAGCTTTAGAAAAACTAAACCTAAAAGGAATATAATTTCAGTAAAGGAAAGTACAGTTGTGTACACTTACCATAAATGCAGATGTTCGAGTGTATTCACTGTTACAGTCATTACATTTGGGTAATCCTGCTGGCAGGTTGCCCTCAGTCGGCCTGAATTCCAAAGTCTTGGGTCCTGCGTCGGCTGTCGTCGCCCCTTCCCTGACATCAGGTCGTCAGGGGTATAAAAGAAGCAGCCAACACCATTTTCTTTAATTTTTCTTGTCCCAGATGTCAGGTGCCCCCAAAAAGGGTAGTCAAAATTTATATCTATATATAAAATAACATGCAGCAATATAAACTTTACCTTCATCCACAAGCAAATACACCACATAGGTTGTATGAATCAGAGAAGGAAAGATAGGTTCCATCAGAAGAAAAGGGGGGATGGCGGGGTGGGTAACCTGGACTGCAACAGTGAATACACTCGAACATCTATATTTATGGTAGGTGTATACAACTGTACTATGTTCTTCGTCTTTCACTGTTGCAGTCATTACATTTGGGTAGATTCCCAAAACTATGGTTGGGAGGCTGGAGCTAAACAGCATTAGGAGCGGCTATAAGACCCTGCAGAACTGCAGTGGCAAAGCCTGCCCTGGATTTGGAGTAGAGTGGCAGATGATAGTGCTTTGTAATGGTGTGCACTGAACTCCAAGTAGCTGCTGCCTCTAAAATGTCCTTGGTTGGTACTCCCCTGAGAAAGGCTGCTGAAGTGGCTGCAGCTCTGGTGGAATGTGGCCTAATGCCCTTAGGCACTGGCTTGCCATGGTATAAGTAGCAGAAACAAATGCAGTGGCCTATCCACTTTGAAATAGTCTGCTTTGAGATCGCCTTTGCTTGTGATCCTGCAGCATATGCCACTAGTAATTGCTCTGTTTTTCTGAAAACTTTGGTTCTGTCCAAGTAGAATCTAAGCTGTCTGTGTACGTCCAAAGAATGCAAAATTATTTCCCCCTTGTTCTGTGGATTTGGATAAAAGGTTGGCAGATGAATAGTTTGGTTAAGAGCAACAATGGACACCACTTTAGGCATAAATGTTGAGTTTGTCCTCAGGAAGACCCTGTCCGGATAAAAAATTATAAAAGGTTCCACAGCCATGAGTGCCTGTAGCTCTGAAACTCGTCTTGCAGAAGTTATTGCTAGGAGCAGAGCTGTTTTCCAAGATAAAAACTTTATATCAGCAGTAGCAGCTGGCTCAAAAGGAGGCAGGGTGAGTTTTTCCAAGACATAGTTGAGGTCCTATGCAGGCATTGATCTCCTTGGAGGCCTTACATTTTTGGCTCCTCTGAGGTACTGTTTTAATAAGGGATGAAAAAAGATTGGTGGCGCTGCATTGTAATGAGCCGAAATGGCAGAGACATGAATTTTAATAGATGAGAAAGATAGGCCTTTGTCCAGCATTTCAGTTAGGTATTGTAAAATCTGAGGAATATTTGGCACAGCTGTATCTGTTCCTTGTGCCTGGTTCCAAGCACAGAATCTCTTCCATTTTCCAGCATAAGATTTTCTAGTACTAGGCCTTCTGGCTTCCAAAATGACATCCATCACAGCTTTGCTGAGAGGTATGTTTTGCATGACTACATTATCTGCCATGCTACCAGGTTTAAAGTCCTGAGCTGGCTGTGCAGGATCTGATTGTTTTGCTGGGACAGTAGATGCGGTACTTGAGGTAGGGTCCAAGCTGGGCATTGAGACAAGCTCCTTAATATTGGGTACCAGTGCTGGCGGGGCCAGTCTGGTGCAATCAGTACCATCTTTGGCTTCTCCTGTCTGACCTTTAGGAGTACCTTGGGGAGGAGAAGCAGAGGGGGAAAGGCATATACGGATAGGTTTTTCCAGCTGAAGGATAGGGCATCCACTTTCCATGCTTGACTGTGATAAATCCTTGTGCAGAATCTCTTTAATTGGTAGTTGTAAGGGGAGGCAAACAGATCTATGTCAGGGCATCACCATTTCCTTGTTATAAACTGGTGGATCCAGCTGCCAGTCGTGGGGATCCATGAGGTTTCTGCTTAGTTTGTCTGCCAGAGTATTTTTCCTTCCTGGCAGGAATTGTGCCTGCAGATGTACTTGGTAAGTCAATGCTGTGTCCCACAAAGTCATGGCTAGTCTGCAAAGGGGGTAAGAATGTGTGCCCCCCTGCTTGTTTATAAACCACATGACCGTGGTGTTGTCTGTCTTTATCAGTAGTTGTCCTGGTTGAAGTAGGTCCTTGGATGCTGTCAGGGCATTTTGAACAGCTAGCATCTCTTTTTGATTGATATGTAGATGCATTTGGTTTGAGGTCCATGTCCCCTGAATGCATCTTCCTGCCATGTGGGCCCCCCAGGCATAATCTGACACATCCATTGGTAGTGTTTGCCTGGCTGGAGGTAATGTGAAAGGTTGTTCCTTGTTTTGGTGACAAGCCTTTGCCCACCATCGAAACTCCTGTTGCAGGCAGGGAATGAGAATAATTATAGTTTCCAGGCTGTGGCAATGTTGAGTCTAAACACTTTTTAGGTACCATTGAAGTTTCCTCATATGCAGTCTTGCATATGGAATTAGTAGGATACAGGATGCCATGAAGCCCAAAGCCTGCAGAATGTTTTTTGCAGATAACTGGGCCTTTATCGCTAACATTTTGAAGTAGGTAGTCAGTTGCCTTTGTTTTTCTGGCATGAGATAAGCCATCTGGGCAGTTGTATTTAAGCTTGCACCCAGGAATATTATCTCTTGAGAGGGTACTAGTTTTAATTTCTTTTCGTTGACTGTGCACCCTAGGCATGTTAGAAGTTTTTTCGCAAACGCCAGATGCTGTAGGAGGATGTCCTTGTTCTCTGCTTGAATTAGACATTCGTCCAAGTAAGGATATATTTGTATTCCTCTGTCTGCAGAATGCAAGTACTGGTGCCAGGCACTTTGTAAAGACCCTGGGCGCAGTACATAAGCCAAAGGGCAGTACAGAGAATTGGTAATGCATTGAGCCAGCCTTGAATCTGAGGTATCTTCTGCATATTTGTCTGATTGGGACATGCAGGTATGCCTCTTTTAGTTCTAAAGTTACAAGCCAAGCGTTCTTGCCCAGCATTGACAGTAGCTGCTGCAAAGTCAACATTTTGAATTTTGGTATATCCAGGAATGTATTCAGAATCGATAGGTCCAGTACTGGCCTCCAGGCCTTGTCCTTTCTGGGTACCAAGAACAGTCTTGAGTAAAATACTTGTTCCCACTCTTGCTCTGGCACTTGTTGAATGGCCTCTGCCCATTGATTTTTTGGCAGATCTGGCCAGCCATTTGCCTTTGGCAGGGTATGGAAATGGAACTTGTAGCCTTATGACATGATATTTAGAACCCAATTGTCCTGGGTTATAATGTGCCAATTTTGTGAAAAAAGTGCTAATTTCCCCCCTAAAGGTGAAGTGCTTGGTGCAGGCAGGGGGAAGTCATTGGGACTGTTTCCTGTAAGGTTGTGATTTGTCTTCTCCACTTTTGGAGGTAGAAGCACCCCATTGCTTTGACCTGTATGAACCTTGCGCCTGGGATCTGCCTCTAGGGCGTCTAGGTCTGCCCCTTTGAGGTCTGTCTGACACAGGAAAGGACCAATTCTTTGTTGGCCAGTTTCTACTAAACCTAGGTGGCTGTACTTGTAAGACGTCTTTGACCGTTTGCATAGATTTAGCCTTGTCCTCCATTTTCTTTAACACCTCTTCTGCCTTAACACCAAACAAAGAATCATGCTGTAAAGGTGCATCTAATTTAACTTTAACATGATCAGGCAGATTTTGTTCCTTTAACCAAGCATGCCTTCTAATTACAGAACCTGTAACTGCGGCCCTGCAGGAGGCCTCTAAAGAATCAAAACCACATTGCAAAGTATGCTTTCCAACTTGTTCAGCTGCATGCAAAATATCCTGCATTTCCTTGTTTTCTGCACATTCAGAGTTTAACAACATTTTCTGTTTAAGCAATGCCATGACATGTTGCTGATATCTGAGCATATGAAACTGACAGTTTAAGGTCCTTATAGCCAAGGTAGCAGATGTGTAAACCTTTTTTCCCCATCTATCCAGTGCCTTAGAATCCCTGTCAGAAGGGGTAGGGTTTTTTGCAGCGGAAGCCTTAACTCCCTTGGGACCCTGAGAAATAGTTTCTGGGTCTGCGGCAGGGTTTTTTAAAAGGAATTTATGAATTTATGTGAGTCAGGAACTCTGTAATATCTGTCAGGCTTAACAGGAGCTGGAGGTAAGAAGTCAGGGGTAAGGATAGACTCTGAAAACACATCATCTACAATGTCTAACACAGGAGGGATGGCTAGTGGCTTGTGCTGAGGTAGTAACAGGAAATCCCCAAGCCTCTTTTTAGACTCTGAAAAATCTTGGCTCTCCCAGTGAAAATGCTCCCTCATGGTATGTAAGGTTTCCCCAAAAGAATAGTCCTCAGGAGGAGAAGCTGAAGGTATGGGTTCTCCAGCATCAGAATCCTCATGGGGGGAAAAGAATATTCCTGATCAGAAGAGGAATCAGAAGAAATGGAAACCTGATCTGAAGATTCATAGTCAGTCTCTTGCCTAGGCCTCTTATCAGGAGGGGGATGGGAACCCCTGATCAAGGTAATTAAGTCTTCGGCCATTTTGATCATCTGTTTTTTGGGCATGGAGGCCTGTACACGTGGCTCTTGAGGTTGCTTCTTTGCCTTTGAAGGTGCTTTAGTCTTTGCCTTTGAAGTCGGTTTAATGTATAAATGTTTGGGTCTGAATACACCCTCATAAGCCGGTGCCTGCTCAGTGGCTCCGGACCCATCTGAAGGATCAGCATCCGAGGCTCCAATACCTTGAGTTTCCAGCGGCATGGACGACTCCACGTGGGAGCAAGTAGCGGCCTGAGACTCTAAAGTAGAGGTCGTCAGGGGCTACAAAAGCGCCTGACTGAGAACCAGCGAACCGGCGACTGGCTTAAGAGAAGCTTCGTCGTTGGTTTTGGGCCTCGGCTGTCTTTCTTTTTCTTTGCATTTTTTGTGAACTCCGGTAGTCGGATGGCTTTCCGACAACATTTCTGGATAATTAAATCTACGTCCAAAGTAGTTTAAAGCAAAATCATCCCGACGCTTAATAGTGCGTTGGTTAAATCTAGCACAAAACTGACAACCCAGAAAACTATGAACAGGGCCTAGGCAAGGAATACAGTAAGAATGAAAGTCCTTATGAGGTATTTGCTTCCCACAGGAAATACAATTATTAACTTTTTCTGACATTGGTTCTGGAGCAAGAAAAAGTTTCCCCAACGGTGTACTTAGGTTTATAGAAGACTTCTGATCTGAAATTCGAACTCAAAAATCTCAGGAGTCGGCCGACCGGCACTTGCGAACTGCTTCTGCTTCGGGCACCGCGCAGCAAGAAAGACTAAAGAAAATGGCGTCGGCTGCTTCTTTTATACCCCTGACGACCTGAATTCAGGGAAGGGGCGACGACAGCCGACACAGGACCCAAGACTTTGGAATTCAGGCCGACTGAGGGCAACCTGCCAGCAGGATTACCCAAATGTAATGACTGCAACAGTGAAACACGAAGAACATCAGAGAAAATTACTTGTCTCAAAATCTACTCTTTAATGTTTCAAATAACTCAAAGAAACATCCTTTAAGTTTAGCTGCTGAGATAAATGGCTGTGAAACTTGAGATTTAATACAACTATGGGTGAATTAGTTTCTAGAATGTGGAATCTGGTTAAGGGATTTAAGCTTCCAAGAACAGTATTTCTAATGTTCGATCTACAACTGATCAGTACTGCAAAGAAACCATCTGTGTTTCAAAAACTGAAGTACCTAGGCATATGTATTGGACATAACTGGGATATGCCTGAAAAATGTGATGCATGAAATTACTAAATGTTATCCAGGACATTCTCTTTAAATTATTGAGGAACAAAAGACAAATGAACCACTCATAACAGAAAAGGCAAAGGCGCACACAGAGCTTCTTACAAATTCTGCCTCTGATTCTCCCTAAACTAGTTTATATTAAATTATTACACTTTCAAGATACAGTAAAAATCCTTAAAGCTGCAAAGATTAAACCAGACTTTAGTACACAAAACTGGCAGCTTAAGTTCTCTGTAGACATCTCTATGAAATATAAATTGAGCAAGACAACTGCATCTTTTTTACCAGTTAATAACTAAAAAGAAGGTTCATTTTTCAGATATTCTTTCTAGCTAAATGAGTGTTTCCTGGAAAAGTTGCAAATATCAAATGACTACAAAAAGGAAAGGTTATTTCTGACAAGTGTTTTACATTCAATCCAGACAGAAAATTATTATATTTAGTTAATAAAGCCTTCCAGGCTTTCACCTTTTCTAGGTTATTTATTGGATACAGTTTTTAGTCAAATTAAAAAAATCCTAAATTATGTGGTTTATGTCAGCCGGAACTGTAAGTAGTCAACAGTTTCAAATGTATTTTGCCTTGCCGATGATACTATGACATTTATACAAGAGTTTCTTTTATAGCTTTGTCGTTAAGTCCATGTCAGAAAATTTCTACATTCATTTTTTAGCTTGTTAGAACATACTTATCTGTTACAAGAAATGCCTGAAGTCCTGCATATGTTAATCTATACAGGTACTGCTCTTAAAACTGTTAATGCTCCCATGTGCTTTCTTTTTTCACCACTGTTTTGCATTTTTCTCTGTTGCTCATCCTTGGCATTGACACAGTGCAAGTTAAAATTTATTTTTTAAATTATCCTTTAAATGGGCTACTTTGTGATGAATCATTTTAGTCTGATCACTCTTCTAACTCTTTTCTTAACTCAAAGTTAGGTGTTCACATTTTGCCTTGGTAGTGTCTTAAGTCTGCACGTGCACAGTAGTGTGTGGATGCCCTAATTAAGTACCAAACATTCTTCTCTTGAACATAGGTTCAAAGAAATTAAATTTAGTAATGGATTGTGTGTGACCTACATATTTAAAAAGTTTTAACCAGGACCTGGTTTTAATATTAAAGCATAACATTTCATTGCAGGCTGAGTTTGTAGATGACATTGTTTAATGTGACGGTTCCATTGGGGTGCCCTTGGAAATTCTAATTTGTTTTTATGATATGTATATTACTCAGAATTCTTTCAGTGTGAAGTATAAGCTGTGATGTTCCACTGCAATTTCATTTATTCAACATGCTTTTCACGTTCACTATTTTACTAAACTTGGTTTTAAATGCATTGCTCAAATGTTTTCTACTTAAGATATCCCTCTTGTTTTATGGCTATATTACTAAAGTCTTGGCTACTTTTTTAAAAAGCAATGTCTTTTATTTCATCTCTGCCCAGAAGCTGCAGGTTCAACTATTTTTTTCTTGTAATGCCATACTCGGGTAAGTTGTAGCTGATCTACTGCTAAAATGTAGCTCCCGCTATTTATCCTCCCCCTCCTCTTATGCTGCTAACCTGGGTGTTTAACCCTTCCAGGCTGGAGTCACTAGCAGACCGGGATGGCAACACCATCAGGAGTGGATTCAAGACCCACCACTACTGCTTGCAGTGGTTAGCTTGACATGTCGCAGGTTGGGCCCAACCCCTATTTCTTGGAAAGGTCATTATGAGTTATGAAACATGGTTTCTCAAGCATGATTCCACACCCAAGGTTTGCATGCTCACCTGATCTGGCCATGGTTTACAACTCCTGCCTCCACTGTAACTGCAGGAAATGCTTTCCCCACCTGTAAATGATTCCTAAACCTCCCTTCAGAGAGAAGTGAGCACCCGGGACACTAATAACTGAACAAAAGTTGCATGTACCATGTTCCAAGGCTTTAGTCCTCTATGCCAACACAGCTGACTAGTTCATGCAGATATACTTTGGGCCTGCTGTTATTATATTTTACTCTTCTCTTACTTTGTTGCTTTGGACTCTGAATATGACATCTTCTAGACTATAATTAAAACTGCTCAGTGAATATTTCTTACTAAACAGGACCATGTTAAATGTCTGCAGTTACAAATTCTCTCTGCAGAAATGATAAATGACAAATTTAGATTACTGTTTGCATTTTAGGTCTTTATGTTTTCATTACTATTACATTTTTGTGTCTGTTTTCCCATTAAGTGACTTGCTTTTTAATGACACTAGCTGTAAAACATTGCACTTTTAACCCCCCATTATTTCTGGCTTTGCCCAGAAATATCATCAGCCTTTACACCAGCACTTGAGTGATTGTCATTTTATTTGAGCTTTGCTAATACGACTATAAAGCTTGATTTTAATTTGCTCTAAGAATAGTGACTCAATAGATGAGTAAACATTTGTGTGTTCTCCTAAAAATATGTACAGCAGTTTAAATTAATGGAAAAGGCTCTTACCTTTAAAACCTTCTTCAGGCATACAAACTGGAAAAAGAAAATACTGCATGTTACTGCATACTTCAGGCTGCTAAAAACAAATGTCATCTGCAACTGTTTTAATACACTATTTAAAAACTTGGCCTGGCAACACTTCATCGTTTTTAAAATTAAGACAACTTTCAAAACAAGCTGCATTAACGCACACAATTGGGAGTTATGCTTCTCAGAAAAAGCTGATAATTTTAATTGTGTTGTTTTACCCCTTGGTAAATACCATATCTGCTATAAGCCAGAGAACCATTATGTTCTTAGCCACACATTTTGTGTGACGTGCCACTACTGCCTGATTCCATAAATCCCATTACAGTTCAGTTAAGTTTAACAGCAAGCTATCAATGCATAGATAAATTAAAACCATAAGTAATATTCAGAAAGACACATCAGTACTGGAGCATATTAGGGAATGTTAATTAAACAAACACATTGGAAGCTAAATTGGAAGAAACTGCACTGGCAGTTAAAAGAACAGCAATCAGAATTTTTATAAAGGTAGTTAGAAAGACAGCAACTCTACTAACAGGACCTTAAGCTTTCAACATTCTTTACCAATGAGTTGTGAAGTAGTTTCCCTCTAGAGCTGATGCACTCTATAAGCTCTCCCATCTAATAATGCCAGTCTGTCAGCCCTTTCCTGTCACTGTAAAAGAAAGTAATGTAATAGCCCAACAAATGGCCAAAGACCATAAAACACCACTCCTCCATTTCCTAAATCTTATAGGATGGAGGAAGGCAGACCTGATGACTGAAAGAATGCTCTTGAGGGTATCTCAACAAAAATGATTCTGGTGACTGGGTTAATCCTGGCCATCAATGATGATTCAGCATTTCTGGAACCTCCAATGTTCAATGCATGTCACGATTTCACGTGCCAAGTGCATACTACATAAGAGCACCTAACCTATGACACCAGACAGCAAACTTCCTGTGGGTCAAGAATTACTAATGCAGATTTCACACTTACACTGCTAACAGCTACACACTTGCCCAACTTACAGGGACGTTTAACAACTAAGGATGAGTGGAAGGGTAGAACAACCAAAGGGAATGCAGGCAGGAAGTCATCTGGGATGCATCTAGGATGATCCCCCTCAAAGAAAATCATAGTGTAATAGTTTAACAATGGATATGGTAAGAATCTTCTATCACTGTTAACATGGAGGACCTATAACTGTGTTGAATCCCAAGCAGTAAACCACCACACTAGATGGGACAGAGTTAATGAGCAGTTCAATGATCAGGAATCAAAAAGATAAGTCCAGAAATACAAATGTACTAAAGCAAGCCCATCTCTGGGATTCACAGTTGGGACTATGCTTACTGAAGGAAGTGTCTACAGGAACAACTTAACCTGTAAAGGAGGTATTCTTGAAGCAAGCACTGGAAGCAGCCATGCCCCTTTGCAAGTAAGGCCCTTATCCATACCATTTTCCAATGGAAGGTTAGCCATCTGAATGCAAAACGATGATGCCTTTAAGCAATTTACATGGAAAATAGTTTTCTTGACATCTGCCAGCACTTTTCTTTCAATACTGAAGGAGACAGACAGCACACAAGTATCCTAAACTCAAAGGCTCATTTGAGGTAAAACCAGAACAAGCAATGTAACTATGATGTCATTTTTTTTTTTAAATGAATTAATTTTGCAGTGACTTCGGTCCTAGCAAAGAAAATAGGCAAAACAACTGGTTCAGCACCCCTTTAGAAATCACTTTCAAGAAGAAATGTGAATTACTCCCAAGGAGTACTGGACCCTTGTGAAAAACCAAATATGCTCCCTACATTATAATGCTATGCAGTGCTGAGATCATGCGAGCTAAGGTGACAGAAATCAGAAAAGGATTTACATAAAAAAACACACACACACTACAATTTTGGCAAAACAGTGAATCAAATAAGGATGGTCAAATCTCGTCAGTCATGAACAGACCCTTACTGATGGATTTACTGAATATCAGCAAATCAAATGGCATCCGAAATACTCAGTCTAAGGATCTAAACCTCTTCTGCAACATCACCAAAATGGTTTGAAGGGACAAGTATATCTCTCACAGGATACTGCTGTTACAGAATGGACTCCTCATCCACGTAAAACAAAGTTCATCCCTGTCCGTATTCAAATGTAACTTAGATCTAAGGATGGGAAACAGAAAATTTACCCCAGGACTGTTCCCTGTTCTATTAATGGACAGAGGCAACTCCTAAATGCTTTATCCCATGCATGGGTCACTCCAAATTATCTACTGTATGATCCAAATTATTCTCATTAGGGGTAATATATGACTATTGACCATGGGATGGTTAAGGCCAATCTATAACCACACGTGATAAGTTATTTCAAGCACAACAGGGAAATTGGCTAGGCTTATAATCGCTCTCATAGGCATAGGTTTATAGTATTTACTAGGCTAGTAACCACAAGGGCCTTTTTATGCATAGCCACGCATTCAAACACAGTCTAGTAGTTACCTATCAACCTGTGAAATACAGACCACACTGGCAGAAGGGGGTTTTCAAAGGAAGAGAAAGATGCAGCTTGAACTGCTACTCCAGCTAGTGAAGGACCACAATCCTGTGCTCCACAAGTCATGACAGGAACAGACAGACACATATCTCTTTCTCACCCACCCATATTCTTTTTTCAAAGCTGAAAATGCAGGAATTTGCTACTCTACATAGCAAGGTTGTAAAGGGAGACAGAACAGCCTTTTTGAAAGAAAATTTCTCATATACAGAGATACAGGTCTCATAAAATATCTCCTTATAAGCTGAAATGTAGAGAATGGTTAGGATGTCATCTGCTGTGCTGCCATAAAAGCAATCAATGAAGACATCAGGATCTAATAAATCAGTTTTAATAGCCTCTGGGTAAGACTCTTCTTCTTATGCAAACTGCAGTACCTGCTGAACTCATGGATCCAATGAACTATAAACATACTTCAAACTGCATACACTAAGTAGGTCAGTGGTGGAATTGAGTTTTTCCAACTTTTCTTCAATGTAACTACCTAGTAGATAATGTATTTACCTGCAGCGCCATTTGTGATAGCTAAACGGTACAAATAATGGACAAGACTATACAAATCAAACCCCAATTCCAAAACACACAGCATCAACAGACTGCCTGCAGGTGATACAATAACTTTTTTTGGATACTATTTAGGGAATTATTTGTTAATTGGTTTTGCTTCTGGCTAAGATTAAGGATGAAATGGGTCTTCACATAAGCCTCTTTACCTAGTTAATGAAGAAAAGAAAATGGAGGTAATCCAGAGGGGTTTAGTGAAGTCTGGTATCCCATCTGTGACCCAGAGGGTGACAGGACTGACAAGAAACAGAGCATAAAGGATTAGTCCAGATAAAATCACTTTAGCTATCAGATCAAGGAGACTCTGTCTGATACCTTCCTTGTAGGAGAAATAAAGACACCTTGTTGAAGTTTCCAGTAGTTTATTCAGTTAAGTAGGTAGATGGATGAGTATTCTTTTTCTAATGATTCCCAAGTGAGCACTGCTTGTGGGAGGAGCCCACATTATCCAACTATCACTTCCAATGTCAGTGTGAGAAAGAGAGTGCTCCAGAAACAAATGCACAGAACTATGCAACTCCAACAGTGTATAAACCCAAATGATGTGACTTAATAGTAAGGTGACCACCTTCAAAGTAAAAAATGTAACTAAATACAAAGACCACTAGATCCATGGCGCAGACCCGTAAAAAACCTTGACTGTGCCCCAAACAACCCAAATATGCCTCACAAGGGGGTAATTGGCTTAAAAAAAATGGCTCGCAAGGGCAGTTAGCTTAGTACTAACCTATGAACCTATGAACCTATGAATGAGTACTGTATTCAAGTAGTGATGCAGCCAATCAAAGGTGGGGTCTGAAATGAGCAGCCAGGGTTGACATGCCCATCTTTAAACAAAGGCTGTAGAAAGGCTTCAATAATGATTGACACTTGTTGGAAGAGTAGTATTTATAGTCAGGGCAGCACTCTAGCTAGCTTGAGTATATGAAAGTATGCGCCTGATGCCAGTACTGCAGGCTCTGCCTCAGCCTGCTTTAAGAGGGATGGTAAAAATGCAGCAAATGCACAAAAAAAGCCTCAGTTAGGCACCAAGAATAATGCTGTGCTGTAGCTGCTCTGTAGTTCACTGAGCTGGAGACTACAATGCTTGCAAAAAGAAAAATCTGTGATATCCCTTAAAGTCTCAGAAAACTCAGTATGCAACCTATTAATAGGTCAAAAACAAACCAGGAAGAAACTTTGCAGTGTGGAGGGTGTGAAGTTTACTCCTTGAATTATGTTATGCACCTAGTTCACTAATAAAAATCGAACTGTAAAATATGCACTACAAAATAATAAATTAGAAAAAGTAGGTAGTCCACAGTTGAGTTAAAAATGGAATAACCTTTATTGAAACACAAAGAAGCAATCCTAGTTGACTATAATGAAAAACATCAAAAACACTAGTTATTTATATATAATCAGGTTATTTGGAACAAGGGAGTGGTTAGAGAGAGTGGTTCTATTACAAGCAATAAAAGCATTAAACTCATTTCTTTAACCATGCCCCTCTTCCCCCTTAACACCATAATGTAAACTGAGACTGTGCTACCTTAGAACTGAAACTAAAATATATTGAACAGCAGCTTATTAAGGCTAACCTACTAATCCAAACTTTATTAATTAAGAAACTAACTCACTAACAAAATGACTAACAAAAAAAAGAAGTTATGTACTCACCATAACGTTCCATGTTTGTAGTCCATCTTACCCTTCAGTCTTACATATGGGTTCGGCGCCGATCCTCGGCTCGGACTCGGCCAATTACAAAGCTCAAAGTCTCTCAGTTGGCTCGTGGCAAGGTAGACATCCCATAGTGCACTAGTAAGAATCCCCAGATCTTGTATGCTGCTGACTATAAAAGTGATAGAAAAAATTTCACAAGGAACAACAAAAATGAAAGGTCTCCACCCTACAGAAGAGACATACTACCTTGTCTCCAGATCCTCCATGTATACATGGACGGGGGTAGGTGGATGGGTTCGTCAGAATGAAGTGCGAGATGAACTACAAACATGGAACATTATGGTGAGTACATAACTTCTTACCGTTCTGTAATCCTATCTTGCCTTCATTCTTACATATGGGACAGCGTCCCTAGCACCTTTTTCTCGGGTGGCTCACGGGAATATACTCCTAAGAACCGTGGAACCAAAGGAGGCTCCACCTCTTGAGGTCAATCCAACTTGTAATGAGTAATAAAGGTATGAGGGGTAGCCCATGTTGCTGCTGCACAAATACTGTTGATTGGGACTGGCTTGAAAGGCAGCAGATGTGGACAGGGATCTGGTAGAATGAGCCTTAATTTTAAACGGGAGTTCCTTGCCATTGGAAGAGTAAATAAACGAGATACAGTTTGAAATCCAATTTGATAGAGTTATCTTAGAGACTGGCATACCTTTCCTTGTCTCAGAAAAAGATACGAACAATTGGTATGATTTTCTAAGTTCCTTGGTTCTATGTATATAGAACCTTAACTATCTGTGAACATCAAGATGATGAAATTTATACTCTGCACTGCTTGAATGATTAGGAAAGGCACTGGCAGTTCGATAGTTTGATTCAAATTAGACTGACAGCAAACCTTGGGGACAAAGGATGGGTTTGTATGAAGGGAAACGCTGCCTCTATGAAAAATCAAGTAAGGAGGTTTGACTGACAATATCGTAATCCCTAGCTGTGTGCAGAGCTGGATGGTTGAATCCCTGGCTTGAAAAAGTAGGTGCCTGGTGGTGGTGGTCAGGAGCCAGTCGTCCAGGTATGGAAACACTTGGAATCCAAGACGCCTCAAGTGTGCTGTCACTACCAACATGCATTTGGTGAACACCCTGGGGGCTGTGGTGAGACAAAAGGGCAGAGCACGAAACTAGTAATGACTGGCTCCCAGCCAGAAGTGTAAATGACTCCTCAATGCTCTGTCCATTTTGATGTGGTAGTATGCATCTTGGAGGTCTATGGAGCACATCCAATTGCCTTTCCCTAACAGAGGGAGTACAGACTGCAGTGTTACCATTCGGAACTTGGACTTCTTCACTGATTTGTTTAATTTGCTGAGGTCCAAAATGGGCCTCCAGTCCCCTGTTCGATTTAGCACTAAAAGAATCTGGAGTAAGTTCCGAATCCTATTTGGTCTATGGGGACAGTTTGGATAACTCTCTTTGTAAGCAACTTTTGAACTTCTATGGTTGTTTGAACCCTGTGATTGGGTGGGACATCTGGGATCTTCTTGGTGGTATGGGGTGGGAGAAAGAAGGGTATGGAGTATCCTCTGGTGATTATTCTTTGTACCCACTTATCTTGGATGATGTTGAGCCAGGCTTCTGGATACAAAGATAAGTGACCCCCGACTGGCTCCAGAGAAGCGCAGTCGGGCCCCACTTCAGAAGCGTTGATAGGGATGTCCACAAAAGGAATCGTGGCCACCCTCGTTTTGTGGGCCCCCTCTGCCTCTAGGGTGACATCTACCATTAGCTCCTCCTCCTCTGCCTCTGATGGAGGAATCACCCTGTGTGTCCAGGAAAAAATCTCTGGGATTTCTTGAACCACATTTTCCCGCCTCTCTGAACCTTGGGGTATGGTCTAGAAGGGACAGAAAAATGTACTCCCTTGCTGCTCGCACCTGAGTGTATCTTTTACCTTTGGTCCGAACAAAGAGGAACCGTCAAAGGAGGCATTGGTAAAAGTAGATTTGAAGAGCTCCGCAAAGTTACATAAACGCATCCAGGAGTGTCTCCTAAGGGACACTCCTGAACCCGCTGCCCTACTCGCTCAGCCTCTTGGAGGAGTTAACAATGGAGTTTAATGTAGACAACTGAGCAGTAACTTTCTCAGAACTCCTTCAGTTGATGTACCTTGGAAAGTATCTCCTAGTTCCTTTAGGAGATCTCTCTTGAAGCCTAGTAAAATAAGTGAGGTAATTCAGAGATCTGAGTGTAAAAGCTACTGAAGGGAAGATACGCTTCCCGTATCTATCCATCGTTTGAGACTCCTTGTTCGGTGGATGGACAGATGTAGAAGTCTCCACTAGTTCCTTCTTTGTGGCTGCCGCCACCACCATGGCATCTACAGACACACCTTTGGTCAAGAACTCTTTCTCTTTGGGGGCTGAGGGAAATTTGTTGGATTTTCTGGGGACTGGCTCCATGGCATCAGGAGTTTCCCACACCTTTCAACTAACTAGGTCCAGGAGATCATCGAAAGGTGGAGACACCCAAGAGGCTGAAGGGTGAGACCCGAAAGCCTTCAGGTACACTGACTCCTCATCGGAAGGGGTGACAGTGGGCCAGTCACCTCTCTGTTTCAGAATTTCTAAGATATCTACAAAGAAGATATCATCAGAGGATGACCTAGGGGACCCTTCCGACTCCTCGAGTTCAGTGTCCGAGGTGATGGACTCATCCGGGGAGTCTATATGCTTCCTCCTGCAAGTTCTCTTCCATGGGGGCTCCTGAGAAGGGTATTCTGGGGAGGTCTCGGAAGACTGGGGGCCACCCAATGGGGGCTCCTGAGGCTGCGGGTCTTTGCTGCCAACAGAGAGAGATGGTGCTGAGACAGAGGTCGGTGTTTGAGGGGGAAGAGCATCGGTACCCTTGTGCGGAGCTGATGACCTAGACAGCACGCTAATCATTTAAAATGCAGATCTCTCTGGCTCCGAGGACAGTCCCGGTTCCGAGGAAACGGAAGCAGCCCTTGGCTCCAAAGTGATCGTCTCCGAGCTCAACTTAGCCGACTCAACAAGAGGTAGGCTCGGAACTGAAGTTTGGGTCCAAGTGTCCCTGTCGGGGCCGACTGGTGAGCTCCGGCTCCTAGACACCAAGGACGGTGCTGAAGGTGTTGGAGCGGAACTCTGCTCAGAGACAGACACAAGAGGTTCTGGAACCAAGGGTTCCACACATGGCACCGAAAGCTCTGGCTCCGAAGGACCAACATGGCTTGTAGGAGGAACAGCAACAAGGAGAATGGTCTTAGATGGCTCTGGAACCAACTGCGTCGGAGCCAGTAACAATTTTGGTAAAGCCAACAACTTCAAGAGTCTAAGCACTACTCTCTCTACATCCTCTTCAGAAAGGCTTTTGGAGGATCTGGATGACAAGGTAGGCAACCTAGACCTCTGCAAGATAGGAGATCGTACATTTGGGGAGACCAGCAATAACTCTCTGGACCGGCTCAGAGGTAAATTCTCAGTGGTCAGCTCCGAAAAACTTGGGGCCGACACTGGAGTGTCAATATCGATAACCTCGACCGGCTCCAAGGGCAGTAGAGCCGAAGAGGTAGAAGGCTTGTCCAATATCAAAACTTTTTGAGGAGGTCCAGACAAAATAGTCAGTGCAGGAGAATGTCTCTTGGCCGACTTGACCTTCTCTTTCTTTGAAGAAGGAGACTTGGAGCGTGAGGATGAAGAGCTGGCCAAATCCTCCTCAAAGGATGGCTTAAGGAGACCTTTCAGGATTAGTTTGTTAATCCTTTCTTGGAGAACTCGAGAGCTGAAGGAGTGACAGAAAGAACGTTTCCTGAAGATGAATGGCACCGAGATAGTAAACACTGTTACAATGTCCATCAGTTAATGACATTTGCTGGGAGCATTTAAGACACTTTTTAAAACCCGAAGGTTTATGATCCTTAGACATGCTTCACACAAACAGAAAACCATTAAAAACAGAAGGAGAAGACAAGGTCCTCTAACTTAAATGGGCCTCGCCCTGCAAGAATCACTGCACACAAGAAAACACAATGGTGGACTAGGTCCTCTAACTTAAATGGGCCTAGCCCTGCTAAAGATAAACACACAAGACGTGCAAAAAACAGGGGACTAGGTCCTCTAACTTAATCGGGCCTAGCCCTGTTGAGGAAACAACACCAGAGAAAAGGTTAATAGAGGACTAGGTCCTCTAACTTAAACGGACCTTGCTGTTGAAACAGAAAAGAAGCTAAGTCAGAAGAAAGGCTACCACAAAATGTAAATTTAAACAACAGGCTAAATACTAGCTAATAAGAATAGTAAACAACACTGCACACAAGAATACTATTCTAATGAAACACAATACTGGAATAAAAAGGCCCTAACACACACGCGGACCTGCGCTAATAGAAAAACTATCTCAAAAACTAGCATACAGAAGGGATACCACTTGGAGAGCAGAAACGGGCCTAGAAACGGCCAACAAGTTCTCAACAATAACTTCAGACAAATAGAAAAACACACTATTATTTACTACCTATAATAACTATGATCTAAACTATGTAAACTAAGCTATAATATGTGCAAAAATATTAAGGAGAACAATAATAGTAATGAAAATATCCAACTTAGCCACGGCCAAGAAAGAAGCACTTCTGAACTCGTAGACGCGGCAAACAAGATCTGGGGATTCTTACTAGTGCACTATGGGATACCTACCTTGCCACGAGCCAACTGAGAGACTTTGTGCTTTGTAAACGGCAGAGTCGGAGCAGAGGATCGGCTCCAAACCCATATGCAAGAATGAAGGGTGCGATAGGACTACAGAACATGATTTATTACTAGACATCTAGCAGAATAAATATTAATACTTATAAACTGAAACACTTTTAACAAAGTTTACTAGACTAATGGCCCTTGGGCCCTTACAAGCCAAGCCAAGAGTTTATCCCCAAAAAGTAACCCCATTCAGCACCTGTCGCCCCTGTCATTGAGGGACACAGGTAGAACCCCTGGGACAAATTTCTGGTTTCCCATCCACTCATCAAGTGTGAGCTTGAAGAGGGTTGGAGAATGCGGCCATTGATGCCACTACCTCTCGCTTGCTAAGTGAGCACTACCATTTCAGCTAATTCCCCTAAATGCAAACAGAGAGCAAACTGAATTATATCATCCCTGATGGGACATGAACCCACAATACTTGACATAGGAGAGCAGTACCCTATCCATTAGGCCACTGTGACCTGACTGGATCACTTTCATACCAAATAAATACTTTTTCAGGTTTGTGTGTAAAAAAAAATACATAGATATATATATATATTTATATATATATATATATATATATATATATATATATATATATATATATATATATATATATATATATAATATTAATGAACGTGTTTAAAGCTACAACTGAACACCTAAAAGGCTAAAAACCATAGCTATAATTGCTAAGGTGGAAATACAGTGAAAAATCTTAAAAAAAACAAAGCATTAAGGCCCCTGGGGATCTGTTCAAGTGTGGCATCTAACTAAGAAAGCACTTAAGTTTGAGTAAAGATGAACTCAAGAGTATCAGAAAACAAGAAGTTATGTACTCACCATAACGTTCGATGTATGTAGTCCATCTCGCCTCACATTCTTACCCGTGGGTTCGGAGCCGAATATCGGCTCAGACTCGGCCAAACTTTTCTAGCTCGAAGTCTTCTATTGGCTGGGCTAAGCAGGTATCCCATGTTCCACTGCTCCATATCCCCAGATCTAGTTTGCTGCGAAGACTCATTCATACCCCATGCATCACAACATCCAGGGAAAGAAGAATAACCTAAAGGTGAAGGGAACTCTAAATAAAACCTAACCTCCAGATCTTCTAGGAAGGGGGAAGGTGGGAGGGTAAGAAAGAATGTGAGGCGAGATGGACTACATACATCGAACGTTATGGTGAGTACATAACTTCTTGATGTTATGTAGTCCAATCTCGTCTACATTCTTACCCATGGGACAGCGTCCCTAGCACCTACATCCTGGGTGGCTCATAGGAAAATACTCCTGAGTACTGTGGAACCAAAGGATGACCTGCCCCTAGATACCACGTCCAATTTGTAATGAGTAACAAATGCGTGAGGAGAAGCCCAAGTAGCTGCAGCACAAATATCATCCATCGACAATCTGGCTTGATAGGCTGTAGATGTAGAAACAGCCAGAGTAGAGTGAGCCTTGACCGGAAACGGCAGGTCTTTTCCCCCTGTGGAGTAAGCGAAAAGAGATGCAACTGGATATCCATCTGGATAGGGTGATTTTGGAGACCGGGGGACCCAATTTTGCTTTCCGAAAAGGAGACAAATAGTTGATCAGAGTTTTGGATATCTTTTGTTTGGTGCAGATAGAAATGTAACTGTCTGTGTACATCCAAATGATGAAATTTAAATTCTGCCTTGTTTGAAAAATGGGGAAGAATACAGGCAACTCAATAGATTGATTAAGATTAAATACGGATGCCATTTTAGGAAGAAACAAAGGGTTTGGTCTAAGAGAAACCCTGTCCTTATGGAAGATCAAGTACGGAGGTTTGATAGAAAGGGCTTGAATTTCTGAAACTCGCCTGGCTGAAGTGATTGCTATTAAGAAGGCCGTTTTCCAGGTCAAGAATTTCAAATCGCAGGTAGCTGCAGGCTCGAAAGGTGGTGAAGTAAGGGCTTGTAGGACAAAATTTAGATCCCAGGGCATGATAGGTTCAGAGACCGGAGGACGGGGTAAAAGAGTGCCCTTCAGGATAGCCTTACAGAGTCTGTGAGCCATCAGACTAGGCTCATTAGCAACATGAAAGTTGGAAATCACTGCCAATTGAACTTTTATGGCAGCTGACGCGGAACCCTGATGGAAAAGCATAGACAAAAACTCCAAGACTGAAGCAATCGGGGCTGTGTAAGGATCAATTCCTTGGTTATGTGCCCAAATAGAAAACCTCCTCAACTTGCTAGAATAAATCTTCCTAGTAGAGGGCTTATGAGAGGAAGATAAAATGTGAACTACCTCAGGTGAAAAGTGATGAAGCCTAACTAACGATGGAAGTGGAGTAGCCAGGCTGTCAACCGGAGGGTCGTCAGAAAGGGGTGGAAGTGTCCCAACATGTGTGTCAGTAAATCTGGTTGTGGGTCCAGAACCCAAGGAGTGTCCAAACGTAGGGTTGGAGGAAGGGAAACCAGACTTGACGAGGCCAGTGTGGAGCAATCAGAATCATTCTGCTTCCCAAAGATTGCGCTTTCTGAATCACTTTTGATAGCAAGGGAAATGGAGGGAAAGCATAAAGCAGACCAGAGGGCCAATCGTGAGCTAGAGCGTCCCTGGGGGACTCCCCCTGTGGGGGGATCAGCGTGAAGTAGCTGCTGCATTTTGCATTGAGGGGGCTGGAAAAAAGGTCGCAGCAAGGCTGACCCCACCTGCTGAAGATTCGTTCTGCTATTACACGATTCAGGGACCACTCGTAAGGCATCAGAATAGCTCTGCTTAGCCTGCCAGCTATCACGCTGGACTTCCCCGGAAGTGCGTTGCCACCAGAAACTGTTGGGAAGATACTGCCCACTGCCACACTCGCATGGCCTCTCTGTACAGGGGGTAAGATCTGGTTCCCCCCTATTTGTTCAGATACCACACCATTGACATGTTGTCCGAGTGTATTGCAATCGTCCCTAGAGGTAGAAAGCTCTGAAGGGCCTGAAAAGCAAGAAGCACTGCTCTCATTTCTAGGATGTTGATATGCAGATGTATCTCGTGATCTTGCCACGTGCCTTGGACAGTCCTGCTGAGATAATGCCCCCCCCCCCATTTGGGAGGCGTCCGTGGACACTGTGGCAACCGGGATGGGTGGAACGAAGGGTTTTCCCCTGTCCAGATTGTTGGTGCAAAGCCACCAACTGAGATCCTGTTTGCATCTGTCCGTAAGCAAAATAGGGTGAGAAAGTGGAAGATTTTGGAGAGACCATTGAGCAAAGAGGAGCCATTGAAGAAGTCTCATGTGCAATTTCACTAGCGGAACCAATATAATTGTTGCTGCCATGGTTCCCAGGAGTTGAAGAACCCATCTTGCCTTTGCTTTCCTTAGGGGCATCAGGACGCGCACCTGTTGCTGTAAGACTCTGATCCTTTCCTGTGGTAAAAATGCTCGCATTCGTACAGTGTCTAATTCTGCGCCTATAAAAGTGACACGTTGTGAGGGCAACAAGGCAGATTTTTCCCAATTTAGTGTTATGCCCAACTGTTGACAGAGAGTGATGGTAGCGTCCCTGGTTTGGATTAGTAGATGCCTGGTGGGGGTGGTAAGGAGCCAGTCATCCAGATATGGAAACACTTGGAATCCTTGATGTCTCAAGTGAGCAGTCACCACCACCATACACTTGGTGAACACCCTGGGGGCTGTGGTGAGAACAAAGGGCAGGGTTCGAAACTGGAAATGACTGGCTCCCAGCCGGTAGCGCAGGTGACTCCTGGATGCCCTGTCCATTTTGACATGGTAGTAAGCATCCTTGAGGTCGATGGAGCACATCCATACTTCCTTTCCCAACAAAGGGAGAATCGATTGTAGTGTGACCATACGGAACTTAGACTTGTGTACATGGTTGTTCAGTTGGCTGAGATCTAATATGGGTCTCAGGTCCCCTGTTCTTTTCGGCACCAACAAGAATCTTAAGTCCCTAATCCGACTTGGTCTGAGGGGACACACTGGATGGCTCCCTTTCCTAGCAGCTTTGAAACCTCTGAGGCTGCTTGATCCCTTTGACTGGGTGGAACATCCGGGATTTTTCTGACTGAAGGGGTGTCTGACGTAAAGGGAATGACATAACCTCCAGAAATTATTCGTAATACCCATCGGTCTTGGGTGATGCTTTTCCAGGCCTCCGGATATAACGATATTCGACCCCTGACTGGCTCCAGAGAAGCACAGCCGGGCATTCCCTCAGGAACGAGAGTAGGGAGAGCCGTGAAAGGAATCGCTGTCTCCCGAATTGCGGGGGCCCCCTCTGCCTCTAGGGTGGCTTCTCCCTGAAAAACCTCCCCCTCCTCTGCCTCTGGAGGGGGACTCACCTTGTGCAGCAGGAAAAAACCTCTGTGATTTTTTGAACCACATCTTCCCACCCCGCTGGGCCTTGGGGTAAGGTCTAGAGGGAAGGGAAAAATGGACCCCTACAGCAGACAGGGTTTTTCCCTCTTGTTCGCACCTGGTGAGGGTGTCTTTCACTTTGGTTCCGAACAAAGAAGAACCATCAAAGGGGGCGTCAGTGAAAGAAGACTTGAAGGCCTCCGCGAAATGACAAAGGCACATCCAGGCTTGCCTTCTAAGGGCGACTCCTGAACTTGCTGCTCTACTCGCTCCATCGGCTGCATATGAAATGAGCCGCATGGAGGAGTTGACGATGGAATTGAGGGTAGACACCTGGGCGTTAACCGTCTGGGCCACCTCCTCAGGAATGTTACCCGCAAGAGTATCTCTTAACTCCTTGAGAAGATCTCTCTGGAGCCGAGTAAAATGAGACAGATAGTTCAGCAACCGTAAGGTAAAGGTTGCTGACGAGAGGGTACGCTTCCCGTACTGGTCCATGGTCCTAGACTCCTTGTTAGGAGGATGGACGGAGGAAGAAGTCTCTGCTACTTCCTTCTGAGTGGCCGCCGCTACCACCATTGCATCCACAGGGACTCCTTTGGACAAAAACTCCTTACCCGGGGGAGCAGAAAGAAAATTATTGTGACACCTGGGTACGGGCTCCACAGAATCAGGGTTTTCCCACACCTTCCGACAAATTAAATCCAGGAGCTCGTCGAAAGGTGGGGACACCCAGGAGGCGGAGAGCTGGGCACCAAAGGCCTTAAGGAAGACCGACTCCTCCTCGGAGGGGGCTTTGGACGGCCAGTCACCTCTTTATTTCAATATTTCCAGGATAAATCAACTTCTTCACCCTGGTTGTACTACTACCCCTGTCCCTGCCACACTCATTGATAAATCCCCTGTCGATGTCTCAAATAGTTTTAACCACTTCTTCACTGAGACAATTCAAACTCTATCTAATCAATTACCACCCAGCCCTCACACCTTAGACTCTCGAACACCCAATAATATTCCCCTACTTACCTTTCAACCTGTACCAACCTCATTTATTTGTAGATTAATTAAAAAACTAAAACCCTCAACACTCTCTGCTGACCAACTCCCAGCTGAATATTTGCAAAAAACAGCTGATGTAATTGCTTATCCAGTGTCAATCCTCATCAACCGCTCCTTAGCAGAGGCCAAAATCCCGAGATCTGGAAGATATCATATGTAATTCCTTCCACTGATCTCTCAAACTATAGGCCCATATCCATACTTTCCCTCTAGCAAAAATAATGGAAAAATGTGTTCAGAAACAGTTCATGCAACACCTAATTGTCAACCAACTACTGACTGATAACCAACATGGTTTCAGACCCTCCATAGCACTTCCTCAGCAATACTTGTCTTCCCAATTACCATTACCTCCCATCCTTATGATAATAAAATCTCTTCTGCACTATTTCTGTATCTGTCAAGGCCGATATGGTGGATCATAAACTTCTAATTAATACATTGCCTTCACTTGGTCTGGACAATACTGCTGTACAATGGTTTAGTTCCTACCTATCCGTAGAAAACAAGCAGTTTTATGGCAGACCAAACTCTCTAAGTTACTACCCAATACATTGGGAGTCCCACAAGGATCTATTTTAGATTATTTTCCATCTTTATCAATGATCTGCATACAGTTATTCCTAATGCCAGTTGCATACAATATGCAGATGATTCTTAATTTGCTCTGGTACAACCCTCAGATCTACAATTGTTAACCCAGTCTACTTTCAGCAAAATAGAACACTGGCTCTTGATTCTTAATCCTAAAAAAACTAAAATGTTGTTGTTTCTTCCAACAAAAAGGTCCTGCCCCATCAATTTTACTATCCAAGCTAAGGATGGGACCATAATTTCTCCAGACCTCTAACCATAGATAACAAACTAAAATATGATATACATGTAAACCAAATGATCAAGACCATTAATAAGAAACTAGGCTCCTTATATAGAATAAATAGCTTCTTGTCCCTCAAGCTAAAATGGCCATTGCCCAGACTCACCTTCTCTCATCACTCCTGTACTTACTTCACAACATAAGTAAAACCGTCATGAACAAACTCTCTAACTGCTACAATCATATTGCTAGGTTTGTTACTGGGTCACCATATAGGACCCATCATTGTACCAACTTAGCCAAGCTCAACTGGTCTGAGCTTCCTACCCTTATTTCTTTCAACCTACTAGTCCTTACACACAAAATTATATATAACCCTGAATATGCTCCTTCCCTCAAAATGCTGCTTCCTCTTTGTAACAATCGATTGAGGTCATCCAACCGTCTCCTAATCCAAACATTCAAAACTAATAACTCTGCTGGTGTCTCCTTCTCAACAACGTTGCAGGTAAAATTTGGAACAAACTTCCCCATGATATTATATCTATGTCTACTTTAAGTCAATTCAAAGCTAAGCTAAAAACACATCTGGGTTCAATGCGAAATTGTCACTGCCTAAATCCGGGATAGTTAACCTTCGGCTAGACTAACAGTCATCACACATGACTCTCCTACTTCTCCTTACTATCCTAAATCCTCTCCCTTTTTAGATAAATTATAAAGAACAACATATGTTCTAACTTTGAATGTAAAATATACTTCACTGTTATTCAAATTGTTTTTTTGTTACCTATGTTTGGAGCTTTTCTCCCCGGGCCTCCGCTGAAAATGGACATGTATCCAGTCGGATCCTCCCGGTCAACAAATGTAAAATAAATAAATAAAAATAAAATAAATAAATAAAATGTCGGAGAGGGAAACATCATCAGATGATGACTTGGGGGACCCCTCCGATTCCTCGAGGTCAGTATCCGAGGTGAGAGACTCATCCTGGGAGTGTAAGTGCTTCCTCTTGCATGTTTTCATTCTAGGGTACACCTGAGGCACGAACTCTAAAGGGCCCTCAGAAACTTGGGGACCACTCGTGGGGGTATCCCTAGGCCTTGGTGCTCCGCTGTCTACGGATAGGTGGTGATCAGAGGCTCTCACCGGAGTGGTGAGGAACAGAATGATCGACCCGCATGATGTGGCTGATGATCTGGCCAGCACAGTCCACATGGCCTCAAAGGCAGGCTCCCCCGAGTCTGAGGACCGCCAGCCTCGGAGACCATGACAGGAGTCAGGGTTCCTCGAGATGAGCACCGAGCTTGAGACTCGGAACCGAAATATGTCCCGAGATGTCCCCCTCGAGCCCGACCGAGGAATCCCGAGTCCCGAACCCCATGGACGGAGCCGACAGGGTCGGTACCGATAGGCCCGGAGGGGCCATAGGAACCGACCTAGGAACATTACACGGAGCGGAACACTCTGGCTCCGAAGACAGAGATGCACTCGGAGGAGGAATAATCGAAGGTGTTGGAACGGGCTCCGGAGCCGACTGGGACGGAGCCGAAAACAATTTTGCCAAAACCGGTGACTGGAGGAGCCTCTGCACCACCCTATCAACATTCACATCTGAAACAGTCCTGGAGGATTTGGAGGACAGGGAGGGAGATCGAGATCTCCTCTCAGATGAAACTGGTTTACGACTGGGCAATCGACTCCGAAGAGGTTCCAATATAATTGGAGCCGACACCGGTTCCATCAACACCGACACTTCCTGTGGCCCCGAGGACAGTGGAGCCGAGGAGTTCGAAGCAAGTTTTGTGACTTTCTCCGGTCGCTCTGAGGATACTGAAGGAGCTGGAGATCTCTCTTTTGACTTAGAGGACTTAGATTTAGAACTGGGAGAAGAATCCATGGCCTCTTCGAACGAGAGTTTCAAGAGTTCCTTTAAAATCAGCTTATTCTTTCTTTCTTGGAGCACTCTGGGACTAAAAGCATGGCAGAAGCTGCAGGACTCCTGCAGATGGATGGCTCCCAGGCAATAAACACAAACAGAATATCCAACGGTGATGGACATCTTGTGACCACACAGAGCACTTTTTAAAACCCGAAGGTTTGTGCTCCTTGGAATCCTTGGACATCTTTCAACAAGTAAATCACAAAAAATCAACACAGCACAAGTCACTGTCTGACAAGAAAGGACACAGACACGCAAGCACCACAAAATGCGGGAACAAAATTTTTTATACAGCACAGCACACACACAACCCTAGAAAGAACACGCACTGAGACAAAAAAAGCGAACAACCTCTAACGAAAATTGTTTTACTGACCACGAATACTGAGGGGAACTCGACACTAAAACCTCTAACTTAAACGAAATTAGCGCGAACAACACAGGACAAGAGGACTACGTCCTCTAACTGAAACGGGCCTAGCCCAAAAGAACAGTTAGCGGGATACCACAAACACACTACCGAAAACCAATAAAACACCAACAGACAATAGCTATGAAAATAGCTTTTTGTTTATAAGTATTTTTCTCAGAATAACAAGAAAAAAGGGTACTTAGCCACAGCCAAGAGCGAGACCACGTCTGAGCTACACGAGCGGCAAATGAGATCTGGGGATATGGAGCAGTGCAGCATGGGATACCTGCTTAGCCCAGCCAATAGAAGACTTTGAGCTTGAAAAGTTTGGCCGAGTCGGAGCCGATATTCGGCTCCGAACCCACGGGTAAGAATGTAGGCGAGATTGGTCTACATAACATTAGCATCAATGTCATAACATAATTCAAGGAGTAAACTTCACGCCCTCCACACAACGAAGTTTCTTCTTGCTTTGTTTTTGACCCAAAATATAATTCTTGCTCACTGACAGTTACAACCACGGAGTCTAAGCAGTCAGGCTCTGAGGTGGACATGATTCTCAAGGTCAATCATCAGGAATGAATAAAAACATAGGTCAATCAATCAGGAATGAATAAAAACAGCATTTAACCTGTTACTGGCATGGTTCTTTGTTGCATGACCTAGCATTAGGCTACAGATCTAAGGGACTTGATCCAGAGTTTCATCCTCTCATATTAGGGACTCACTTGGTAAAATCATGAGTGTGTCATATATCAAAGACTGGAACTACACCATTCTTGGCAACTAATAGGTGATGCCTATTTTTTTTCTTTTCTCCTTATACTTTGTGATGAGGTGTGGACTCAAAGGATGCTCTACATGAACTCTACAGCGTCAATGAAAAACATGGTCAGTGTGAAGTTCCCCTTGTTCTGCTGAACTAAGCAGGTGGGAGCACTGCAATACCCCCAAGATGGTTAATCGGTCAACTTCAGTAGTGCCTCAGTTCTAAAAAAATGGAATGCAGATGTGGCTCCTGAAACCACAACTTCAGACATTACTAAAATCCAAGGAATTTCTTATGCAGACCCCAGAAGCTGTGGCAAAAGGTGCTCATCATGTCCAGTGGCACCATCAAGGCACCAGAAAGTAAATTTATAAATTATGAAAGGTCATCATCCATGCCAGGCAGTTGGCACAGCCGAGTTCTTGTAGTATATGGTTTGATTCCTGCACCCCTCGTTTGCCTACTGTTTGAGTTTGAGAAAGTCACATAACCAGAAAATGCTTGGGAGCATCTGGGAATCTGGGGATGTCCCTTTGACTGCAAGCCTAGTAAATGTCAACTAAATCAGGGATATGCAGGTCAATAAACACAAAGAACATGACATACTAATGAGCTCACTGCAATTAGTAATGTTAAGGATGGGATGAAAACCTTTCTTTCCCATCATAATTAAAAAGAAAAAAATAGACGGTAAAACTCACAGCTTCAGTGAAAAGAAGGGGTAAGCATTTACATCCCCTTTCAGAAGGACAGTACCGGCCTAACCCCAGACTCCTCCACTGAGAAAGCATGACACCCGTAGACCTCCATCTGAAGGAGAAACAAAGACTTCCAAGACTTGGTTGATTGCAACCACATGCAGAACACAAGAATCCTTTGTGCTGACTTTCCAAGATGGACAAAACTTGGAACTCCCAAAGGCAGCCTCACTTTGCAGTCAAGACTATGACTGTCGGATCAGCAAGGCTGCCTTCTGTAAATTCAACAGCATAGGAGAGGGGAGGGTAGAAGAAATACATGTGATTCTTCAAGGATCTCTTGGTCGGTAAGTAGGATTATTCTTCTGGGACTGGCTAGGTCTGAAAGGGGAGAGAATGACGCTGTAGAAAGTGGATTATAAAGGATCTCCCCCATGGTGAAGGCTGGTTTCTACTGCAAATGTTTCTCCACCTGGTCCTGAGAGGTTTAGCAATAGAGGGCCTCCTCTGTGAAATGGCACTAATGATGCAACTTCTGATCTTTTCTTTAAGAGAGGACAATCACAGTCTAGCTGTCCTGTACATGCAGAGGGAGCAGGCATGTGGCTGTACCTTCAGTGCCTGCACAGTCAAATCTGCAACAGACCCAGTGGAAGCATACTCTGGGAGCTGGATGAGCTCATACTGGGAAGGTGAGAACCAAGGATGAAAAATAGTTGAGGGATCTTAACTTCATTAAGGTACAATCTTATATCATCTCATCAGTCCTGTCCAATGCTTCTGAAGCTTTGCCTAGTGGCAAGGTGGCAAAATGCTGTGGTCTTTAGGACTTACTTTGGACCAAATCCTGGTCAACAACTAAAAATAAATAGGCTCAGAAACAGCTACTAGGCATGCAGTCTACAAAGACTATTGAGAACTTAGCCCAATTTTCCTGTCTAAAAGCAGTATCTGAATAAGTGAAATGCTCAAGGTCACAATGTAGGCAAATGGAGGCTGAAGGAATCAAATCCTAGACTGTAGGAAGCAGCTAGTTAACAGTTCATAGCTTTAATCCTCTGGGTTAACTGCAAGAAAATAAAATACAATCAAAGCCAACATACCCATGCAAATGGCGGTTTGTAAAAAAACTTTTTATGGGCTGACTCAGTACAGTCTGCAAGTCTCCAGGCTATTCTGATGTTATCTCTAATGACCAGCACCAAAGGAGAGAACTCACTGCTCTTCAAGCATCTTCTCCAGAAACTCCACAAGCCCTTTGCTGGGAGAGAACAGGAGCAAAAAGGCCGTACTAAACTGCTCTTCATATCCCTGAGAGAATCCCCAAAGAAGAGCTCATCTGTTGAGGAAGACTGGTCATATCATCCATGTCTATCTCAGGAAGAGAGGCCTAAAAAACCCTAACTCTCTACATAACAGTCAGGAGGAGAGGTACAATCATTACCCTGCTACCTGCAGGCATGTGTATACACATGGGCAAGTGCATGAGTGACTGGGGATGAAATAAATACAATGCAGCAAGAGCCAGATGATCAATGTGTGGAGAGGCTTTCTGGGGCTGTTACAGGCTTCTAGCCTAGTTCCCTAATACTGTGATCTCACACTCAAATCATGAGCTCCAACCAGACAAACAGCTCAACATTCAGGCACTGAGGCATAAGACTCAACACTGGATGACAAGATGGGCTATCAATGAATGAGGCCTGCTAGATGCTCAGAGAGGGTTCTTGGTTCCTGGCCCTAAAAACATCCAATTCATATTTACGGGATAAATTTCATGGACCATACCAGATGGCCATGGCCACTAGCTGATCACCCAAAGCTGGAACAGTCGAAGAACCATGGGATGTCCTTTGCCACAGGATAGGAGCTGAGGCTGGACCTCCACCATTTCCAAGTTCCTTAACAAAGGCAGAAGACTGTTTAGGCTCACACTTTTGCTAACTGCAAGTGATCACACCCCTGGAAGAGAATGGGAGGGCTGCCGGCCTTATCTGAAGGAATTTTAGATCCAGAGGGTGCCCAAGTGTTTGCCCTTGTGGCAAGGATCCTCACACTGCTTGGGACCATAAGCAGGTCCTTTGTATCAGCTTCACTGCAAAGAGATACATTTGGCAGTTGTTGGAGAGGGTTAAGACTATGACCTGTAGTTCCTGGGGTATAGGGTTTGATTACTTAAGCCCTCACTTTCTTACTGTGTGATCTCAACTAAGTCACCTAACCAGACATCATTCCTGGGTCACCCTTGAAAAGATACCATTTACTGTAACAGTGACTAATAACAGAGTTGACTAAGGATACAGATACAGTCCACCTGCTCAATAAGGAATCCATGGCTATGGACAGATTAGAAAAGTGGGCATATGCTTCAGACATTTTTGCAGTAAGGACCCTAAGCTTTACCACTCGTATAAATCTCTCTGAGGGATTTGGCAACACAAGGACTTGCCACTTCGAGTAATCTCCCAACATCAGACTCTGTGAAGAAGTTGAGACTTTGGTAATTACGGTGATACAGATTTCCAACCTCTTCACGTGGCTCATCCACAATGCTGCCAATGGAGTGGCTAAGGTTGAAGAAGCAGGTGGTGTGATGAAACACCAAGCTTGGCTACTCCTATGTGACTCACAGGTGTGTACTAGGCTAAAGGCCCTGGAGCCTTTACAAGCCTAGCCCACAGAAGTTCCCTGGCATCTTGCCGCCCAACGTTAATTCCCGGTACCTCTATCTAGTAGAGCAGCTACTGGAGTGATCCCCGGAGTGAACTTTCTATTTATCATCTACTCATCAAGACTTATCTTGAAGATGGCCAGTGAGGTGCTTCCTCGATGCAAAAACTTTGGTAATGAGATGTGCCACATAGAAGGACTTTCTGACCACAGTGGCGATGTGGTGATCATAGGTTCAATCTGTGGACAACTTTAAGGTGTCCTTTGAAAATGCCCCCTATGACAGATCCTTGTTTAAAACACCTGTAAAAGAAAGAATTCAGAAGTGTGAGCAAGAAGGCAAGATGTTTTCTGCTGCTGGAGTGAAACTGAGACCCTGCAAAGATTGTACAGCAGAAACCAAAAGGGTCCCAAAGTCACTGCAGACTAGGAAATCCAAGTGTCAAATATTTGAGTCAACTTCTAACAGCAGTGACTGAAACCAAGGAGGTCTACAGAACCAGGGATACCATGGGCCCTTTTCTGTCAGGTAATTCTATCGTCCTTGAAGGCTGCTTGAATGATCCCCTCTGAAGGCAGTCAGGCTTTGTTTATCCATCTACTCTCCTAACAAAGTTCGCAGATGACTGCAAACTGGGAGCCGTTACTGAATCCCCAAATTATGTGGATATTCTATAAAAGGGCCTTACAGAAACATATGCTTGGTGCCAGAGCCATGGGCTCAAGCTCAAGAAATGTATAGTTATCTCCTTTGGGAAAAAACATGCACCTGTGAATTACCACATAAGTGGCAGTACACTAAACACCGAAAGTGTGATAAGAGACTTAAGGACACAGGTGGACAGTGGTGTCATCTTCGATAACCACATTGCCACAAAAGTCAGGAAATCCTTCTATGTGGCACACCTCATCACTAAGGGCTTTTCATCCAGAAAAAAAGGAGGTCATTGTCCCATTGTACTCATACCTCATTAGACCTACTATAGAATACAATGACCCATTTGGTATGTACCTCTCAAGACATCTGCAACAACTGGAAAGGCAGCAGAAATACCTCACTAAAAGAATCACAGGCCCAAAGCAGATGCCCTATGCTGACCGTCTAAAAAAAACTCCAGCTATACTCTGTCGCATATCGTCTACTCAGAGGCGATCTCTGCTTAACATACAAGGCCATGTCAATCCCAGAGCTGTTGGAAATGCTACACTTAAAAAAATCCCAATCCCTCAGAGCCACACGCTCCAGGGATCTAAACCTTTATTTATTTTACATTTGTTGACTGGGCTAGTCTAACGGGTTACATGTCCATTTTCAGTAGAGGCCCGGGGAGATAAGCTCCATGAAACCATAAACAAAAAATGTCATATACAAACAAAAATCACATAAGAACTATTCATATTTCCAATGTGTGTTGAAGGTATAGTACAGAGATATCAAAGAGGGTAGATATTCAAAACATAGTACAAAGAAATGCAGGTACAATACATAAAAAAATGCAGGATAATACATAGTAGACAAAAGAAGATAGGTTATAATATAATAAGAAGTTATGTACTCACCATAACGTTCCATGTTAGTTGTCTTCTTCTCGCCTTCTTTCTTGCTGGATGGGTTCGGAGCAGAACCTCGGCTCCGACTCGGCCTAATACTAAAGCTCGAGAGCTATTTTTACCGGCTCGAGGCTAACCTATGTCCCATAATGCTAGGCGTCATATACCCAGATCTCGTTTGATAGCTAACACTATGGACAAAAACATGTCCCACCACAAGAAAGGATAAATCTATGAACTCTATACAACTATGAGCCCCACAGCCTGTCTTTCACCAGGGCTACCAAAAAGGGGACAAGAGCTCTAGGTGAAGGGGTAATCCTGGTGACAAAGAAAGTCTCATCCAATACTCTAGGTCTTTCCAGGCTAGGGGGATGGAGGGTGGGACGCAAGAAAGAAGGCGAGAAGAAGACAACTAACATGGAACGTTATGGTGAGTACATAACTTCTTAATGTTAAGTTGTCAATCTCGCCTTCATTCTTGCTGGATGGGACAGCGTCCCTAGCACCTTAGTCCTGGGTGGCTCAATGGAACAGACTCTTGAGTACAGTGGAACCAAAATCAGCACGATTTCTGGAGGCAATATCCAGTTTGTAATGAGAAATAAAGGTATGAGGGGAGGCCCATGTGGCCGTTGCACAAATAGAATCCATAGGTAACCTTGCTTGAAAAGCAACTGAGGAAGGTAATGCTCTAGTTGAATGAGCCCTAGGTTTGGTAGGGAGCTCCTTATGCCTCAACTGATATATTAAAGTGATAAGAGAGGTCAACCATCTGGACAAGGTCACTTTAGAAACTGGAAGGCCTTGCTTCCCTTCCGCGCAAGATAAGAAGAGTTGCTCTGATTTTCTCGTTAGTTTAGTTCTATCCAGATAGAAGCGTAGCTGCCAGTGAACGTCCAACCAATGTAATGTTCTCTCAGTTCTGTCAGTGTAATTTGGAAAGAAAACTGGGAGATCAATGGTCTGATTGAGATTTTTTTCAGATAGAACCTTAGGTAAAAAGGATGGATTAGTCCTAAGAGCCACTCTATCTTTGTGAAAAACAAGATAAGGGGGGCGCACAGATAGTGCTTGTAGTTCCGAAACCCTGCTCGCTGAGGTAATAGCTACCAAGAAAAGTGTTTTCCAGGAGAGCAGTTTTAACGAGCAGGAGGCAGCAGGCTCAAAAGGAGGCAGAATTAATGATGACAGTACCAAATTTAGATCCCACGGTGGAGGAGGTTCTTTGACTGGGGGCTTAAGTAATAGGGTACCCTTCAGAAAAGCTTTGCAGAGCTTGTGGGACATAATGCTGGATTCTGACAAGCCAACGTGGAAATTTGCAATAGCCGCCAGCTGGACTCTGATAGTGGCTGAAGAGGAGCCTTTTTGGAAAAGTTCCGCTAAAAAATCTAGAACTGTTTGGACAGGAGCAGTGAAGGGGTCGACTTGATTTTTCCTTGTGAACATCAGGAGCCACAAAAACGTCAGTAACACAAAGCGATATCCTGGACATCCAAGAAGTTTTATTGTTCACACCAAAACGAACCAAAACAGCAACCCAAAATTTAAAACAATAAAAATTCAGTTAGAAATTCAACAATACTAACAGCTTCGATTACCTGGGTTCATCACACTTCATTTCATACTACTACACCAGCTTATATACTACAGTTTTGTAACCATAAATTAATTAAGATATTGATGTAATTGTGTGTTTTCAAAGACGTAAATGTTCTTTGATACCTCTGAGACAACAACAATAAACTGCTAAATAAAATTTCTTTGTTTGTGTAGTTTAGGTTGAGGGCTATTTGACCAATAAAAATAATAATTGTTAAAAACTATCATAGGCATATTATAAATATTTTAATCCAGTATATATAAGTTAATTTTATATAAATTAAATAATAATAAATATAATATAATATATTAAAAAATTAAATAGTTATATAAAAATACCATCAAATCATTCATTATAATGTAAATGTTATTTAGTAATTTAAATAACATATTGTATAGATATCAAAATGAATAGATAAACACAATTGATAATATTAATATAAATGGCCATATTAGCATTGCAAGTATTTTGAAACAAAAGTCTATAAGTGTCTAATCGGAATTGTATACATTACAATTAAATATGGTTGGAACGGAAGTCTATGAATATTGTTTTGCATATATTTTTTAAGAATTATATATAATATATATTTTAAGCATTTTAAGGTTAGAATTTATTTATTTAATATATTAAAAAATTTTTTGTAGTATTAACATTTATATTTTTACATGTATTTATACAATTGCAAAAAACAAAAAAGTATAAACCATCATATAACCTTTAATTTATTAATGTAAGGTTATAATTATTATTACGTAATTTTTTATATTAATATTATCAATTGTGTTTATCTATTCATTTTGATATCTATACAATATGTTATTTAAATTACTAAATAACATTTACATTATAATGAATGATTTGATGGTATTTTTATATAACTATTTAATTTTTTAATATATTATATTATATTTATTATTATTTAATTTATATAAAATTAACTTATATATACTGGATTAAAATATTTATAATATGCCTATGATAGTTTTTAACAATTATTATTTTTATTGGTCAAATAGCCCTCAACCTAAACTACACAAACAAAGAAATTTTATTTAGCAGTTTATTGTTGTTGTCTCAGAGGTATCAAAGAACATTTACGTCTTTGAAAACACACAATTAGGAATTACATCATTAATTAATTTAATTAAGATTAATTGAAATATTGGTTATCTTGTTAGTATATAAGCTGGTGCAATGAAGTGTAAGATGTACTCTGATGAAACCCGCAGGTAATCGAGCGGGTGAAAGCGCTTAGTATTGTTGAATTTCTAACTGAATTTTTATTGTTTTAAATTTTGGGTTGCTGTTTTGGTTCGTTTTGGTTCGTTTTCGTGTGAACAATAAAACTTCTTGGATGTCCAGGATATCGCTTTGATTTTTCCTTGCCCAAATAGAGAAACGTTTCCATTTACTAGCGTACGTCCTTCTGGTGTTAGACTTGTGAAAGGCAAGGATAACCTCACGTACTGACTGAGAAATTAAGGGAAGCCTGGCCAGGGTTGGAAGTGGAGCAACCAAGCTGTGAGGTTGAGAGACGAAAGGGATTGGTGCAGCCTGCCCGATTGATGGGTCAGAAGGTCTGGCACTGGGTCCAGATGCCAGGGCTGCTCCAGTAGGTGACATTATAGGAACGGAAACCAGACTTGTCGGGGCCAGTAAGGGGCAATGAGGATCATCCTGAATCTCAAGGCAGTTGCTTTCTGGACTAACTGAGTGATTAAGGGAAAAGGGAGGAAAGCATAAAGGAGACCTCGGGGCCAATCGTGGGCTCTAGCGTCTCTGGGAGAGAAGCCCGGAAGAGGAAAGAGGGTGAAGAAGTCCTGACACTTGCTGTTTTGCGGGGTTGCGAAAAGGTCTCAGCAAGGCTGACCCCACCTTCTGAATATCTGATCCACTACTAGTTGGTTGAGAGACCACTCGTAGGGCATGAGAATGTCCTTGCTCAGCCTGTCTGCTATGACATTGGACTTTCCGGGAATGTGTTTTGCTACCAGAAACCGGTGAGAAGAGATCGCCCATTGCCAGAGTCTGAGCGCTTCCCGACAAGAGGATAGGACCTGGTTCCGCCCTGTTTGTTGATGTACCATACTACGGACATAGTGTCTGTCTGAATCGCAATCGTCCCAGTGGGAAGAGAGTTCTGGAGGGCCTGCAATGCCAACAGCACCGCTCTCATCTCCAAGACATTGATGTGCAAGTGGCACTCGAACAGTTGCCATGTGCCCTGGACTGTCCTGCCCTGAAAATGCCCCCCCACCCGATCAAGGAGGCATCCATTGTCACGGTGGCAACTGGAGGGGGAAGTACAACCGGTCTGCCTTGAATCACCTGAGGTGAGACCATCCACCAAACTAGGTATCGTTTGCATGATCGAGTGATGAGAATATTGTGCGACATGGGACGCTGCTGAAAGGACCATTGGGGAAAAAAGCATCCACTGTAGTATCCGCACATGAAAGCGAGCTAGGGGGAGTAAGGTGATTGTTGCAGCCATTAGACCCAGCGTTTTCAGTACAAGCCTGGCTTGGATTCTGTCCTCCTGTAGTAGGATTTGAACGTGACTGCGAATGTCTAACACTCTTTGTGTAGGTAGTTTTGCTGACAACTCCACCGTGTTTAACACGGCACCTATGAAGGTAATATGCTGACAAGGCACACTTTTCGAAATTTATGGAGATGCCTAGCGCTTTGCACATTTGTACAGCGTAATCTCTGGCTTGAAGTAACTGGCGCCTGGTGGTGGCAGTGGAGCCAGTCGTCCAAATATGGAAACACCTGGAATCCTCGACGTCTCAGGTGAGCCACAACCACTGCCATGCATTTGGTAAACACCCTGGGGGCTGTGATGAGGCCAAAGGGCAGGGCTCTGAATTGATAATGACTGGCTCCCAGCCGGAAGTGGAGAAACCTCTTGTAGCGCCTGTTCATTTTGATATGGTAGTACGCATCCTGAAGGTCTATAGAACACATCCAATTGTCCTGACCCAAAAAGGGAAGAATGGACTGTAGCGTGACCATCCGGAATTTTGTTCTTTGAACCGATTTGTTCAGTCTGCTGAGATCCAAAATAGGTCTCCAGTCCCCTGTCTTTTTTGGTACCAAAAAGAATTTGGAGTAGATTCCGGACCCTTGTTGGTCTGCTGGGACTGGCTGGATGGCTCTTTTTAAAAGCAGCTTTGAAATTTCTAGTGCTGCTTGGTCTCTCAGACCGGGTGGAACTTCTGGAAGAGGCCCTTTTGGTTGATAAGGGGTCTGGATAAAGGGGATTTTGTAACCCTCAGATATGATCGACCGTACCCCATCTGTCTTGCATAAGAGAGCGCCAGGCTTTTGGGTACAGCAAAAGTCTTCCCCCGACAGCCTCCAAAGGTGGACAGTCGGGCAGCTCCTCAGGGGTGCTGAAAGGGTTTGTCAGAGAATGATTCTCTGCTACCCTGATGTTGCGGACCCCCTCTGCCCCTAGGGCAGCGTCTGTTGTTGTTCCCTCCTCTGCCTCTGGAGGGAAGCTCACCACGTGCGTCCGGCAGAACTCCTTGAGGTTTGCGGAACCACATTTTCCCACCCTTTTGACCCTTAGGATATGGTCTAGAAGGGGCGGAAAAACGGACTCCCACAGCAGAGAGAGTCTTGCCTTCTTGTTCGCACCTGGTTAAGGTATCCTTCACTTGAGGTCCAAAAAGAGCAGAACCATCAAAGGGAGTGTTAGTGAAGGACGCCTTGAAGGGGTCAGCAAAATTGCAGAGCCGCATCCAGGCGTGTCTCCTTAGAGCAACACCCGTACCTGCGGCTCCACTCACTCCATCGGCTGCATAAGAGATGAGCTGCATGGAAGAGTTAACGATAGAGTTCAGTGTCCCCAGCTGGGAGTTGATCTTTTCCTGAGACCCCACAGCTGCTGGGTCCTGCAATGTTTCATCCAGTTCCTTGAGAAGGTCTCTCTGAAGTCGTGTGAAATGGCATAAATAGTTCAGCGACCGCATGGCAAAGGTCGCTGAAGAAAACACCCACTTGCCGTACCTATCCATAGTCCTAGATTCCTTATTTGGAGGATGGACAGGTACTGAAGGGTCAGCCAACTCCTTCTTAGTGGCTGCCGCCACCACCATGGCATCCACGGGGACACCCTTAGAGAAAAACTGTTTGTCTGTCGGGGCAGTAATAAATTTAGTGGGCCTCCGGGGAGTTGGTTCCATAGTATCCGGAGCAGTCCACGCCTTCCGAGTGACCACCTCCATAAGTGGGTCAAAAGGCGGGGACACCCAGGAGGTGGAAGGGCGAGAACCGAACGCATCCAGGTACACCGACTCATCCTCGGATGGGTTAAGGGCAGACCAATCCCCCTCTGTTTGAGGATCTCTAAGATGTCAGAAAAGGAGACATCCTCAGAGGGGGATCTTGGGGACCCCTCCGAATCATCCAGGTCGGTGTCAGATGTCACTGACTCAGGAGAGTCAACATGTTTCCTCTTACATGTCCTCTTCCGAGGGGGGCTCCCCCGAAGGATCAGGGGAGGCCTTGGAAGAGGAAGAAAGGCCCAATGGGGCTGCCTGGAGTGTCGGTTCTCCTCGCTTGGGGTCAGGAGGGTAGGCAGGGGCTGAAGCAGGCACCGTAGAGGGAGGGGCCGAGGAGGCCGACCGTGGCGCCAGTATTGGAGCCAGCACGCTCCTCATGACCTCAAAGGCGCCCCTGTCAGGCAGGGAAGAAGGACCCAAGTCCGAGGAGATAAGAGCTCCCCCCGGCACCGAGAGGGACGGCTCCGAGGCCGATGTCGGGGCCGAACTCACCTGCGTCGAGGCTCCGAGAGGGAGAGCAGGGTCGGACAAGGGTCCAATGCCACTCGCCCCCTCGGAGCCAACCAGGGAGTCTCGGTGCCCGGATCCCACCAAGGACGGGATCGGAGCCAACGAAGGAACCGACAAAAGAGGGATCAGTTCCAACGCCCCCACAGTACTCACCTCGACAACCTCCGGCTCCGAACTGAGCAGAGTAGTCGGAGGAGGAACTTGAGTGGGTGAATGGGTAGCCCCTGTCTGTTGAGACGGGCTATGTAGCAACTGGGCCAGTGCCTGCGACTTCAAAAGCCGGCTGACTACCCTCTCGAGGTCATGGTCCGAAAGCCTGGAAGACCTACAGGAATGAGATCTATGGCTCCGCTCCGACAACAGAGGAGACTTCGGAGCCGATCTAACCGACTCGAGAGAGGGAGACCTGGAGCACTTCCTGCTCGGGGATGGCTCCGACACTAAAGTCTGAGCCGACTGAGGTCTAGGTGCCTCGGTTCCGGCCGGAACCGACGAGGCAGCAAGAGAACCATTAGGAGCCGGCTCGGAAAATGGAGCCGACGATTTGTCGGGCTTTGGAGGTTTTCCAGTCAGGAGAACCTTCAGGCTTTAACAAGCCTCTAATAATGAGTTTATTTCTGCGCTCCTGCAGGACTCTAGGGCTAAAAGCATGGCAGATGGAACAAGAGTCCTGCAGGTGAAGAGGGCCCAAACAATACACACAAGAAGTGTGACTGTCTGTCAGAGACATCTTCTGACAGCACGAGTCACACTTCTTGAAACCCGATACCTTAGTATCCTTAGACATACTAATGTAAAGATAGACTAATATATAATAAAAAATTACAATAAGCAGAAAAAAGGAAAACTACCACTAAACAGAGGGACAGAATTCCACACACACACACACACACACACACACACACACACACACACACACACACACACACACACACACACAGAACAACTAAGGGAAAACTGTACTACTAAGGGGGAGGGTCAGAGGCCCAACCACCTTAAGGGTGGAGAAAAGGGGGGGGTTAGCAACTAAAGGGGGGGGAAACTAGTTGCTAACTTCAATAACACTAAAAAGGTAAAATAGGAAAAAAATCTGACCGAAAAACTATCTATAAAGCTATTAATAATCATATACGACCTGGAGCCGGTGAAAAACGCAACCTTGTAGCTGAAGCGGCAAATGAGATCAGGGTATATGACGCCTAGCATTATGGAACATAGGTTAGCCTCGAGCCGGTAAAAATAGCTCTCGAGCTTTAGTATTAGGTCGAGTCGGAGCAGAGGTTCGGCTCCGAACCCATCCAGCAAGAATGAAGGCGAGATTGACAACTTAACATTAATTATGTTAGTAAAAAAAACAAAAGTAGTCAGAAACATAATTTTCCTGAAGATGGAAGTAATAGTATATAGTAAGACAAGGGTCTGTTGTATTAAGGAAAATAGGACTAGATTAATGACAATAAGAGGGTAGGCAGAAGCAAGATTAGAAGAGCTGGATGCTTAGTCAAGCTTAGTATAGGGGCATAACCAGTGTGTTCTGAGGATTTACCTTTGAAAAGTGATATTGAGGGAAGTGAGAAAAGTTCACTGGGAAGTAGGTTCCAGTATTTTCCAACTGTATTAGAGAGTCACCAGCTTCGTTGTTTGATTTTGAAATATCTACAAGAAGTTTATGTGATGATAGTAAGCTCTTCAGATTGGTATAGGGGATGATGAGGGTAGATAGTATAAGAGTATTGGTAGGTTGGTAAAGGGTCTAATGGGAAATGGTCAGTTGGTGGAATTTAAGCTGATTTTGAAGTTCAAGCCATCCTAGCTGCTTTAGATTATAACAGTGGTGGGTTCTGAAAGGGTTTCCTGTAGCAAATCTGGCTATATTATTGTAGGAATGTTCCATTTTATTGAGGTTGTTCCTAGAAAGATTTGTGCATATGGGTGAGGCATAGAGGAGAGATTAGATGAGTGTGAGCAATAGTTATTCTAGCTGAAGGAGAAAGGAAGGGTTTGATCCTGTAGAGAGAGCCTAGTTTTCTGTTAACAGTTTTTAGTGTGATATGAGTGTCAAAGGAAACCACAGTGGTGCAGAGGTAGCGTTGTTGCCTCACCGCAAGAGGTTCTCCCGTTCGATTCTCAGCTGGAGCGCCTTCTGTGTGGAGTCTGCATGTCTTCCCCGCGGTAGAGTGGCATTCGAAACATATGCATGAATGGGCGTGCCTTCGTTGAAGGCTGGGCGTCGGGCTGGCAACTCAGCACCGTAAAAATCTATTGCCAATCATTAGCAGACCAGAGTTCCGTTGTGGCAACCCCTAACCGGGAAAAGCCAAAAGAACAACAACACTGATATGTGTGTCAAAGTTGAGGTTGTTGTCTATGATGATACCTAGCAGTTTGGTTGTAGGTTCAGGGGATACGACAGTAACGTTATTGGATGTAACGGTGAAGTCTACTGGAGAGGACTTATGAGTAGGAGTAAAAAGTAGGAGTTTAGGTTTTTTGGGGTTAAGGAGGAGACAGTGCTGAGTAAACCATTGTTCAACTGTGTTAAACACTTTTTTGGGTGAGGGAGTGAAGTTCAGATTTGGTTAAGGATGAGCATATAAGAGTGGAGTTTTCTGCGTATTGGATGCATGTGGCTTGGGGGATAGCTAGGTGAAGGTCATTGATAAATATAGAGGAGAGTAAGGGTCCTAATTTAGATCCTTGAGGAACACCAAGGTTAACAGGGAGGTGGGTAGACAGATTATTGTGCCAAAGCACAGCCTGCCTGTTATCTAAGTAGGACTTGAACCATTTTATAGCAAGCTCATCTAGAGAGAGGGATTTAAGGATATTTAAAAGTATCTGGTGATATACCATATCTAATGCTTTGGACAGATCAATAAACAATGCAGAGGAACTCATATTGTGGCTGCAGTTTTTGTTGATACAGTCAGTAAAAGAAAGGAGGGCAGTAGTAGTACTATGGGAAGGTTTAAAACCACGTTGAATAATAGTAAATTATTTTGGATTAAGTGGTCTAGCATCTGCCTGTGGGTACATTTTTCCATGATCTTTGCCAGTGGAGAAAGTAAGGCTATGGGACGGTAGTTGGAGAATTCGGTAGAGCTTCCGCCTTTATGTAAGGGGATAATATGGGAGACTTTCCAGATGCTAGGGATGTGTCCTTCACTGATGGTTCTATTGATCAAGATGGCAGTGGGATAGGTGATGGACTTGGCTGCTATTTGTAGATATTCAGCGGGTCGTTCATCAGCTGAAGGAGAGGATGGTTTCAGTTTTTGGATAAGAGTAAGAATATATGTTGCTGGAACTGGCTGGAAAAGAAATGGAGAGGGTTGGGTAGAGTTAGATAAAGGAAAGTCATGAGGTGATAACTGACTGGCAAGTGTTTGAATGGCCTCAATGAAAAAGGTATTTAAGGCATTGGCAGTTAGCTTGGGATTTTCCAAGTCTGTGCCTTGTGGGTTTGGTGTGATAGATTGACCTGGGTGTAGTAGTTGGTTAATACTTGCCCAGAACTTTTGTGGTTTATTATGGTGAGTTTGCTGGAATTGTAGGTAGTGGTTTCTTTTGTCAGAGTATAGCTTTTTTAGTGTAATTTCTAAGCTTTCTGAAATCTTGTTGGTCAACTGGGTTTTTAGTCATTCGATATTTATTCCAGTATTTATTTCTGAGATGGATTTTTTGCTTGGTTTCTTTTGAAAGCCATGGGGCAGATTTAGTTCTGATTCTGACAGAGCAGGTTGGAGCATGGTGGTCGAGTATAGCTAGGAAGTTTGTATTAAAGTATTTAACGGCTTCCTCCAATGGGAGGTGTTTTAAGGGAGACCAGTTACATGCTTTTAGTTCGCTTTGGAAGAGATCGGGGTTAAAGTTTTTCTTGGTTCTAATTGTCCTACATACGGTCGGAATGGGTAGATTGCTCTTATGCCTGATGATGTAGGCGAGTGAGTGGTCACTCACATTGGCAGGGAGGGTTCCAGCTTCATAAATCTGGGGAAGATTATTTATGAGAATCCAATCTAAGGTACTTTCTTTCTTATTTGGCTTGTTTATCCTGGTAGGGGAGGTAATGGTCTGAGAAAAAACAAATAGGTTAATATGGGTGGTAGGGTGATTACTGCTGCAACACTTCCAATCAATGTTAAAATGACCCAGGATTATGGTTTCTAGGGGTAAGTTTTGAGATAACCAGCATAGGATATCTTCTAAGGTGGCACTGTTATTGCCAGCAGGTAGCTAGATACAGACAATATAAATGTATTTGGCAGTGTTGATTTGAAGTTTGACAATAATAATTTCAGCTTTAGAGTCTTGAGGTGGCTTGTAGTAATTTGTAGGCCTGATTTAAATAAGATAGCAATCCCTCCACCCTTCTTAGCTATACGGTCAAGTTGTAAGACATCACAGCTGGGTGGGATGACTTCATTGTCTTTAGTAACAGGTTTTAACCAGGATTCTGTTAAGCATAGAATGTCAAAAAAGTAGACTTCCAAGAGAAAATGGAGTTGCGCAAGTTTGTTATTGATACTACGAATGTTTAGGTGAGCTACAAAGAGAGTTTGGTGGTTTGGTAAGGGAATGAAAAGTAGAGGGATTGGGGTTGAGGAGTTCAGTGGCAGGTGTCGGGCCTGGGTTTAGGCGAATGTCTCCATCTTATAGAGAGAGGAGTTGTATTTGAAATCTAGGATTAGGGGATTTGCAGTATAGGTTTAGAGATCTTTTGGGATTGAGAGAGTCAACCTTGTCATCACAATGAACAAAACATGCTGGAGGGATAGGTTCCTGACCCAGAGACTCCCCGGACTCTGGAATAGACTGCCCATACATGTCAAGCAGAGTGCCTCTTTGGCCCTCTTCAAAAGGAACCTTGACAATTGGATGGAAGATAGGAAATTCACCCCGGGGTCATGTCAGTCGCCCTGCTAGACAGGGGTCCGGGGAAATAAATATTGTGGGAAGAAATAGACAGGGAATTGTTATGGCTACGCTTGTGCATAGGCTCCAGGGTCGATAGCCTAGTCCCAACCTATGAACCTATGAACAAGTGATTAATAAGGATAATATACAGAGGCTATTACAATACCCTTTTTCTAATTACTCCCCAATATTTTGACAGCTGCTTCGGGATGAACCACCCCATCAACTAGAGGTGGCAAAAAGAGAATTTTTCTCTCTGGTTCAAAAAACAGTAATCCATGAGGGTCCCACTAGATCAGATTGATTCAGGAATTTATTCCAGGTTATTTCTGGTTCCAAAGAAAAACAAGGACCTCAGGCCCATTATGGACCTCAGTCACATAAACAACTACATGAAGAATACCCAGTCCAGGATGGTCATGGTGCAGTCAATTTTGTCTTGTTCTTCAGGCAAATGACTGTATGTGCTCTGTAGATTTCCAGGACACCGACATCCACATCAAAATAACCAATGCATCCCTAAAATGATTTTGTTTCTGCCCAGCAGCCCGTCACTTTCAGCTCACAGCCTTGTCCTTTGGTTTCACCACAGACCCCCCCCCCATGATGTTCATCAACTGCATGGCAATTGTAGCATCTCACCAATGGCTTCATGGGATTCAAGTCATTCCCCATCCAGATGACTGTCTCCAAGCTGCCCCGACGACAGAATCATTAGTCAAAGCCAGGGAACATTTGCTCCAACAGTGTCTATCCTTGGGCACATCCACAAAAAGTACAGTTGTGTACCTACCATAAATGTAGATGTTCGAGTGTATTCACTGTTGCAGTCATTACTCTTGGGTTATCCTGCTGACAGATAACCCACAGTCTGCCTGAATTCCAAAGTCTTGGTCCGGTGTCAGTTGCTGTCGCCTCTTCCCTGATGTCAGAGCGCCAGGGGTATAAAAGATGCAGCCGACGCCATTTTCTTCAGTTCTTCTTGCCCCAGATGTCAGGTGCCCCCAAAAGGGTAGGCTAAAAAAAAATTATGCCAATAAACATGCATACACTAAAGTAAACATTTCCTTCATCTACAAGCAAATACACAACATAGGTTGTATAGAATAGAGAAGTAAAGATAAGACCCAGAAAAAGAAAGGGGGATGGAGGGAGGGTAACCTGGACTGAAACAGTGAATACAATAAGACCCAGCAAAAGAAAGGGGGAGGGAGGGTAACCTGGACTGCAACAGTGAATACACTTGAACATCTACATTTATGGTAGGTACACAACTGTACTATGTTCATCGTGTTTCACTGTTGCAGTCATTACTCTTGGGTTGAATCCCAAAGCTGAGGATGGGTGGCTGGGGCTAAATAGGATTAAGAGAGGCTATGAGGCCCTGCAGAACTGCAGTGGCAAAGCCTGCTCTGGATTTAGAGTATAGAGGTAAGTGGTAGTGCTTTGTAAAAGTGTGCACTGAACTCCGTTGCAGCCTCCAAGATGTCTTTGGTTGGTACTTCTCTGAGGAAGGCTGCTGAAGTGGCTGCTGCTCTGGTTGAATGTGGCCTAATGCCCTTAAGCACTGATTTGCCATGTTGTGAGTAGCAGAAACGAATGCAATGGCCTATCCATTTTGAAATAGTCTGTTTTGAGATAGCCTTTCCTTCTGATCCTGCAGCATATGCCACTAAAAGTTACTCAGTCTTTCTAAAAGCTTTAGTTCTGTCCAAGTAGAAGCGTAGCTGTCTGTGTATGTCCAAAGAATGCAGAAGTCTCTCACCCCTGTTCTGTGGGTTTGGAAAAAAGGTAGGCAAGTGAATGGTTTGATTAAGGGCCACACTGGACACCACCTTAGGCATAAAGGTCGGGTTTGTCCTCAGAGAAACCCTGTCTGGATGGAAAATGATAAAAGGTTCCACAGCCATGAGTGCCTGTAACTCCGAGACTCGTCTTGAAGAGGTTATTGCTAGGAGCAGAGCTGTTTTTCAGGATAAGAATTTTATATCAGCTGTTGATGCTGGCTCAAAAGGAGGCAGTGTGAGTTTTTCAAAGACATAACTGAGGTCCCATGCAGGTATTGGTGCTCTCCTTGGAGGTCTTATGTTTTTGGCTCCTCTGAGGTACTGCCTTATTAAAGGATGAGAAAAGATAGGTGGTTCCGTATTGTAATGGGCTGAAATGGCAGAGGCATGGATCTTAATTGATGAAAAGGATAGGCCTTTGTCCAGCATCTCAGTTAAGTATTGTAAAATCTGAGGAATATTTGGTACAGGCGTGTCAATTCCTTGTGCCTGGTTCCAAGCACAGAATCTCTTCCATTTTTCTGCATAAGATTTTCTGGTACTGGGCCTCCTGGCCTCCAAAATAACATCCATCACAGCTTTGGAGAGAGGAGTTTTCTGAATGCCTATATTATCCGCCATGCTGCCAGATTTAAGGTCCTGAGCTGGCTGTGCAGGATCTGATTGTTTTGTTGGGACAGTAAGTGAGAAATTTGAGGCAATGTCAAGGCTGGACCTTGAGACGAGTTCTTTAGGATTGGGTACCAGTGCTGGCGTGGCCAGTCTGGGGTAATCAGTATCATTTTTGGCTTCTCTTGTCTGACCTTTAGGAGTACCTTGGGGAGGAGAGGCAGTGAAGGAAAGGCGTATACTGTTAGGTTTTTCCAGCTGAAGGATAAGGCATCCACTTTCCATGCTTGCTTGTGATAAGTCCTTGTGCAGAATCTCTGTAGTTGGCCGTTGTGCGTGGAGGCAAATAGATCTATGTCTGGGCATCCCCATTTCCTTGTTAACATGCTGAAGACTTGTGGATCCAGTTTCCACTTATGGGGATCCATGAGGTTTCTGCTTAGTTCGTCTGCCAGAGTATTTATCTTTCCTGGCAGGAATTGTGCTTGCAGGTGAACTTGATAAGTCAATGCTGTGTCCCACAAAGTCATGGCTTGTCTGCAGAGGGGGTAGGAATGTGTGCCTCCCTACTTGTTTATGTACCATATGACTGTAGTATTGTCCATCTTTATCAGTAGTAGCCCTGGATGAAGTAGATCCTTGAAAGCTGTCAGGGCATTCTGCACAGCTAGCATCTCTTTTTGATTGATATGAAGATGCATCTGGCTTGTGGGCCATGTGCCCTGAACACATTTTCCTGCCATGTGGGCCCCCCAGTCATAATCTGATGCACCCGTTGTTAGTGTCTGCCTGGCTGTGAGTAAAGTGAATGGCTGTCCCTTGTTGTGGTGACAGGCCTGTGCCCACCATCGAAACTCCTGTTGCAGGCAGGGAATGAGGGTAATTAATGTTTCCAGGCTGTGGCAATGTTGAGTCCAAACACTTTTTAGATACCATTGTAGTTTCCTCATATGCAGTCTGGCATATGGAATTAGTAGAATGCAGGATGCCATGAAGCCCAAAGCCTGCAGAATTTTTCTTGCAGATAAGTGAGTCTTTGTTGCCAACATTTTGAAGTAAGAAGCCAGTTGCCTTTATTTGTCTGGCATGAGATAAGCCATCTGGGCAGTTGCATTTAAGCTTGCACCCAGGAATATTATCCCTTGAGAGGGTACTAGTTTTGATTTCTTTTCGTTTACTGTGTACCCTAGGCAAATTAGTAATCTTTTTACAAACGCCAGATGCTTTAGTAGAATGTCCTTGTTCTCTGCTTGAATAAGACAGTCGTCCAAGTAAGGATATATTTGAATTCCTCTTTGTCTGCAAAATGCAATTACTGGTTCCAGGCATTTTGTGAAGACCCTGGGTGCAGTAGATAAGTCAAGGGGCAGTGCAGAGAATTGGTAGTGCATTGAGCCAGCTATGAATCTGAGGTATCTTACGCAAAATTGTCTTATTGGGACATGCAGGTATGCCTCTTTTAGGTCCAAAGTTACAAGCCAAGCCTTCTTGCCCAGCATGGGCAGAAGCTGCAGCAGAGTCACATTTTGAATTTTGGAACGTCCAGAAATGTGTTTAGAATAGACAGGTCCAGTATTGGTCTCCAGGCTTTGTCCTTTCTGGGTACCAAGAAAAGTCTTGAGTAAAAACCTTGTCCCTGCTCTTGCTGTGGTACTCGCTGAATGGCCCTCATGTCCATGAGGGATGAAACTTGCTTTTGTGCCTCTGCCCATTGATTGTGTGGCAGGGTCTGGCATACCTTTTGCCCTTTGCAGGGTGGGAAAGTGGAACCTGTAGCCCTGAGACACTATGTTCAAGACCCATTTGTCCTGGTTGATCATGTGCCAATTTTGTGAAAAAAGTGCTAGTTTTCCCCCTAAGGGGGCTGCCAAAAGATAAGTGCTTGGTGCTGGCAGAGGAAAGTCATTGGGACTGTTTCCTGTATGGCTGTGATTTGTCTTCTCCGTTTTTGGAGGTAGAAGCCCCCCATTGTTTAGGCCTGTATGAGCCTTAGGGCTGGGATATGCCTCTGGGGCATCTGTATCTGCCTCTTTGTGGCCTGTCTGACTCTGGAAAGGACCAATTCTTTGTAGGCCAGTTCCTGCTAAATCTGCGTGGCTGCACCTGTAAGAAATCCTTAACTGTCTGCATAGATTTCGCTTTATCCTCCATTTTCTTCAACACCTCTTCTGCTTTAACGCCAAACAAAGTATCATGCTGTAATGGAGCATCTAATAATTTTGCTTTAACATGATCAAGCAGATTCTGTTCCTTTAACCAAGCATGCCGCCTAATGACCGAACCCGTAACAGCAGCCCTGCAAGAGGCCTCCAGAGAATCAAAACCATATTGCAAAGTATGCTTTCCCACTTGTTCAATTGCATGCAATAAATCCTGCATTTCCTTGTTTTCTGCACATTCGGAATTTGTTACCATTTTCTGTTTAAGCAGTGACATTAAGTATTGCTGATATTTAAGCATATGAAATTGACAATTTAAAGCCCTCACGGCCAAGGTAGCAGAAGTGTAAACCTTTTTCCACCATCTGTCCAGTGCCCTTGAATCCCTATCAGAGGGGATAGGGTTTTTTGCAGTGGAAGCCTTGACCCCTTTGGGACCCTGAGAAATAGTTTCTGGGTCAGCAGCAGGGTTTTTATAAAGAAATTTATGTGAATCTGGAACTCGGTAGTATCTGTCTGGCTTAACAGGTGCAGGGGGTAAAGAATCAGGAGACAGGCCGGACTCTGAAAATACATCATCTACAATGTCTAAAACAGGAGGGATAGCAAGAGGCCTGTGCTGAGGTAGTAAAAGAAAATCTCTGAGCCTTTTCTTAGATTCTGAGTAGTCTTGGCTCTCCCAGTGGAAGTGCTCCCTCATGGTATGCAGGGTTTCCCCAAAAGAATAATCCTCAGGAGGGGAGGCTGAAGGGATAGATTCTTCAGCATCGGAATCCTCATAGGGAGGGAGAGTATTCCTGTTCAGAAGAGGAGTCAGAGGAAATGGAAACCTGATCTGAAGATTCATATTATGTCTCTTGCCTAGGCCACTTATCAGGAGGGGGATGGGAACCCCTGACCAAGGTAATTAGGTCTTTGGCCATTTTGAGCATCTGTTTTTTAGGCATGGAGGCCTGTCCATGGACTTGCTGCACTTGTTTCTTTGTCTTTAGTGGTGCTTTAGTTTTTGCCTTTGAAGCTGTAGTCAGTTTTAATATAACTGTGTAGGCCTGAAAACACCCTCAGAAGCCGATGCCTGCTCAGTGGCTTCAGACCCATCTGAGGGAATACTTTCCAAGTGTCCAATACCTTGAGTTTCCAGAGGCCTAGTCTGCTCCACGTGGGAGTCGGATGCGGCCTATGGCTCTGAGGTAGCGGGCGTCAGGGGCTGCGAAAGAGCCTCACTGAGAACCAACATCTGGCTTAGAAGAAGCCTCTTCATCAGTTTTGGACCTTGGATGCCTGTCCTTTTCCTTGCGTTTCTTGAGAATTGCGGTAGTCGGATGGCTATCTGATGACATTGTGTAATTAAATCTTCGGCCAAAGTAATGAAATGCAAAATTGTACCGATGCTTAATAGTGCGTTGGTTAAATCTAGCACAAAACCTGCAATTAGCAACATCTTGATCAAGGCCTAGGCAAGGAATACAATAAGAATGGAAGTCCTTATGAGGTATTTGCTTCCCACAAGAAATACAACTATTAACTTTTTCTGACATCAGTCTGGAGCAAGAAAAAGGTTTCCCCAACGGGGTACTTAGCTTTAAATGAAGACTTCGGATCTGAAATTCGAACACGAAAATCTCAGGAGTCGGCCGACCGGCACGTGCGAACTGCTTCTGCTTCGGGCACTGCGCAGCAAGAAAGACTGAAGAAAATTGGGTCGGCTGCATCTTTTATACACCTGGCGCTCTGATGTCAGGGAAGAGGCGACAGCAACCGACGCCGGACCAAGACTTTGGAATTCAGGCCGACTGCGGGTAGCCTGCCAGCAGGATAACCCGAGAGTAATGACTGCAACAGTGAAACACGATGAACATCAGAAATGGATTCTTAAACTAATGCAAGCCATTTAATTCATCAGGTGTCATCTGGACACAGCCGCATGCATACTTTCTCTAAATATCTACATATTCTGTCAGACAGAAGAAAGGCTGTCTACAGCCTCCCTTTTCCAGCTCTCCAACAGCAGCCCTGGCCCTCAAGAGTCCTGGGACTAATGGCTTCATCTAGTCTAATAAGTCTGCTTATCTGCACAAGCCTTCTACAGTGGCTCCTAAAGGTACAATGGCATCAGCTTTCCCAACCTCTATCAACTGCGATTACCACAACATGTTTTGCAAGCAACAATTATGATGGTGACAAGATTCCCACATGTGCATTCTGGAAGACTATTTGTTCTACAACCATGAGCAGCAGTAGTGACAATGGACCACTCCTCCTTGCGGTAGGTGTGGGCATTACATGGGAAGCATGACCTAAGGGTTATGGAGTCCAGAAGAGACCAACCGTCACATCAGTGTCTTGGATTAATGATGTCAGTCTGACTACCTTTCTCTCTGGGTGATTGCTATAGAGACAGACAATCTGACAGTCATTTGATACATCAATAAACAAGAGGAACCAGGTCATATCCCTTATGCTTGGAAAAGAGGGGGGTCTGACAATGAGTGACTGATTGGTATCTGTTTCTAGTTGCAATGCACATTTCTGGATCTGTCAACTGTCTTTCACACAGGCTAAGCAAGTCACTTCTAATGCCTCTCAAGTGGTCTCGCAATCCAGTGATGCCACAACAGCAGAGGCCAGCCTTTCTTTGGTCTCTCTACCTCCCCATCCACACTAAATGCAGCAGGTTCTTCACCATGATCCCTCTGGAGAGGTAAGTCCTTGAGAGACATTCTAACTGAGCTATGGCCTCCCGAGCTACTGTATGCTTATCCTCCTTTACCACCGCTTCCCAGATTTTTACTGAAAGCGATCCGCTACAAATCATCAATGATCCGCATTGTCCCTTTCTGACCCAGGGAAATTTTGTCTCCCTTTCCCAGGCCTCATATCAAGAACCCCCACCCCCCATATCTTGGATCCAAAATGGGATCCCATTATCTATCCATCCAGAAAGCCTTACCTAGACTTTCACAGCCTCAGATTAACCACTTGGTTTCTCCACTTCCAATGTGGGCAATAACCTAGCTCTGTCCTCACGCGTAGTTGGTATTCTGTGTGGCAAAAGGAATCCACATGCAAAGTGCTAGCAGGAAGTGGAAATGTTTCATTGTTTGGATATCTGCCCAAGACATTAACCCGTTTTCCACACCTACTCCACATATTCTGTGTTACTTAACTACTACGTTTGATTCAGGTTCCAGCTTCTCCACTGCAAAAGCACAGTTATAGCAGCTATTTCCAACTTTTATGTTGGTCAGGAAGCCCATTTGCTGGCTTCTCGTAAAGTTCACATCTGCCACAAAGGAGTCTTTCTACTCTGGCCCCAAATCAGAGAACCAGTACCTCACTGGGGCCTCAATTTTGTGATGGAGGTCTTAAAAATAACATATGAGCCAGTGCCTACAGCAGAGATGAAATTTCTTTCTTGTAAACATTGTTTCTGCTAGAAGAGTTTCTAAATTGCAGGCTCTCCATACTAATCCTTCCTTTCTCCTCAAAGTGACTTACAAGGCAAAAGTAAATCAGCTCATTCACTTACCAGACTTGTATTTCAAATCATACTAGTAAAGAAGAATATATCCTGCATACTGTGGACATACATAGGCAACTGAAATTTTACCTTAATATATCGATTCCAACTCATCTCCTTTGTAGTTAAACTGGGATCTTGAGTATCCAGCATCAACCTATCCAGGTAGTTTTCACATTGCATTTGTCATGCATGCACCATTCACAGTCAGCTTTACCATGCAAGCCAGCAGTTCATTCTACCAAATCTGTTACCACTTCAGCTGCCTTCTTTAGGAATTCTTGTGCAGCTACATGGTCTATACTATATGCTTTTGTTAAGCACTACAAAACTGGATGCTATATCAAGGGTTAGGACTTCTTTTGGAACCACCATGCTCAAGGGTCTTCTGTCATGATGACACCCAAAGTGTTTTTTCTTTGGCTTGAGATTCTGACCCATAAGTCAGACTGGATGGAATGAAAATGATACAGTAGTTATATACTTACCATAACTCTGGATCCTTTCATTCATGTCCATCTGATATGACAACCTCCCACTCCCCCTAGCCTCTTTCTAAATTGTCACGTTGTAAGACCTGAAGAATATTTTCATTTTAAGCAATACTCTGTCATGAATCCTGTTTTACTGTTGATGGCAAACTCAATCTGAGTTAATGCCACACATTATGGCATGACGGGAAAATACTTCTTAAAGGGGCTCCAGACTGCAGAACTAGTTTTGCCAGGTCAGATCTGACAAGTGGCTCAAGGACCAAAAGTCATACTGAACTGGCATAAAATAAAGGACCCAGTGTTATGGTAAGTACTTAACTACCATTTCTTCTAGCTTTGGAGGACAGTTTTATTATAGCCAGCAAGTATCAAAGAAGGCCGACAGACTTGATAAAGTTCCTCAAATCTTATAATTTTTTTTAATTTTCTAATCCCAGATCTGACTCTGCAGCAATTTCTTTGGCAAATCCTTCTGAAGCTAAACATTTCGTAAATGCTAACCCCCCCCCCTCTGATATGGAAGGGAAAGACTTTAACAGATCTGGGAGAAAAGTATATTCTCTGTCACAATCATTTTTACAATTCTTAACTTCGAAGCTCATAAATTAAAGTCTTAGCTTGCTTCATTTGAAAATATGAGGAAAGTACAGTTTTGTACCTACCATAAATGTAGATGTCCGAACTGGATAGCATCTGCAGTCATAACAAATGGGGTTGTCCTGTCGTCAGGCAGCCCTTCGGTCGGCCGGATTCCAAAGTCCGGGTCCGGCTTCGGCTGATGTCGCACTTCACCCGACGTCATCTCTGCTGGTCTTCGGGTATAAAGGCATCAGCCGATGCCATTTTCCTCAGTGTTTCTTGCCCCAGATGCCAATTGCCCTCTTGGAAAGCTAAATTTTGGATAAATGCCAATGTTTCCAAAATAGTAGAAGGCAAGCACAAAAAATAAACATGTATGTACAAATATACAAACAAATACACCATAAAAGACTCCCCAGCTAGCTATTAGGAGGGTAAGGAGTACCGCAGAGGGAAGGAGGGAGGGTAATCCTGACTGCAGATGCTATCCAGTTCGGACATCTACATTTATGGTAGGTACAAAACTGTACTATGTCCTTCATGGATGCATCTGCAGTCATAACAAATGGGTAGAATACCATAGCCAAACTAGGGCAGGAGGAATAATAATTATGGTGTAGTCAGGATCCCTTGCAGAATAGCAGTGGCAAACCCTGCTCGGGATCTAGAATATAGAGGTAAATTATAATGCTTGGCAAATGTATGCACGGAGGTCCAAGTAGCCGCCTCAATAATGTCCTTGGTTGCCACTCCTCTTAAGAAAGCTGTGGTAGTGGCTGTAGCCCTTGTAGAATGAGGTCTTATGTTCTGTGGAATTGGTTTTCCATGGTAGGAGTAACAGAATCTTATGCAATTTCCTATCCATTTGGAGACTGTCTGTTTGGAAATTGCTTTTCCTTCCCTTCCTGTTGCATAGGCTACAAATAGCTGGTCAGTTCTTCTGTTACCTTTGGTTCTGTCCAGGTAGTAGCGTAACTGTCTATGTACATCCAAGGTATGCATTATTCTTTCACCTCTGTTTTGTGGATTGGGAAAGAAGGTAGGTAGGTGGATTGCCTGGTTTAAAGACACTCTGGATACCACCTTAGGCATAAATGTAGGATTAGTTCTCATGGACACCCTATCTTGATGGAAGATTAGGAAGGGTTGCACTGCCATTAAGGCCTGTAGTTCCAAAACCCTCCTTGCTGAAGTAATAGCCAGTAGGAAAGCAGTTTTCCATGACAGGTGTTGTAGATCTGCTGTTGCTGCTGGTTCAAACGGAGGGAGTGTCAACTTTTCTAGTACAAAATTCAAGTCCCATGCTGGTAATGGTGGTTTCCTAGGAGGTTTTACATTCTTGATCCCTCTGAGGAACTGCCTGAGTAGAGGTGTGAAAAGACAGGAGGATCAAAGCTGTATTCTGCTGAAATAGCTGATGCATGTATCTTGATGGAGGAATAGGACAGGCCTGTATGTAGAAGCTCTGCCAAGTACTCCAGAATGTTAGCAATATCTATGTTCGACACATCTTTTCCTCTTTCAGTACTCCAAATGACGAACCTTTTCCATTTTCCTGCATAGTTCCTTCTTGTTGAAGGTCTGCGGGCTTCAAGGATAATGTCTTTAACCCTTTGTGAAAGGTCTGGGTTAGTTACTGCTATGTGATGTTCCAGGCAGTCAGTTGCAAGGTTTTAGGTTTGGATGTATGATGTTGTAGTTGTTCTGAGTTAACACCAGAGGCATCAGGGTATTGACCACATTTTCTCCCGAGACATGCTCCTCAGCAATGGGTACCAGTGTTGTCTTGGCCAGTTTGGAGCTATCAGAATTATCCTTGGGCGCTCCTCTTTGATTTTCAGTAGTACCTTGTGCATCAAGGGAAGAGGTGGAAATGCATATGCTGTCAGGCCTTTCCAGCTGAAGGATAGAGAGTCCACCTTCCATGCAAGTGGGTGGAATGTCCTTGTGCAGAATTTTTTGAGCTGGTGATTTTGTGGGGAAGCGAATAGATCTATTTGTGGCATTCCCCATTTCTTTGTGATGGCCTTGAAGATGTCCGGGTGTAGCATCCATTCGTGAGCATCCGAGGTGGTTCTGCTTAAAATGTCTGCTAGGGTGTTCTCTTTTCCCGGTACAAATATTGCCTGTAACTGGATGTTGTAGCTGAGAGCCAGATTCCAAAGGTCCAAAGTCATTCTGCATAAGGGGTAAGAATGAGTGCCTCCCTGTTTGTTGATATACCACATGACTGTGGTGTTGTCTGTCTTTATCATCAAATGGCCTTCTTTGAGGAATGGTCTGAATTTTAGGATTGCCAGTTTTACTGCCAGCATTTCTTTTTGGTTTATGTGCAGGTGCAGTTGGTCCTGAGTCCACAGTCCTTATGCATTTGTCCAGCATGTGTGCCCCCCATCCTAGGTCTGAGGCATCCGTTGTGACGGTTTGGTTTGCTGGAAAGTTGTGGAAGGGTAAGCCTGGGTTTGACTGGCATGCCCGAGCCCACCATAGGAACTCCTGTTTTAAGCATGGGATTAGTGGTATTTCTGTTTCTAAGCTGTGCCTGTGTTGAGACCATAAATTCTTTAGGTACCACTGTAACTTTCTCATATGCAGTCTGGCATGTGGGACCAAGATTATGCATGATGCCATGAAGCCCAAGGCCTGCAGAACTTTTCTTGCTGTTAGTTTGTTCTGCTTTGTTAATGCCAAGAAGTAAAGAGGAGTTCTTTTGTTTTCTGCAGTTAGGAATGCCATCTGTTTTACTGTGTCCAATTCCGCCCAAGAAAGTTCTTGTCTGGGATGGTATCAGCCTTGACTTTTGTAAATTGACTGTGTATCCCAGGGCTTGTAGCAAGCAAATGACCCTTTGTAAATCTGTTGTCAGCTTGCTTTTGTTGTCCGCTTGTAACAGGCAGTCGTCCAGGTATGGATAAATTTGTATTCCTGTACTCTGCAGTGAGCCATTACTGATGCCAGGCATTCTGTGAATACTCTGCGCAGTAGATAAGCCAAAGGGCAATGCTGAGAATTGATAATGCTCTGATCCTGCAAGAAATCTGAGGTATCTTCTGCAATTTGGTCGAATGGGGACGTGCAGGTATGCCTCCTTGAGATCTAGAGTTACCAGCCAACACTCCTTGCCCAGCATGGGAAGAAGTTGCTGTAGGGTCAGCATTTTGAATTTTGGGACAATGATGTATGTGTTTAAGATGGACAGGTCGAGAATAGGTCTCCAGTTTTCTCTTTTCTTGGTACTAGGAAGAGTCTGGAGTAGAATCCTTTGCCCTGTTCTGTTATTGGCACCCTTTCCACAGCTCTCATCTTTATTAATTCCGCTATCTGGTGCAGGGCTTCTATTTTTGATTTGGGGCAGGGTTGGCATTCCTCTTTTACTGGTAAAGTGTGGAAGTGGAACCGTAGCCTTGGTCTATGGTTTGCAAAATCCACTTGTCTTTTGTAATATAGTGCCAATTTTTCGAGAATAAGGCTAACTTTCCGCCTAATGGTGCTGCTATTTGCTTCCTGGTAGGCGGAGTCAGAGCCAAGTCACTGTGATTGTCCTGTTGCAGTGGCAGTGGTTGTGTCTGTGCCTCGGTTATTGCCTTGCCACTGTCGTCCTCTGTAGGCACCTCCTCTGGATTGATTTCTGCCCTAGGCGTCTGTTCCTGCCCTTGTGATCTCGAGGAATGAGGAAAGGACCAATTTCTGGCAGGCCAGTTCCTGCTAAACCTTGGGGGCTGAACCTGTAGGAAATCTTTAACTGTTTGTACAGATTTTGCCTTCTCTTCCGTTTTCTTCATTACCTGCTGGGCAGGTTCCCCAAATAGACTGGCCTTATCCATAGGAGCATCCAATAGCTTAGCTTTAACATGATCTGGTAAGACCTGTTCTTTCAACCATGCATGCCTTCTTATCACTGTGCCAGTCATGGCTGATCTAAATGAAGCCTCCAGTGCATCATAGCCACATTTTAAAGAATGGTTACTAACCTGTTGGATGTTATTCACCATTTCTAATACATATTTCTTATCTAAAGATTCATCAGAGGACAGCTTTTTAATTAACTGATCAAGCATAAACTCTTGGTATTGGATCATGTGAAACTGACAGTTTAAAGCTCTAGCTGAGAGAGTAGCAGAGGTGTAGACTTTTTTCCCCCATCTCTCTAAGGACCTGGATTCCCTTTCAGAGGGAATAGGGTTTTTTGTTGTGGTCGAGGCAACTGTCTTAGGCCCCTGGGATATAGTTTCGGGGTCTGCAAGCGGGGCCTTGTATAGGTGGTGATGAGTGTCTGGCACCCTGTAAAATCTATCTGGTTTGGCAGGGGCTGGAGGTAAAGAATCAGGTGCAGTGCAGACATCATTAAATGCATCGTCCACAACAGATAGGACAGGAGGTATAGCTAAGGGCCTATGTTGTGGTAAGTGCAGAAAAGTCCTAAGCCTTTTTCTTGAATCTGAGAAATCTTGTCCCTGCCATTGGAATTGTTCTCTCATGGCATGTAAGGTTTCCAAAGGAGAATTCCTCTGGTGGAGAGGCAGCTGGGATGGATTCTTCAGCATCTGAATCTTCATAATTGGAAAAAGGAGCCTCAGGCTGGTCTGTAATGTCTGAGTCATCCGCAGAATCATCAGAGGACACAGGCTCGGGGCTCTGCTCTAGCTCTCTTTTCTGGGGGCTGAGAGGCCCTGTCTGGGTGAGATTGGGATCCCCTAATTAAGGATATTAAATCTTCTGCCAGAGTAAGCATTTGTGAACTAGAAGTGGGCCTGAGTGAGGGTGGTTTAACAGGCCCTGATTTAGCTGATTTGGCTGCTTTAGCCCTGGCAAAGGCCTTAATAGACATGGCTGCAGGAGGCCTAGCAGCACCACGTGCTGGGGTAGAGATATCCAAAGGGATGGTGTCTGAAAGATCAGTAGGAGACACAGTTGTAGGCAAAATTTCTGAGGCTGATTCAGGTAAGGTAGCAGGAGCCTCAGTAGTAGTCATGGATTCGGCTGAAGATTGACCAGTTTTCTCGGTTTCGGCGAACGAGACACTGCTGGCTTGCTTAACCGTGTTTGACCGAAAGTGTCGGTCCTTTCTGCTTTTTAACAATTTGGGTAGTCGGAGGATCCGACGGCATAATGTACGTAAAATCTGAGCCGAAAAACTGTTCAGCAAACTCCGACCGACGCCTAAGCGTTCGTCGGTTGAAGGAAGCACAGGCCGAACAGGCTGCTACGTCGTGGTCTGGGCCTAAGCAAGGCAAACAGTAAGAGTGGAAATCTTTATGAGGTATTTGTTTCCCACAAGTTAAACAGTTATTGACTTTTTCTGACATCGGCTGAGGCAAGAAAGAGTCCCCAACGGGGTACTTAGCTTTTTAGAAGTCTTCGAAGTAGTATTCGGTAGTAGTAATCTCTGGATCTGACCGACCGGCACTTGCGAACAGCTTCTTCCGGGCGCCCGCGGCAAGAAAGACTGAGGAAAATGGCGTCGGCTGATGCCTTTATACCCGAAGACCAGCAGAGATGACGTCGGGTGAAGTGCGACATCAGCCGAAGCCGGACCCGGACTTTGGAATCCGGCCGACCGAAGGGCTGCCTGACGACAGGACAACCCCATTTGTTATGACTGCAGATGCATCCATGAAGGACATCATTACTGTCACTCTTCCTCCTCCTGAGGGAAAATATTTTCTGAATACAATTACTGCTTCTGTCTCTCAAGTAACAAATATATTTTGAAGTGTGCTTATGACTCCACTGATGTCTATTCCAGAGCAACGACTGGAACTGTTATAGGTTCACAGGTGCATAGGACGATACTAGGCTATTGGACTGGAGGCCCTTATAAGCCTAGCCAAGAATTTCACCCACATTCCCACAAAGTCAGCACCTGTTTCCCCTGTCCAGCAGACACAGGTGGGATCCCAGGGGTGTATTTTCTGTTTCCCATTCAGTCGTCCAGGTACTCTGCTCGACATGAAAAGGGAATCTATTCCACAGATGGGGGGGTGTTTGGGATACAAATCTATCCTGCCAACAAATTCTATTAATGTCACAGACCAGGTTGACACCTTGAGTGTGGGTTGCGCAAGTGGAATTTGACTTATGGATATGCTGCAACTCCATCAAGGCTGGGTCTGAGATGGGCTTATATGCCAGACACAGGTCACCTCTAAGCAATCTGTATGATTCTGAGTAGAGGGGACAATGATTTTACCCTATCTCTATAGGACAGGTGTTTGAGGCCCTGGATTTTCCTGGTCAGGAACCTCTGTGGTTTCTCCATCTGCTACATGTGCTTGGCAAGGTACATGCTGAAGGGGGCAATGTACTCAATAATGGGTCTGATAAGGTAGGAGTGCAGGGATGTTATGACCGCCTTGTTCCTCAATGAAATACCCTTACTTATGAGGTGGGCCATACAATGGAAGCAATGTGGTGGTCAAAAGTCAGATTGCCATCAAGTCTGGGTGCCCAAGTCACTCACAACTGACTGAGTGCTTAGTACAATGTTATTAATATGATAATTAGTGAGGATGCCATTTTCCCCAAAGGAGATAATGATCCATTTCTTGGCATTCAGTTTGAGGCCATGCTTCTGGCACCAATCATTAGTTTGTTTAAGGCCCTCTTGGAGGAAGTTCACATCACTAGGGGAAGTTAAGACAGTGCCCAGCTTGCAGCCATCTGCAAACTTGGTTAGCCACAGACCACTGGTTTTGGCTTGCACCTCAGAAAAGTATATTCCAAACAGTAGAGGCCCCAAGACTGATCATTATGGGTCTAATACTAGAGGTGGATTCCCCTATTTTGACAGAGTGGGTTCTGTCAGTGAGCCAATTAGCTACCCATCTGGTACATTGTGGGTTTATGCCTACCTGGGAGAGTTTATCTATTATGCCCAAGTAGGGAATAGTGCTGAGGGCTATGGCTAGGTCAAGGTAGGTGGTGTACACTGTCTTCCCCTTGTCCATGGCTTTGATGACCGTTTTGAAGAAGTTGACCAAGTTTACCAGGAATGATCTCCCTTTGACAAAAGTAAACTGTGTGGGGTCAAGTGTTTGGAGGCTGCCAATGTCCTTGATATAAGGTATAGGATACTGCATTCCATGGCCTTGCAGATCAGGCTAGTTAGGCTGATGGGCCTATAATTGTCTGGGTTGGTGGACGCCTACCTTTGTGTAGAGGGATGACAGTGGCTGTCCTCCATTTGGCTGGAATAAAGCCAGCACTTAGGCTTTGGTTGAATAGTGTACCCAATGGTGCTGAGAGCTCTTGTCTGAGATAATGTAGGATGCAGCCAGGGATGTTGTCGGGTCTCATGGAGGCTGTATTTTTTGCCTTTGAGAAGGCATTAAAGACTTGCTCCCTGGTGATGAGGGGAGGAGGGCACGTGCTGGGGCTGCCCTGGTTTACTGATGGGAGGACGGGGGTTGAAGTTTTCAATGAGCCTGTCTGGCAGAAGGCTGGCTACATCTACAATTGTGTATGTGGTGTTCTTGATCATCAGTTCAGAGCAGATTTGGATGTTACTTTTGAGACTGCGGACGTATGTGATGATGGCCTTGTGACTGCCCTTGGTGGATGTGGCCAATTTGGACTCAAAGTTAACCTTGCAGGGTTTCACCAGTGACCTTATTTGCTTGTTCAGACAAAGGAGAGATTGTTTCCAACTTGGCACCTGCTACTTCTTGGTCCTGGACAGCAATTTTTTTCCTTTTATTATGGAGTTTGTTTACTGCTGCTGTCCACCAGACAGGTTTACTCTTCCTTGAGGAAGATGATTTGGTTCTGTCAGGTATTGCTGAGTCCATGCAGCTATGTAGGTGCTCATATCGTTTTTTGGTGTAAGCTTGGATATTAGTGCTAGTTCCAACTGAAGAGACAGTGGCTGTGAAGCTGTTTATACCTGCTCTCAGGAGGTTGTAGTCAGCTTTGGAAAAGTGTTTTTCCTTGACCCTGGCAAGGGGTGGGGGGAGGGTCAAAGGAGATAGTGACTTCGAAAGTGATTGCTTTATGGACGGATCTTACCTCTCGTGGGGAGTGTCGACCAGCTGATCCAATGTATTGGCACTGACAAAGTCAAGGGATCTCTGGGTGTTCGTGTTTGGGCTAGAATAGGTCTCTCAAAATTTATCCAAGGATGCTAAAGTTGAAATCTTGAATTCTTCCCTTGACAGGGAAGTTGTTTTTGGACCATGTCCTGCTGAGGAACTGAAAATGTGTGATAAGACAGTGAAACTGATTTAAGGGGTAACTCAGATTTTTCAACTTTCCTTTCTAATGTTTTAAAGGTTTCATCCTTAACTCGGGATCTTTTTATAAAAAGCAAAGTAGGCAGACTCAAACTTCTGGCAAGCAGATGTTCAAACAATAATGCCAAGGAAGCTCCAAAAAGAAGGGGGAGCCTCTCAGAAAACAGGACATTTCAAAAAGTCTGAATGACTGTCTTCAAATGGTAAGCTCCCCTTATCAACATGGCAAGCCATTAAATCTCTCCACAAAATCTTACTCTTCAGTTTTCTCTTTGGCAATATATAATTTCAGATTAAAGGGCTCTGAGAATGATACAACAGATGTACAAGATGACAATGGGAGTCTCTCCCTCCCTCCTTTTCAAGGGATTCCTCCTCATCCACCAAATCAAACTTTTTTCTCCCTCCTGTCATTCAACATTTGATGACTCAGGGGATCATACAGTCTGTTCCTCTATCCCCGACAGGGAAAGATTTTTATTAAAAAAGTTAATCCAGTACCAAAGAAAGAAGCCTCATGGAGATCTGTCCTAGATCTTTCCATTTTTTGTGAAAGTCCCAAAGTTCAAAATGTTATAATTTCACAACAGGTTACCCCTTATTGCTTATCGTCATATTTCTATAGCCACATATTTCAAATGTTTGACATTTTTGGTGTCTGGATTCAACTATCAGTTCTCTGTATTAGTCGTTTTTCATTTAACCAGACGGTGCCTGGGAATAAGCTCCTTAATGGTCACTGAAACTGCAGTCCTAGTAAATACCTATGAATCTATGCTGTCTCCACGAGCAGGACTGCAAGCCATGTAAACACCTATGAACTTATGTGGTCCACAGGGCCTCTATAACTACAGACAATACTACGGTCATGTGGTGTATAAACAGAGGTTCCAGATCTTACCCTTTGCGCAGATTAGCCACGGTAACCTGAGATATAGCAATTCAGCACAAATCCACACTACAGGCATATTATACTCTGTCAGATTCTGTCAGAGTAAAACGCAGTGCCAAAGATGATGAGCACGACCAGGAAAGGCCCTCATGAATGAATATTGACTCAGGGGGATTTTCTAGGATTTGATCCAGCTGAGTGAAACACCTCAGATAGATCTTTTCATCTCCATTCACGACAGACAATTGGCAAAATTCTACTTCAGGACTCACAGGTTCATAGATTAGTACTAGACTAACTGCCAACATAGGTGATTCTAAGCCAAGTCAATTACCCCATGTGAGAATAAAACCCTGCATCTTGTGTCTGTAAGGAAAACACTTAAACCATTACACAAACCTCCCTCCCAATCAAGCAGGCCTGAAAAACAGATATATTCTCATTCCTTTGGATGGAAATTTTCTTGTATGCCTTTTCAAAGATACCCAGGGTCATTCTGAAGATTTAGAAGCAATTGCCAAAGATCATTGTGGTGATTCCCTTCTGGCCCAGTCAACAGTGGTTCTCCCTTCCTTTAGAATTGGCCAATGGCAACCAAACTTCTCACAGACTGTACCAAACTGTACAAGATGGGGGGATTGTTTGATACACAACAACTTGATCTAACTGCCTGGATGACAGTTTTAATATCATTAGGTACCTATTTTACGAGGATGTAAAAAAAAGAGATTATGTACTTACCATAAAGTTCCATGTTTGTAGTCCATCTTGCCTACATTCTTGCTGGATGGGTTCGGAGCTGATATTCGGCTCCGACTCGGCCGATACTAAAGCTCGTGAGCTTTTACTCGCTCGAGGCTAACCCCTATCCCATGGTGTCTCACGGCAATTCCCCAGATCTTATTTACAAGAAAGCAATAAGTAGCTAACAGTCATGAAACTATATATATAACTGTGTACATTTTTATTTTATTTATTTATTTATTTTTTTAACATTTTATTGACCGGGAATGTCTGACTAGGTTCCACAGAGCCTGTTTTCAGCAGAGGCCCGGGGAGAAACGCTCCAGATGCATGTCTTTGGAATGTGGGAGGAAACAGGAGTACCCGGAGGAAACCCACGCGAACACAGGGAGAACATGCAAACTCCACACAGAAGGCACCCCAGCCGAGAATCGAACCGGAGAACCTCTTGCTGTGAGGCGACAACGTTAACCGCTGCACCACTGTGCCGCCCGCCACATACATACAAACATTGTGTAACAATATCCATGCCAGGTGGACAACAACTACAACCAGGTCAGACAGCATAAGAATAGTCCACCAGATCCTCCAGGAACAGGAAGGGGGCAGGAGGGAGGGACGCAAGAATGTAGGCAAGATGGACTACAAACATGGAACGTTAAGCTAAGTACATAACTTCTTTATGTTATGTAGTCCTATCTCGCCGTAATTCTTGCTGGATGATACAGCGTCCCTAGCACCTTTATCCTGGGTGGCTCAAGCAAAGAGACTCTTCAGCACAGTGACCCAAAGGATGACCTGTCCCGGGAGGCCAAATCCAATCTGAAATGAGTGACAAAGGTATGCGGTCTTGCCTAAGTAGCTGCTGCACAAATAGTATCAATTGGGAGCCTAGATCTAAAGGCATATGAAGTTGATACTGGCCTTGTAGAGTGGCCTTTTACTTTGTTGGGTAACTGTTTGCCAGCAGTCTGATAAGCAAAGGAAATGCAATCTGAAAGCCATTTTGAAAAGGTAACCTTGGAAACAGGCAAGCCTTTATTTTTGTCCGAAAAGGAAACAAATAATTGATTTGATTTTCTAAATTCTTTAGTCCTGTGTAGGTAAAACCTGAGAATTATGTGGACATCCAACTGGTGTATCCTGTATTCAGATTTATTAGGATGATTTGGAAAAAACACCGGTAGCTCAATAGTAGTGTTAAGATTATGTTCTGAACATACCTTGGGAAGAAAGGAAGGGTTAGTCCTAAGTGAGACTCTATCCTTGTGGAAAACAATGTAAGGAGGTCGAATAGTAAGAGCTTGCAATTCTGAGACTCTCCGTTGCAGAGGTTATGGCTACTAAGAATAGTGTTTTCCAAGATAATAATTGCAGATCCGATGATGAAGAGAGCTCAAAGGGGCAAGAAATTAAGGATGTGAAAACTAAGTTTAGGTCCCAGGGTTCTGGTGGCTGCTTGATTGGAGGCCTGAGAAGGAGAACTTCCTTCAGAAAGGTTGTGCACAAACAGTGGGACATGATGGGATTTCCCATGTAGCCAAAATGGTAATTAGAAATGGACTGAGCAGCCACAGCTCCTTCATGAAAGATGGACACAAAGAAGGACAAAATAGATTCTATAGGAGCTGTAAATGGATCTAAACTTTGGTTTACAGCCCAAACAGAGAACCTTTTCCATTTGCTGGAGTATAACTTCCTAGTGGAAGGCTTGTGGGAAGACATCAGAATGTATTTGACTGAATGTGAAAGGGAAACGCCCCTGGCAATTCGTGGAATTGGAGCAGCCATGCTGTCAATTTTAGGGTGTGGATGGAAGGATGGAACTGTACTGATTGATGAATCAGGAGGTCTGGAAATGGTTCCAGAATCCATGGTTCCTCCAAGAGGTAGGGCCACAGGAAGGGAAACCAGACTTGACGAGGCCAGTAAGGAGCAATGAGGATCAGGGTACTCCAGCTGTTTTGCTTTCTGTATTATCTTCGAAATGAGACGAAAAGGTGGGAAGGCATAAAGAAGTCCCAGAGGCCAGTCGTGGACTAGAGCATCCCTGGGTGACATCCCTGGATGGGGAATTAGGGCAAAGTAGTTGCTGCACTTGGTGTTCAGGTGTGTGACGAACAGGTCGCAGCAAGGCTGGCCCCATCTGTGAAAAATCTCTTTCGCAACTTCTGCATTTAGGGACCACTCGTGAGGCATCAGAATTGCTCGACTGAGTTTGTCTGCTATCACATTGGACTTCCCCGAGATGTACGTTGCTACCAGAAAACGTTGAATGTCCATTGCCCATTTCCAGACTCTTAAGGCCTCTCGGCAAAGCGGGTAAGATTTGGTTCCCCCTTGATTGTTTATGTACCACACAACAGTCATGTTGTCTGACTGAATTGCAATTGTCCCGGTGGGAAGAGAGCTGTGAAGTGCTTGCAACGCATACAGCATCGCTATCATCTCCAGAATATTGATGTGCAAGTGGTTCTCGTGGTTCTGCCAAATACCTTGGACCGTCATTCCCAGATAATGCCCCCCCACCCTATCTGGTAGGTGTCCGTGGTCAAAAAGTACAGTTGTGTACACTTACCATAAATGTAGATGTTCAAGTGTATTCACTGTTGCAGTCATTACATTTGGGTAATCTGCTGGCAGGTTGCCCTCAGTCGGCCTGATTAACAAAGTCTTGGGTCCTGCATCGGATGCTGTCCCTTCTTCCATGACGTCAGGTCGCCAGGGGTATAAAATATGCAGCCAACACCATTACATCAATTTTTCCTGCCCCAGATGTCAGGTGCCCCCCAAATGGGGAGCAAATAAAATTAAAATCACAAAAATATACCTCCAACCAAAACCAAATACACCAAAAAGGCTTTTAAGCATAGTAAAAGAAAGTAGAGGTAAAGACAGAGAAAAACAGGTGGGGCTGGAGGGAGGGTAACCAGGACTGCAACAGTGAATACACTCGAACATCTACATTTATGGTAAGGGTACACAACTGTACTATGTTCTTCGTGTTTCACTGTTGCAGTCTTTACATTTGGGTAGATTCTATGGTTGGGAAGAGGAATTTATACAGCATTAGGACCAGCTATAAGGCCCTGCAAGACAGCAGTGGCAAAGCCAGCTCTGGATTTAGAGAAAATTGGTAAATGATCATGCATGGTGAAAGTATGTTCAGAACTCCAGGTAGCAGCTTCTAGAATATCTCTTGTAGGAACACCTCTGAGAAAGGCTGCAGAAGTAGATGCAGCCCTGGTGGAGTGAGATCTGATCCCCTGGGGGATAGGTTTTCCATGGTGCTTATAGCAGAAATGAATGCAATGGCTTATCCATTTAGAAATGGTTTGTTTTGAAATAGCCTTCCCCTCTGCCCCTGCAGCAAATGCAACTAGCAATTGTTCAGATTTTCTTCGAAATTTAGTTCTGTCCAAGTAGAATCTAAGTTGTCTGTGCACATCCAAGGAATGCAGAATTCATTCCCCTTTGTTCTGTGGATTGGGAAAAAAGGTTGGCAAATGAATGGACTGATTAAGAGCCACACTGGAAACCACCTTGGGCGTGAAGGATGGATTGGTCTTCAGAGATACCCTGTCCGCATGAAAGATGATAAAAAGCTCCACTGCTATAAGGGCCTGTAACTCAGATATCATTCTAACTGAAGTGATTGCTAAAAGTAAGGCTGTTTTCCAAGAAAGGAATTTTAAGTCTGCAGTAGCAGCTGGCTCAAAAGGAGGTAGAGTTAGCTTCTCCAAAACAAAATTAAGGTCCCAGGCAGGGGTAGGAGTTCTCTTGGGTGGTCTCAAGTTCTTTTCCCCTGTGAGATACTGCTTGAGCAGGGGATGAGAAAAGAGGGGTGGCTCTGTGTTATAGTGAGCTGAAATAGCTGAAGAGTGGATTTTAATAGAAGAGAGTGACAGGCCCTTGTGAAGCATCTCAGTTAAGTATTGCAAAATCTGAGGCAAATTGGGTGCTGTGTCCTTTCTATTTGTCAGCACAGGATTTCGTAGTACTAGCTCTTCTCACCTCCAAGATGACATCCATCACAGGTTTGCTGAGGGATGCTAAGGGTGAATTTAAGTGATTAGCCAAGCTGCAAGGTTCAATATTAGAAGCCGAGGGTGCAGAATTTGGTTCTCCTGCTGAGACAGCAAGGAAGGTGTCTGAGGCATGTGCCATGGAAATATTTGCGACATACTGCGCAGGAGTGGGTACCAGTGTTGCGTGGCCAGTCTGGAGCAATCAAAATCATTCTTGGTTTGTCCTGTTTGACTTACAGAAGAACTTTGGAGAGCAGAGGCAGAGGGGGAAAGGCATAGACTGATAGGTTTTTCCAGCTGAAGGACAGAGTTTTGTGGGGAGTCCTTGTGCAAAATTTGTCCAACTGGTAGTTCTGGGGGGAGGCAAATAGATCTATGTCTGGGCTCTCCCATTTGCTTGTCAACATGTTGAAAATCCATGGTTCCAGTTTCCACTCATGTGGGTCCATGAGATTTCTGCTTAATCCGTCTGTCAGTGTCTTCAATTTTCCTGGCAGGAATTGAGCTTGTAGGTGCACTTGGTAGCTCAAGGCCGTGTTCCACAATGCCTTGGCTAGTCTGCAGAGGGGGTAGAATGTGTACCCCCCTGCTTGTTTATGTACCACATAACAGTGTTGTCTGTCTTTACCATTAGTTGTCCTGGAAGAATGTAGTCCTTGAAGGCTGTCAGAGCATTCAGTACAGCTAACATTTCTTTTTGATTGATATGTAGGTGCATTTGATTTGGGTTCCATTTGCCCTGAATGCACTTTCCTGCCAGGTGAGCCCCCCGTGCATAGTCTGATGCATCTGTAGTTAGGGTTTAGGCGGCAGGGGGCAATGTGAATGGCAGTCCCTTGTTTTGTTGGTAGGCCTCTGCCCACCATAGGAACTCTAGGTCCAGGCAAGGTATGATAGGAATCATCGTTTCCAGGCTGTGACAATGCTGACTCCATAAACTTTTTAAGTACTACTGAAGTTTCCTCATATGCAGTCTTGCATATGGAATTAGAAGAATGCAGGAGGCCATGAACCCCAAGGCTTGCAGTATTTGTCTTGCAGATAGCAGGGTTTTTGTGGCCAATTGTTTGAAGTAAGTTACCAAATGAATTTGCTTCTCTGGCGTGAGGAAAGCCATCTGGGCAGTTGTATTCAAGCTTGCACCCAGGAATGTAATCTGTTGAGAGGGTACCAGTTGTTATTTCTTTTCATTTATGGTGCACTCTAGACAAGTTAGAACCCTTTTTATAAACGCCAGATGATTTAGAAGTATGCCCAGGTTTTCTGCCTGAATTAGATAATCGTCCAGGTATGGATATATTTGAATATTTCTTTGCCTGCAAAATGCAATTACTGGAGCCAGGCATTTTGTGAATACCTTGGGCGCAGTAGACAACCCAAAGGGCAGTGCAGAGAACTGATAATGCAAGTAGCCTGCTTTGGAGCATAGGTATCTTTTGCAAGATTCTGATTGGAATGTGCAGGTATGCTTCTTTTAAATCTAGAGTTGCCAACCAGGCATCTTTGCCTAGCATAGGAAGTAACTGGTGAAGAGTCAGCATCTTGAATTTTGGAATGTCCAGAAAGGTGTTTAGAGTAGATAGGTCCAGAATTGGACAGAATTTCTGGGTACCAGGAAAAGCCTGGAATAGAAACCTTGTCCCTTTTCCTCCTCTGGTACTGGTTGAATAGCCCCCATGTTTAAGAGGGAAAGTACTTGTTTTTGATCCTGTGCCTACTGATTTGGGGGCAGGTCTGGCCACCCGTTTGGTGTTGACAATGTGTGGAAATGAAACTTGTGTCCCTGGGACGCTATATTTAAAACCCATTTGTCCTGGGTTATGAGTTCCCAGTTTTTTGCATGAAGAGCAATCTTTCCCTGCAAAGGGGTGGTTAAAAGGTAAGTGCTTGGTAATTTTAAAGGGAAGTCATTGAGACTGTTTACCATAGGGGGGTGTCTTGTTATTTCCAGATTTGGAAGTGGAGGCCCCCCATTGCTTAGTTCTGAGTCTCCCCGGGACTGAAACCTGGTGCTTTTGGTGTGTCTAGGTTTGGCTTGAGAAGATCTGGAAGGACCATTTCTTAGTAGGCCAGTGCCTACTAAATCTTAGAGGTTGCACTTGTAAGAAATCTTTTACAGTTTGCATAGATTTAGCTTTATCTTCCATCTTTTTAGAACTCCTTCAGCCTTATTGCCAAACAGGCGGTCCTGATTTAAAGGAGCATCCAAAAATTTTGCTTTAACATGATCAGGCAGAGATTGCTCCTTAAGCCAAGCATGCCTTCTAAGCACAGACCCAGTAATAGCAGCCCTGCAAGAGGCCTCTAAAGAATCAAAACCACATTGCAAAGTATGTTTTCCAACTTGTTCATCAGAATGCAATAAATCCTGTAAATCTTTATTTTCCACACAGTCAGAAATCAACATAATTTTCTGTTTAAGCAGTCCAGTAACATGCTGTTGATATTTTAGCATATGAAATTAGCAGTTTAAAGCCCTGATTGCCAAGGTTGCAGGAAGTATAAACCTTTTTACCCCATCTATCCAGCACCCTGGAGTCTCTATCAGAAGGGGTAGGATTTTTAGAAGTAGAAGCCTTAATGTCCTTGGGCCCCTGGGAAATGGTTTCTGGATCTGCAACAGGATTTTTGAAAAGAAACTTGTGGGACTCGGGAACCCTGTAGTAAATGTCATGTTTACTAGGAGCTGGAGGCAGGGAATCAGGGCCCATACTGGATTCCGAAAACACATCATCAACAGTCTAGTACAGAAAAAGAAGGAATCCATAAGCCTCTTTTTTGAATCAGAAAATTCCTGACTTTCCCAGTGGAAATGCTCCCTTAAGGTATGTAAAGTTTCCCCAAAAGAAAGGTCTTCGGGGGAGGCAGAAGAAATGGAATCCTCTGCATCAGAATCCTCATAAGTAGGCATGGACAAATCCAGGTCATTAGAAGAGTCAGAAGAAACAGAGTTCTGATCAGAAGATTCATAGTCAAGCTCAGCCCTAGGCCTCTTAGGAGGGGGGGAGGCTGGCTACCCTGATAAGAGTAATTAGATCTTCAGCCATTTTGATCATTTGTTTTTTAGGCATAGGGGCCTGAACATGTGGCCTGGGCGTACTATTTTAGACATAGATCGAGATTTAGACCTTAATATTGAAGGTGGAGTCTGGTTAATATGCAAGTCTGTAGGCCTGAATACACCCTCAGAAGCTGGTGCCTGCAAAGCGGCTCCGGACCCATCCAAGGTAGAGACATCCGCGGGTTCCATAGGTGAAACATCTCGCGGCATACTGGACTCCGAATGGGTCTCAGTAGAGGCCTGCGAGTCAGAAGTAGTGGGTATCGGGGGCTGCGAAAGTGTCTCACTGAGTACCTGCGAACTGACGACTGGCTTAGGAGAAGCGTTGTCGGCAGTTTTGGACCTCGACGGCCTGTCTCTGTCTTTATCTTTGTGTTTTTTTGGCATCCCGGTAGTCGGATGGCTAACCATCATTTCTGGATAATTAAACCGAGAACTGAAATATTTAGAGGGAAAAATGTACCGATGACGGATAGTGCGCTGATTAAAGCACAAAAGCGATAGCAAGGTACGTCGTGGTCAGGGCCTAGGCAAGGAATACAGTACAAATGAAAATCTTTATGAGATATTTGCTTTCCACAAGTAATGCAATTATTAACTTTTACTGACATCAGTAAGGAGCAATAAAAAGTTTCCCCAACAGGGTACTTAGCTTTAAGTTGAAGCCTTCGGTTCTGAAACTCGAAAACGAAAATTTCACGAGTCGGCCGACTGGCACTTGCGAACTGCTTCTGCATTGGGCACTGCACGGCAAGAAAGACTGATGTAATGGTGTCGGCTGCATGTTTTATACCCCTGACAACCTGAGGTCATGGAAGAAGGGACAGCAACCAACGCAGAACCCGACTTTGTTAATCAGGCCAACTGAGGGCAACCTGCCAGCAGATTACCCAAATGTAATGACTGCAACAGTGAAACACGAAGAACATCTGCCTTTTTCTTGAGGAGGAACAAGTGGATGACTTAAGAGGAGTTGTTCCGTATGCAACCACCATGTCAGATCCTTCTTGCAGGTGTTTGTGATAAAAATCTGATGAGACAGGGGAAGATCCTGCATTGACCATTGGGCAAATAGTAGCCACTGAAGTATCCTCATGTGCAGACAGGCTAGAGGAACTAACAGAATGGAGGAAGCCATGGTCCCTAGGACTTGAAGGACTACCCTGGCCTGAACTTTGTGACTGTTTAGTAAGGATCTGATTTGGTTGCGTAATGATTCTACTCTTTCTGGTGTTAGTCTTGCTGACATGGTGGTTGATTCTATTTCTGAGCCTAAAAATACAATGTGCTGAGATGGAGATAAAGCTGATTTGTTTTAGGTTGACTGTGATGCCTAAACTGGCACATAAGGATAGAGTCTCATCCCTGGTTCTGTTGAGTTGATGCTTGGTGGTAGCAGTGAGGAGTCAGTCGTCTAGGTACTGAAACACCTGGAATCCTCAACGTCTCAGGTGAGCCATTACCACTGCCATGCATTTGGTAAACACTCTGGGGGCTATAGTGAGGCCAAAGGGCAGCGTTCGGGACTGAAAATGACTGGCTCCCAGCCGTTAGCTTAAGTGTCTTCTGGAGCGCCTGTCCATTTTGATGTGGTAGTATGCATCCAGAAGATCTATTGAGCATATCCAATTGTCTTTCATTCGGAACTTCGATTTCTTTACAGACTTGTTGAGTCTGCTGAGATCTAGAATCGATCTCCAGTCCCCTGTCTTTTTTGGAACTAAAAAGAATCGAGAGCAAGTTCCAGATCCTATTTTCTCTGTGGGGACTTCTTGGACGACTCTTTTTTGCAGCAATGAGATGACCTCTGATGTTGCATGGTCTAGTTGAATGGGTGGCATGTCTGGTAGAGACCGATTTACTGTGGAATCGGAAACAAAGGGGATTAGAAAACCTTTGGATATTATGGTCTGTACCCAACGATCTTGTGAAATGTTTAGCCAGGAGCTTGGGTATAGTGATAGACAACCCCCGAATGCCTCCAGAGACGGACAGTCGGGTAATCCCTTAGGGGCGATGGAAGGGACGATCAGAGAAGGTTTCTCTATCTCCCTGGTGTTGTGGACCTCCTCTGCTGCGAGGATGGCGTCTTCCATTATACCACCCCCTCTGCCTCTGGGGGAGGGTTGACCTTGTGCCTGAGGGAAACCTTTTTGGGATTTACGGAACCACATTTTCCCTCCTGTATTACCCTTCAGATAGGGTCTAGATGGAAGGGAGAAATGGACTCAGACAGCAGATAAGGTTTTCCCTTCCTGCTCGCACCTGGTCAGGGTCTCTTTCACCTGAGGTCCAAAAACAGATGAACTATCAAAGGGGATATTGGTGAAGGAAGACAAAGGATTCCGTGAAGTTGGAAAGATGCATTCAAGAATGTCTTCTGAGAGAGATTCCTGCTGCGGATGCCCTACTTGCTCCATCCAGTGAATACGATAGCCTCATGGAGGAGTTGGCTATCGACGTAAGGGTGGAGAGCTGCGCAGAAACCTTATTCATGGATCCCGGAGCTAGTAAACCCTGAAGGGTATCTCCCAACTCCTTCAGGATAGCCCTCTGAAGTCGAGTGAAATGTGTATGGTAATTCAGCGATCTTAAGAGTAAATGCCACTGAAGAGAAGGTACACTTCCCATACCTATCCATTGTCCTGGACTTATTGTTAGGAGGATGGATATTAGAAGATGTTTCGGACAACTCCTTAGTGGCTGCTGCTACCACCATAGAACTCCTTTGGAAAGAAAAGACTTATCTTCAGGTGTAGTCATGAATTTGTTTGGCCTCCTCGGGATGGGCTCCACTGTGTCTGGAGAGGTCCAGACTTTCCTCGATATGATCTCTAAGAGCTGGTCATAAGGAGGTGTCACCCAGGAGGTGGAAGGTCGGGAACCAAAAGCCTCAAGATACACTGATTCATCCTCAGTAGGGTTAGAGGTCTTCCAATCACTCCCTAAGGATTTCTAGGATGTCAGAAAAAGAGACATCCTCAGAGGGGGATCTTGGGGACCCTTCTGATCCCTCCAAATCAGTGTCAGACATGACAGACTCAGGTGAGTCAACATGCTTCCACTTACATAGTGTCTTCCGAGGGAGCTCTCCAGTGGCATAATCTGAGGAAGAGGGGGCACCTGCAATGGGGGCTGCTTGAGCCTCTGGTTCCCTACGCTGTGGGGGTGGCAGGGGAGAAGAGGTTGCTGCTGGTGTGACATTGGTTCCAAAAGTATGGCTTTTGCAGACAATAAAGCCTTCTATAGTGCTTCAAAAGCCTTTCCTCCCCGCTCCGAAGACCTCTGCTCCAAGGAAACGGATGGTCGGCTCCGAGCAAGGGGGGATGGCTCCGAAGCAGATGTGGGAACCGAGCTGAGTCAAGCCGAAGCGCCGAGAGGGAGGGTCGGTTCTGAAGAAAACCCAGGGTGACTGTCCCCCTCGGAGTCTACTCGAGAGTGTCGGCTTCCAGATCCCACAGCTCCTGATTGAGCCTCTGAGGATAGTTATCGGTTCTGAGCAAGCAGGAAGAATCCTCGGAACCGACAGATCCAACATTGAAGAATCTGAAGTGATTGACTCCGAGAGCGAAGCAGTCAGAAGAGGAGCAGTGGTTTGCAAAAGGGTCGGCTCCGAAGCCTTTGGGTCCAGAGGGGCCAATTATCTTGCCAGAGCTGGGTCAGAAAGCAACCTCTTCACCACCCACTCAATGTTCTCATCCGAGAGTGTCCTAGAGGATCGGGTAGAGACAGAAGGAGATCTCCTCCTCTCCAAAATAGGAGATCTCAATGTAGGTGAGACAGGGTCAATGTCAGGTAATTGTCTCGGTACCTAAGGTTGCCTCGGCCCCGAACAGCCAGATGGTACCAATAAAGAAGAAGCGCAATCGGAGCCAGAACTCCTTGGCTCCGATGCTTTGGACTTTTTTGACGGTTCCGAAACTGGAGCCGAAGATTTTTGCTTAGAAGTCTTAGGAGATGCCTGCCCAAGTTCCAGCTGTTCCTGGAAGGAACTGGTCATAAGACCCCTATCAATCAATTTTCGTTTCCTCTCGTTCAAAATCCTGGTAATGAAGGCATGGCAAAAGGTACAGGGCTTTTGCAAATGTGCTTCGCCTATGCAGTACACACAGCTAGTGTGACTATCCGTCAAAGACATCTTTTGCGAACATTTATCACATTTTTTAAACCCTGAAGGGCGATGGTTCTTGTGTTCTCTGTCCTTTTCCTTAGACATGCTAACAGGAACAAACTAAGAAGCTACCTAGAAAGATACCAACACTACTAACTACTGATAATTCCAGCAAGAACAGTAAAGATAGAAAAGAGAAAAAATTCTTTTTGTTGTTTTTTTTGTTTTTTTTTTTGAAGAAACACACAGGGAGGAAAGGCCCTCTAACTTAAATGGGCAACTATGGCCCTCTAAATGAAATAGGCCATACTTTCCTAAGGGGGGAAATAGGAGTCAAACACTCAGTACAATCACACAACAAGCTAGAGACTAAAAGTAGTCAAAATAAGGAAAAAAGCAAGACTTAATAAATAAATCTTTTACTTAGCCAATGAGCCAGTAAGGAGACAACCTCGAAGCGTTTGCAGCAAACGAAATCTGGGGAATTGCCATGAGGCACCATGGAATAGGAGTTAGCCTAGAGTCAGTAAAAGCTCTCGAGCTTTAGTATCAGCTGAGTCAGAGCTAAATATCAGCTCTGAACCCATCCAGCAAGAATTACGGTGAGATAGGACTACATAACATCAAGTATTAAAAGAGTAAAGAAAACTTTTACTAGCAAATCATATATTAGTAAGTGGAAAATATTTTCTAGTCGGTGCCAAAATAAGAAACAGGATCCTTTTAAGGTTAGTATTTCTCTAGTTGTACAAAATTTGTGTGACTATTACCCTCTGGTCTTTATTGCTCCTTTATCAATGTTTGTGTGTTTGCCATTTCAGCATGTCTGCCTATGCCCTCTCCACCATGCATTTCTATGTCAAAATGCTTTTAAAAGGGAATCTGCACACTTGTCCACATAGAAAACAAGTGGCTACTCTTTAGGATCTTAATTTTGTTTTGGAAAAATGAACTCTTGCTCCAGATGAATCAGTTCATCAGGCTGATCTGAGATTCTTTACATAGAAAATTGTTTTGCTGATTATTCTGACTTCTGCAAGAAGAATGAGTTGTAAGCTGTCATTGTGGGTCAGCCTTATCTCATTTTTCACAACGTTACAGTTTCTTTAAGAATTAATCCATGATTTATCCCTAAAGCGGTATTTGAGCTTACTTTGAGCTAAGTTATCCATTTCCCTTGTCTTAGTTTCAGAACTTAAAGTGAGACAGAAGGGATTCTTCATACACTAGATGTCCACAGACAACTCAGATACTATCCTGGCAGTACTAAAACGTTCAGAATTTCTGATCAGTTATTAATTTCTTGTGCAGGTAAGAAAAAAAGGACAAGCTGTGTCAAAGCGCACTATTTCCAAACAGTTGCCTCTCTGCTGTCTCCTTTTTTTACTCGCACCTTAACAACTAAACTCTAGGCAGGGTCAAGGCACATTCTACTAGGTCCTTAGCTTTATCAGTGGCTTTATGGAAAGGGGTGGACTCTAGAAGTATTCTATAGGCAGCAACTTGGTCTTCTGTACATACCCTTACAAAGAACTAAAAACTAGATTCCTTCTCTCAGTTAAGAACAGGCTTTCCTATGACCATTCTCCAGGGGCTCCTGGACCATAATCCTTTCTGCTCCCAAACCTTATAAGCTACAAGTATTCTACCCTTGTAATTAAGGCCACTGCAGCAGTGACCAAATGATGAACATTGCATAATTGTGTAAGTAACTTACCATAACAGTAGCTGCTCCCTCTACCACTTTACATTTTGCATGATTTTTGTTTGTGCTACCCTTCATCTTTCAGTTGGCATAAAAGCTCTGAAGGGACTGGCACCCAGTCTGCTGATTTTCTTCAACAGTCTATGCACATGGAAGGTGCCGTTAAGCTTTGGAATCTGTCTGGCTGCAATTCTAGGCAGGATACATAGTGCTAAGGCTACTGCAGCAGTGATCATTCAAGTATATACTGTTATGGTAGGTTTACTTGCACAACTTTGTGTTCACATGTTCAAACCACACCTTACGTAAAAGACAATTTACCATTTTTCCATTTATTTCTTCACATTACTGCTGGTCTTCCTCATCACCTTGACTACCTAACGCTAGTCTCTGGTTCAAGTTCTCAGCTTCATGATTTTTTTTTAACACTTAATCATCTTCCTTTGGAACAACGGAAAGGGTTTTATCAACATGTTCTGTCTGTGCGCTTTGCCACTGTCAGTAGAATGAGAAGTAAGTTCCATTCAGCTTGCTGGCTCACCCTTTGCTGAGCAAACATTTTTTCTTCCCTCCTTTGTCTGTTCTGTACCCAACAATGTCTTTGATCCCCTAGGAAAAGTATTCTAAAAATAGATAGATGTAACAACTTCATCTCACACCTGCCTCTCAAGATAATTTGATTCCAGAGATAAACTCTTTTTTTCTGTCCAATGTTCAGTAAATACTCATTATCAAAAAGCACACTGGTGTCCCCAATTGCTAATACTATGCCCTTCTGCCACAATTGTGTCAGGAGTAGTCTCTTGGTACAGCTGCACCTTTACTACTACTTTATGTCTTGGTTTCTTTCTTACAGCCTAGTTGGAAGCATACACAGTACAACCAACCAATTAAGAAATTCTGTTGAGGAATAACAAATCTAGTTGCTTACTTGTACTTTCCATAAAATTAATGCATTCTATTGCTTCTACTTTCTATGGTATACCACAAAATCTTAGGTTTTCTCTGCATGCCCTATCTTTGAAAAAGTTCTTTTTTTTTTCAATAACCATTTTTATTGTTTTGCCAAACCATTATACATTTCACACACTATTTACATTATGTACAATATTGCTTCCAATGTTTTAGTTCTTAAGAATAAATATCATTTTAACCAAGTACAGGAAATTAAAATCACAAAAATTAAACAAAAGCATCTACAATAGACAATTATAAACCAACTCAAGCCAATAATTTGTATTATTTCTACATTTTCTATCTAATCCAAGAATGTGTTGGTACATACAGAATGTCCCTGACGGAAAGTGGATAGGAAAAAATAATATTAAAGATTTGTTCCCAAATTTTTATGCTGTTTATACTTTTCTTATTATTTCTAATTAACAATTTGCGCTAATATATGTGCTGGGTTCAACCAATTTGTGGCTATATATAATTTCATTAGTAAACTAATATTCATAATTACAATCTTTTGTTTTGTCCAAATTCTCTCCGTGAATATAAAAAATCAGAATTTCCCAGGAGAGTGTTGAGTTTTGGTAACCCATTTTTTGTAGTTGTAACTTTAAAGAATTCCATAATTTATAAATGCACTTGCAACTCCAGTGAAAAAGTTCTTAAGTCTCACATTCATTCAGTCATTCCTTTATTTCAACCTCTGATATCTGCAGTTTTATCAGCTCATCTAAATAGCTACTAAAGCTTCTTCTTTTCTTTGTAGCCTTTTGTCATTTAACTTTATATACTATTTCATTTTCTCATTTAAACACTTATTTTATTTTTTCACTCATTTACTGGAAGCCATATCATGTATCAAAGTTGAAACCTGAGCTGCTTTTTGTTGAAAATTCCCCACCAGAATTTTTCCTGCTACTTTTCTGATTTTCTTTTACTTTCTCCAAATGTTCCCAATTGCTTCACTCAAGCTATTCAAAGTCAGCAGTTTACCACTCCAAAACACCTTCAAGATAGCAAGAAATGGCAGTTTTAATTAAATTTCTTTGCATCTTTTATTGCTTCTGCAAAATGCAAACTATGTTTCAGTATCACCTCAGAGTAATCATGTCCTGCAAATACAGGTCTTCCACAGCCAGAGACGATTTTCTGCTGGTTTAACAGTGTCCACCATGCCTATTCTTTTTCCTTAGCATATCAAACATTATGTCTGCATTGGTATTAGCTTCCCATATTCGAATTCCAAATCTGATATTGGCAAGCACTTCATAAGTGCTATCCTTAGAGGAATCTTTCACAGATCCAGTCCAGTTCACCATTTTAGTTTTTACTTATTATAATATCAGGTCCATCTTTTTCTCACCTGCTAAAATGATACTGCTTCAAATTTTGCAGTCCTTCTTTGTCTTGTATTCATAGGTGGTTACTAGACTAATGACCACAAAGGCCTTTTTAAGCCTAGACATGCACCACAATTTTCTGACAAGTTCTGGTACCCTTGATAAGTGTAAGCAGGAGCAGGAGCTTGGGAGATGAATCATTTACAGCTTGCCTGTGTCCATTAGAAACACAGCTGCCAAACCAGGGATGAATTTCCTATTCAGTCTGCCTGGTCATGAGTCTTCCATGCATTGTTGTTTTAACAGGTGTAACAGCTGTCTGCAGATTGTGCAGATACTCTGCTTCATCTGTAGACTTTAATTATCCTTCAGACAATGGGGTTACATTCACAGTTTAGTCGTATAGCCTCCAGACTATTTTGGCCTCCATAACATTCACTCTTAGAATATATTCTTTGTCCTCTCTACTCTCTGGACGTGGAGTGTCATGGTGACAACATCCCAGCTTGAAACGAACTTCTCCACTGAGATACTGTGATCTCACCACTAAGTCCACTTTCTCCACTGTCAACCAAAAGGACACATCCTTCACTCACTGGCTCTAAAATAAAAAAGATCAAATAAACTGCCTTTTATTTGACTATTTAGTGATTTTTAACTTTTATATGGAGGAAGGAAACTGATGAGGCAGCTTGCATGCATCTCTTCCTCTTTCTTCAAGAATATGGAAGATGGCATTAAGCAATTTTTTGGTCTAATGGCACATGTCAACATACAGACCCTTACAAAGAATGTATTATGCTCAACTCTTAATTGCTTGAACTCTCCTTAATAGGTCTGAGATTGGGTTATACTTGCCCTCCAGGCATAGTTCAGTTTCCAGCAAAGTCCAATTCTTGAGCATCTTCTTGCACCACTGATGCGTGCTACTGCATAACATGCTTATTGTGATCTGTAGTGAGAGGAGGGAACAGGTGGAGGAGACCCTGGAGAGATGGAGATATGCTCTAGACAGAAGAGGAATGAAGGTCAGCAGGACTAAGACAGAATATATGTGTGTGAATGAGAGGGAGGATAGAGGAATGGTGAGGATGCAAGGAGTAGAGGTGTCGAAGGTGGATGAGTTTAAATACTTGGGATCAATAGTTCAGAGTAATGGTGAGTGTGGAAGAGAGGTGAAGAAGTGAGTACAGGCAGGATGAAGTGGGTGGAGAAGCGTGTCAGGAGTGATTTGTGACAGATGAGTACCAGTAAGAGTAAAAAGGGAAGGTCTACAAGAGGGTAGTAAGACCAGCAATGTTATATGGGTTGGAGACAGTGGCACTGACAAAAAGGCAGGAGTTAGAGCTGGATGTGGCAGACTTAAAGATGTTAAGATTTGCACTGGGTGTGATGAGGGTGGATTGGATTAGTAATAAGTATATTAGAGGGTCAGCCCAAGTTGGAAGGTTTGGAGACAAAGCCAGAGAGGCAAGATTATGTTGGTTTGGAAACGTGCTGAGGAGGGATGCTGAGTATATTGGGAAAAAGATGCTAAGAATGAAGCTATCAGGTAACAGGAAAAGAGGAAGGCCTAAGATAAGGTTTATGGATGTGGCGAGAGAGGACATGCAGGTGGTTGGTTTGACACAGCAAGATGTAGAGGACAGGAAGAAATGGAAACCAACGATATGTTGTGGCAACCCCTAACGGGAACAGCCGAAAGAAGATGATGATGATGATCCCTGAAACCTGATGGATCTTTTTGGATGCTTACACATTTCAGATCTCAGTTCTGCTTGCTATTTGTGAAGTTCTTCCTCCAAATCAGAATACTATGCAAGACCCGCACTTGTGATGCCTGTATTATCTCAAGGAAGAGCATGATATTAAAAACTGCCTAAAGAGCCAAAGGCTACGCACTGTCAAAGGAGGGAGAAATTATTAGCCACCTTCTCTGAGATAGTGGCAACTACAAATCAATAACCATTTACTGAGGGACAACACGTTAATATCTGAACATATCCTAGTTTTGTCCATCTAGGATTATTTGTACAGAAAATTTAAGGGTTAAAAACTAGATGGGCATGTAATGCAAAACTTCTTAAGATCCTCACAGATCAACAGCCTATTAAATACATATGAAGTCACAATGAACTTTAATCAAACAGTAAATTTACCAAGTGTCAGTATGACTGATCATAATAAAAGCATGACTTTTTGAAGGAGGAAGAGAGTTTGGAAGGAATGTGGACTTTTAACTTTTTTGCCTCAACTCTTTTTCTTTTGATTTGGACTAAACATGAGGATAAAGTATATAATTTTTAAATGGAAACTGCAGTCTCCACAAAAGTGTAATATGGCAGGGGAACTGTTAACATATCTTTACTGCACACAGAAAAATCATGAAATAGAAATGCATGCCATTTTCAAACTGCATACTACCAGAAAAATTATGCAGTCTTAAATGTTATTCATTCAGAGATGCACAAGTACAGACACAAAATGCACATCGCCATAACACATATAAGTGTTCATTCCATTAGGTTAACTGGCACATTCTCATCACTACATGTCCTTCATGCTCATAATATTAACCTGTTTTGCAGATCACAGCAAAAATTACCTTGTAAAGCATCATCCATTGCAGCATAATCTACTACTGGTTCATCAGCCTAGAATAAAAACAAATGGAGTTTAGTGAAGACAGTTATACAAGGTACACCCCACCACAAATGTGAAACAGGAACCCTACAAGTAAACAAGAAATGTCTTACCATATCAGCTGGTCTTCAATAAGACCTTCCCTGATGGGTGCTTGGTAGGGTTCATCCTACGAAGTAATTCAAGTAAAGTTCTGAAGAACTCATGGTTTGGAGTGCACCTGAACTTATTCTGAAGCACTCTGTGACATCATGTACCAGACAAATAAACCTACACATCTGCAGAGCCCACCAGTTGACTCCCTACTTACTAGCTAGCTTCCTTCAAATTAAAAAATAAAAGTGAAGATCTGTCATTTACACTGCTAACAAGTAATATAAACGTATATACCTGCTCAAATTATATGGAATTCAAACTATGACTAGAAAAAGAGGTGCCCTAACCCAAAGGGGGAGAGAGAAAGGGTCTTCCTGACTAATCAAAGAGGGCAGTTCAGAACAACAACTGATGCAAGAAAAATTTGTAAAATGTAATACCGAGGACCCTCCTTGAGGGATTCTTGGATCAGATGAATTCCAAGTAATGAGCACGGGCAGGTAAGGAGGACAAAGGCATAGAAACATGAATTCTGAAATGCAGTTGTACCAAGGGCGTCTCAACTCTCACAGTGAATTGAGGCAATAATGCGCTGTAAAATCTGACACCAAAGCTCTCAGGGTCTGTGGCAAACAGAGATGAAACCTTCACTGGGACCCAGATGACTCAAGTTTTAGTAGTAGATTACACAGTGGAAGAACCGTAGATGGGAGGAAGGAAAATGAGTAGCTATGGCCCATCCTCTGATGAGGGTATGGTGACTCCTGACCAGGCCTATACTGTGGCTACCCAAGACAGTAAGTGAAGCTCTTGTCTTCAGGTATAAGGAAGTATGCATGAGTTGACTGGGAGGGGTACTTATAGTCTCTATGTTGATGCAGCTGTGCACATCACCACAAGAAATGGGTATTAGGACCTAACATAGAAAATGACCCCACTTGTTCATATCTTGGGATGATCTGCAGCTTCTGGGAGGTGTGACAGGTGTGGGAGCATTAAGTTCAAATTAAGAAACAGATAACTTTTCTACTACAAGACGGAAGGTGGAACTACTGCTGTAAGAGGTCCAAGATCCAGTATTACTTTTAGAAATAACTTTACTGCACAGCAGAAGAGAGGGAAAGTCCCATAGAAAGAATGCTGCAAAAGAGTACTTAAATGGATGCAAAAGAGTTACCACCATGAAGAAGCTGTGTCACATACTGTGATTCCAAGGGATTTGATACTTCTAGTCATGTCTTGTCTTACATGGTAAACCAGACAGCGAACCCTTCCCATTTTGAAAGGCAAAAGCTTCTAATTTTGGATTTCCTAGTTCTCCCTTATGACAAGGGGTACCTTTTAAGAAAAAGTACAGTTGTGTACACTTACCATAAATGTAGATGTTCGGGTGTATTCACTGTTGCAGTGATCACACTTGGGTTATCTGCCTGCAGTTAGCCCTCAGTCGGCCCGAATACCAGAGTCTTGGGATTTCTGCGTCGGATTCTGTTGCTTCTTCCATGATGTCAGGTCATCAGAGGTATCAGTTTTTCTTGCCCCAGATGTCGGGAGCCCCCAAAATAGGAAGCAATTACATGGTGTGGAACACCCCAGTAAAAAGTAAATACCACTATTATAAGATATGGCCAAAAAAAGGGTAGGTAGAAAGTATAGATAAGTCAGGGGGCTGGAGGGAAGGTAACCTGGACTGCAACAGTGAATACACTAGAGCATCTACATTTATGGTAAGTGTACACAACTATACTATATTCTTCGTGTTTCACTGTTGCAGTCATCACACTTGGGTTGATTCCCAAAGCTGAGGAAGGGTGAAGGGAGTCAAGAAGCATTAGGGCTGGCTAGCAGGCCTTGTAAGACTGCTGTGGCAAATCCAGCTCTGGATTTAGAAAAGATAGGCAAGTGGTAATGCTTGGTGAAGGTGTGTACAGAACTCCAGGTTGCAGCTTCCAGGGTGTCCCTGGTAGGGATTCCCCAGAGAAATGCTGTAGAGGTTGAGGTAGCCCTAGTGGAATGAGTTCTGATCCCCTGTGGGTAGGTTTTCCATGGTGTTTGGAGCAGAAATTGATGCAGTGTGCTATCCATTTAGAAATGGTTTGCTTTGAAATGGCCTTGCCCTCTGCCCCTGTAGCAAAGCTGACTAGCAGCTGGTCAGATTTTCTGAAAGGTTTAGTCCTGTCCAGGTAGAACCTAAGCTATATATGTGCATGTCCAGGGAGTGCAGGATCATTTCCCCTTTATTCTAGGATTAGGGAAAAAGGTTGGCAAATGAATGGATTGGTTTAAAGCCACACTAGATACCACCTTGGGCATAAATGATGGGTTAGTCCTGAGGGAAACCCTGTCTGCATGGAAGATAAAAAGAAGTTATGTACCTACCATAACGTTCCATGTTAGTTGTCTTCTTCTCGCCTTCTTTCTTGATGGTTGGGTTCAGAGCCGATCCTCGGCTCCGACTCGGCCATCGTCAAAAACTCGAGAGCTGTTTACTGGCTCGAGGCCACCCCATATCCCATGATGCCTGGTGCTAGATACCCAGATCTCGTTTGGTAAGTCTAACTGCAGACATAATAAGGAAAGAATCCTATCCTGGAATGTTTAAACCCTACCAGAGAGGCTACTAGGCAGAAAGGAATAGCCAGAGAAGACTCAGCCAGTGAAAAACCATAAGGAACTTTTCTCGGTCTACTAGGATAGGGGGATGGAGGGTGGGACTCAAGAAATAAGGTGAGAAGAAGACAACTAACATGGAACGTTATGGTAGGTACATAACTTCATTATGTTAAGTTGTCTATCTTGCTTTCATTCTTGCTGGTTGGGACAGCGTCCCTAGCACCTAAAATCCTGGGTGGCTCATCAGAACAAACTCTTCAGAACATTGGAACCAAAATCAGCTCTGCTCCTGGAAACCACATCCAACTTACAATGCAAAATGAAAGTATGTGGGTTGGCCCACGTAGCCGCAGCACAAATAGATTCCATGGGCAACCTAGCCTGAAAGGCCACAGAAGTGGCTAAAGATCTGGTGGAGTGACCTTTTTGTTTAACAGGCAATTCTTTATTCCTCAGTTGATAGATAAATGTGATGATAGTAGTCAACCATCTGGACAAGGTTACTTTTGAGACTGGAAGACCTTGTTTACCCTCAGCATAAGAAAGGAAAAGTTGGTCCGATTTCCTGATGTCCTTAGTTCTAAGCAAATAAAAGCGCAGTTGCCTGTGAACATCTAACTGATGCAATTTATATTCCACCCTGTTGTAGTGGTTGGGAAAAAACACAGGAAGGTCTATGGACTGATTCAAGTTATTCTCTGAAGAGACCTTAGGAAGGAAGGAAGGAAGGATTAGTCCTGAGAGCAACCCTGTCATTGTGGAACACTAGGTATGGAGGATGGATACAAAGAGCCTGAAGTTCCAAAACTCTTCTGGCTGAAGTAATAGCTACCAGAAAGAGGAAGAGATAAAAACTTCAAGGAACAAGATGCTGCAGGGCTAGAAGGGGGTCAAAATTAGAGAAGCTAAAATCAAATTTAGATCCCACGGAGGTGGAGGATCTCTCACTGGAGGCCTGAGCAGAGTGGTCCCTTTGAGAAAGGCTTTACATAGCTTATGAGACATGATATTATTTTCCGACAGGCCATTGTGAAAATTTGAAATTGCAGCTAACTGAACTCTAATTGTAGCGGAAGCAGACCCAGCATGAAAGAGTTCCGCAAGAAATTCCAAAATGTGGTGTACAGGGGCTGAAAAGGGTCTATACTCTTAGCCTCTGCCCAGGAAGAAAAACGTTTCCACTTACTAGCGTAAGTTTTTCTAGTCGTAGACTTGTGTGATGATAAAATAATTTCGCGCACAGAGGGGGAGATATCAGGAAGCCTGACTAAAGTTGAAAGTTGAGCAACCAAGCAGTGAGCTGGAGAGATTGCAGGGATTGGTGCAGCCTGTCCGGTTGATGGATCAGAAGGTCTGGAGCTAGGTCCAGAGTCCAAGGCTGCTCAAGAAGATGATGATGCAGGAACGGGAACCATATTTGTCGAGGCCAGTAAGGAGCAATGAGGATCATTTTGCAGCTCAATACGGTAGCTTTCTGTATTAGCTTCGGGATTAGGGGAAATGGAGGGAATGCATAAAGAAGTCCCTAAGGCCAATCGTGGACTAGAGCGTCTCTGGAAGTC